>NC_092144.1:29658380-29960735 GCF_043159975.1 Macaca nemestrina
CTGGAAAGAAGCTTTCTGAGAAACTGCTTAGTGTTCTGTTAATTCATCTCACAGAGTTACATCCGTATTTCGTGGATCTCTTTGCTAGCCTTATTTCTGTGGAATCTGAGAACAGATATTTCGGATCCCTTTGAAGACTATAGTGCCAAAGGAAATATCCTCCGATAACAAAGAGAAAGAAGCTTTCTGAGAAACTTCTTTGTGTTCTGTGAAATCGTCTCACAGAGTTACAGCTTTCCCCTCAAGAAGCCTTTCGCTAAGACAGTTCTTGTGGAATTGGCAAAGTGATATTTGGAAGCCCATAGAGGGCTATGGTGAAAAAGGAAATATCCGCAGATGAAATCTGGAAAGAAGCTTTCTGAGAAACTGCTTAGTGTTCTGTTAATTCATCTCACAGAGTTACATCTGTATTTCGTGGATCTCTTTGCTAGCCTTATTTCTGTGGAATCTGAGAACAGATATTTCGGATACCATTGAAGACTATACGGCCAAAGGAAATATCCTACGATAACAAAGAGAAAGAAGCTTTCTGAGAAACTTCTTTGTGTTCTGTGAAATCATATCACAGAGTTACAGCTTTCCCCTCAAGAAGCCTTTCGCTGAGACAGTTCTTGTGGAATTGGCAAAGTGATATTCGGAAGCCCATAGAGGGCTATGGTGAAAAAGGAAATATCCTCAGATGAAATCTAGAAAGAAGCTTTCTGAGAAACTGCTTAGTGTTCTGTTAATTCATCTCACAGAGTTACATCTGTATTTCGTGGATCTCTTTGCTAGCCTTATTTCTGTGGAATCTGAGAACAGATATTTCGGATCCCATTGAAGACTACAGGGCCAAAGGAAATATCCTCCGATAACAATGAGAAAGAAGCTTTCTGAGAAACTTCTTTGTGTTCTGTGAAATCATCTCACAGAGTTACAGCTTTCCCCTCAAGAAGCCTTTCGCTAAGACAGTTCTTGTGGAATTGGCAAAGTGATATTTGGAAGCCCCTAGAGGGCTATGGTGAAAAAGGAAATATCCTCAGATGAAATCTGGAAAGACGCTTTCTGAGAAACTGCTTAGTGTTCTGTTAATTCATCTCACAGAGTTACATCTGTATTTTGTGGATCTCTTTGCTAGCCTTATTTCTGTGGAATCTGAGAACAGATATTTCGGATCCCATTGAAGACTATAGGGCCAAAGGAAATATCCTCCGATAACAAAGAGAAAGAAGCTTTCTGAGAAACTTCTTTGTGTTCTGTGAAATCATCTCACAGAGTTACAGCTTTCCCCTCAAGAAGCCTTTCGCTAAGACAGTTCTTGTGGAATTGGCAAAGTGATATTTGGAAGCCCATAGAGGGCTATGGTGAAAAAGGAAATATCCTCAGATGAAATCTGGAAAGAAGCTTTCTGAGAAACTGCTTAGTGTTCTGTTAATTCATCTCACAGAGTTACATCCGTATTTCGTGGATCTCTTTGCTAGCCTTATTTCTGTGGAATCTGAGAACAGATATTTCGGATCCCTTTGAAGACTATAGTGCCAAAGGAAATATCCTCCGATAACAAAGAGAAAGAAGCTTTCTGAGAAACTTCTTTGTGTTCTGTGAAATCATCTCACAGAGTTACAGCTTTCCCCTCAAGAAGCCTTTCGCTAAGACAGTTCTTGTGGAATTGGCAAAGTGATATTTGGAAGCCCATAGAGGGCTATTGTGAAAAAGAAAATATCCGCAGATGAAATCTGGAAAGAAGCTTTCTGAGAAACTGCTTAGTGTTCTGTTAATTCATCTCACAGAGTTACATCTGTATTTCGTGGATCTCTTTGCTAGCCTTATTTCTGTGGAATCTGAGAACAGATATTTCGGATACCATTGAAGACTATACGGCCAAAGGAAATATCCTCCGATAACAAAGAGAAAGAAGCTTTCTGAGAAACTTCTTTGTGTTCTGTGAAATCATATCACAGAGTTACAGCTTTCCCCTCAAGAAGCCTTTCGCTGAGACAGTTCTTGTGGAATTGGCAAAGTGATATTCGGAAGCCCATAGAGGGCTATGGTGAAAAAGGAAATATCCTCGGATGAAATCTGGAAAGAAGCTTTCTGAGAAACTGCTTAGTGTTCTGTTAATTCATCTCACAGAGTTACATCTGTATTTCGTGGATCTCTTTGCTAGCCTTATTTCTGTGGAATCTGAGAACAGATATTTCGGATCCCATTGAAGACTATAGGGCCAAAGGAAATATCCTCCGATAACAAAGAGAAAGAAGCTTTCTGAGAAACTTCTTTGTGTTCTGTGAAATCATCTCACAGAGTTACAGCTTTCCCCTCAAGAAGCCTTTCGCTAAGACGGTTCTTGTGGAATTGGCAAAGTGATATTTGGAAGCCCATAGAGGGCTATGGTGAAAAAGGAAATATCCTCAGATGAAATCTGGAAAGAAGCTTTCTGAGAAACTGCTTAGTGTTCTGTTAATTCATCTCACAGAGTTACATCTGTATTTCGTGGATCTCTTTGCTAGCCTTATTTCTGTGGAATCTGAGAACAGATATTTCGGATCCCATTGAAGACTATAGGGCCAAAGGAAATATCCTTCGATAACAAAGAGAAAGAAGCTGTCTGAGGAACTACTTTGTGTTCTGTAAAATCATCTCACAGAGTTACAGCTTTCCCCTCAAGAAGCCTTTCGCTAAGACAGTTCTTGTGGAATTGGCAAAGTGATATTTGGAAGCCCATAGAGGGCTATGGTGAAAAAGGAAATATCCTCAGATGAAATCTGGAAAGAAGCTTTCTGAGAAACTGCTTAGTGTTCTGTTAATTCATCTCACAGAGTTACATCTGTATTTTGTGGATCTCTTTGCTAGCCTTATTTCTGTGGAATCTCAGAACAGATATTTCCGATCCCATTGAAGACTATAGGGCCAAAGGAAATATCCTCCGATAACAATGAGAAAGAAGCTTTCTGAGAAACTTCTTTGTGTTCTGTGAAATCATCTCACAGAGTTACAGCTTTCCCCTCAAGAAGCCTTTCGCTAAGACAGTTCTTGTGGAATTGGCAAAGTGATATTTGGAAGCCCCTAGAGGGCTATGGTGAAAAAGGAAATATCCTCAGATGAAATCTGGAAAGACGCTTTCTGAGAAACTGCTTAGTGTTCTGTTAATTCATCTCACAGAGTTACATCTGTATTTTGTGGATCTCTTTGCTAGCCTTATTTCTGTGGAATCTGAGAACAGATATTTCGGATCCCATTGAAGACTATAGGGCCAAAGGAATTATCCTCCGATAACAAAGAGAAAGAAGCTTTCTGAGAAACTTCTTTGTGTTCTGTGAAATCATCTCACAGAGTTACAGCTTTCCCCTCAAGAAGCCTTTCGCTAAGACAGTTCTTGTGGAATTGGCAAAGTGATATTTGGAAGCCCATAGAGGGCTATGTTGAAAAAGGAAATATCCTCAGATGAAATCTGGAAAGAAGCTTTCTGAGAAACTGCTTAGTGTTCTGTTAATTCATCTCACAGAGTTACATCCGTATTTCGTGGATCTCTTTGCTAGCCTTATTTCTGTGGAATCTGAGAACAGATATTTCGGATCCCTTTGAAGACTATACGGCCAAAGGAAATATCCTCCGATAACAAAGAGAAAGAAGCTTTCTGAGAAACTTCTTTGTGTTCTGTGAAATCATCTCACAGAGTTACAGCTTTCCCCTCAAGAAGCCTTTCGCTAAGACGGTTCTTGTGGAATTGGCAAAGTGATATTTGGAAGCCCATAGAGGGCTACGGTGAAAAAGGAAATATCCTCAGATGATATCTGGAAAGAAGCTTTCTGAGAAACTGCTTAGTGTTCTGTTAATTCATCTCACAGAGTTACATCTGTATTTCGTGAATCTCTTTGCTAGCCTTATTTCTGTGGAATCTGAGAACAGATATTTCGGATCCCATTGAAGACTATAGGGCCAAAGGAAATATCCTCCGATAACAAAGAGAAAGAAGCTTTCTGAGAAACTTCTTTGTGTTCTGTGAAATCATCTCACAGAGTTACAGCTTTCCCCTCAAGAAGCCTTTCGCTAAGACAGTTCTTGTGGAATTGGCAAAGTGATATTTGGAAGCCCATAGAGGGCTATGGTGAAAAAGGAAATATCCTCAGATGAAATCTGGAAAGAAGCTTTCTGAGAAACTGCTTAGTGTTCTGTTAATTCATCTCACAGAGTTACATCTGTATTTCGTGGATCTCTTTGCTAGCCTTATTTCTGTGGAATCTGAGAACAGATATTTCGGATCCCATTGAAGACTATAGGGCCAAAGGAAATATCCTTCGATAACAAAGAGAAAGAAGCTATCTGAGGAACTACTTTGTGTTCTGTAAAATCATCTCACAGAGTTACAGCTTTCCCCTCAAGAAGCCTTTCGCTAAGACAGTTCTTGTGGAATTGGCAAAGTGATATTTGGAAGCCCATAGAGGGCTTTGGTGAAAAAGGAAATATCCTCAGATGAAATCTGGAAAGAAGCTTTCTGAGAAACTGCTTGGTTTTCTGTTAATTCATCTCACAGAGTTACATCTGTATTTCGTGGATCTCTTTGCTAGCCTTATTTCTGTGGAATCTGAGAACAGATATTTCGGATCCCATTGAAGACTATATGGCCAAAGGACATATCCTCCGATAACAAAGAGAAAGAAGCTTTCTGAGAAACTTCTTTGTGTTCTGTGAAATCATCTCACAGAGTTACAGCTTTCCCCTCAAGAAGCCTTTCGCTAAGACAGTTCTTGTGGAATTGGCAAAGTGATATTTGGAAGCCCGTGGAGGGCTATGGTGAAAAAGGAAATATCCTCAGATGAAATCTGGAAAGAAGCTTTCTGAGAAAGTTCTCTGTGATGTGTGACTTCCACTCACAGAGTTACATCTGTATTTCGTGGATCTCTTTGCTCTCCTTATTTCTGTGGAATCTGAGAACAGATATTTCGAATCCCTTTGAAGACTATACGGTCAAAGGAAATATCCTCCGATAACAAAGAGAAAGAAGCTTTCTGAGAAACTTCTTTGTGTTCTGTGAAATCATCTCACAGAGTTACAGCTTTCCCCTCAAGAAGCCTTTCGCTAAGACGGTTCTTGTGGAATTGGCAAAGTGATATTTGGAAGCCCATAGAGGGCTACGGTGAAAAAGGAAATATCCTCAGATGATATCTGGAAAGAAGCTTTCTGAGAAACTGCTTAGTGTTCTGTTAATTCATCTCACAGAGTTACATCTGTATTTCGTGGATCTCTTTGCTAGCCTTATTTCTGTGGAATCTGAGAACAGATATTTCGGATCCCATTGAAGACTATAGGGCCAAAGGAAATATCCTCCGATAACAAAGAGAAAGAAGCTTTCTGAGAAACTTCTTTGTGTTCTGTGAAATCATCTCACAGAGTTACAGCTTTCCCCTCAAGAAGACTTTCGCTGAGACAATTCTTGTGGAATTGGCATAGTGATATTTGGAAGCCCCTAGAGGGCTATGGTGAAAAAGGAAATATCCTCAGATGAAATCTAGAAAGAAGCTTTCTGAGAAACTGCTTAGTGTTCTGTTAATTCATCTCACAGAGTTACATCTGTATTTCGTGGATCTCTTTGCTAGCCTTATTTCTGTGGAATCTGAGAACAGATATTTCGGATCCCATTGAAGACTATAGGGCCAAAGGAAATATCCTCCGATAACAATGAGAAAGAAGCTTTCTGAGAAACTTCTTTGTGTTCTGTGAAATCATCTCACAGAGTTACAGCTTTCCCCTCAAGAAGCCTTTCGCTGAGACAGTTCTTGTGGAATTGGCAAAGTGATATTCGGAAGCCCATAGAGGGCTATGGTGAAAAAGGAAATATCCTCAGATGAAATCTAGAAAGAAGCTTTCTGAGAAACTGCTTAGTGTTCTGTTAATTCATCTCACAGAGTTACATCTGTATTTCGTGGATCTCTTTGCTAGCCTTATTTCTGTGGAATCTGAGAACAGATATTTCGGATCCCATTGAAGACTATAGGGCCAAAGGAAATATCCTCCGATAACAATGAGAAAGAAGCTTTCTGAGAAACTTCTTTGTGTTCTGTGAAATCATCTCACAGAGTTACAGCTTTCCCCTCAAGAAGCCTTTCGCTAAGACAGTTCTTGTGGTATTGGCAAAGTGATATTTGGAAGCCCATAGAGGGCTATGGTGAAAAAGGAAATATCCTCAGATGAAATCTGGAAAGAAGCTTTCTGAGAAACTGCTTAGTGTTCTGTTAATTCATCTCACAGAGTTACATCTGTATTTCGTGGATCTCTTTGCTAGCCTTATTTCTGTGGAATCTGAGAACAGATATTTCGGATCCCATTGAAGACTATAGGGCCAAAGGAAATATCCTTCGATAACAAAGAGAAAGAAGCTGTCTGAGGAACTACTTTGTGTTCTGTAAAATCATCTCACAGAGTTACAGCTTTCCCCTCAAGAAGCCTTTCGCTAAGACAGTTCTTGTGGAATTGGCAAAGTGATATTTGGAAGCCCATAGAGGGCTTTGGTGAAAAAGGAAATATCCTCAGATGAAATCTGGAAAGAAGCTTTCTGAGAAACTGCTTGGTGTTCTGTTAATTCATCTCACAGAGTTACATCTGTATTTCGTGGATCTCTTTGCTAGCCTTATTTCTGTGGAATCTGAGAACAGATATTTCGGATCCCATTGAAGACTATAGGGCCAAAGGAAATATCCTCCGATAACAAAGAGAAAGAAGCTTTCTGAGAAACTTCTTTGTGTTCTGTGAAATCATCTCACAGAGTTACAGCTTTCCCCTCAAGAAGCCTTTCGCTAAGACAGTTCTTGTGGAATTGGCAAAGTGATATTTGGAAGCCCATAGAGGGCTATGGTGAAAAAGGAAATATCCTCAGATGAAATCTGGAAAGAAGCTTTCTGAGAAACTGCTTAGTGTTCTGTTAATTCATCTCACAGAGTTACATCTGTATTTCGTGGATCTCTTTGCTAGCCTTATTTCTGTGGAATCTGAGAACAGATATTTCGGATCCCATTGAAGACTATAGGGCCAAAGGAAATATCCTCCGATAACAATGAGAAAGAAGCTTTCTGAGAAACTTCTTTGTGTTCTGTGAAATCATCTCACAGAGTTACAGCTTTCCCCTCAAGAAGCCTTTCGCTAAGACAGTTCTTGTGGAATTGGCAAAGTGATATTTGGAAGCCCATAGAGGGCTATGGTGAAAAAGGAAATATCCTCAGATGAAATCTGGAAAGACGCTTTCTGAGAAACTGC
Source organism: Macaca nemestrina (assembly GCF_043159975.1). Lineage (NCBI taxonomy): Eukaryota > Metazoa > Chordata > Mammalia > Primates > Cercopithecidae > Macaca > Macaca nemestrina. The sequence goes on from NC_092144.1 coordinate 29,665,611, forward strand.
TTAGTGTTCTGTTAATTCATCTCACAGAGTTACATCTGTATTTTGTGGATCTCTTTGCTAGCCTTATTTCTGTGGAATCTGAGAACAGATATTTCGGATCCCATTGAAGACTATAGGGCCAAAGGAAATATCCTCCGATAACAAAGAGAAAGAAGCTTTCTGAGAAACTTCTTTGTGTTCTGTGAAATCATCTCACAGAGTTACAGCTTTCCCCTCAAGAAGCCTTTCGCTAAGACAGTTCTTGTGGAATTGGCAAAGTGATATTTGGAAGCCCATAGAGGGCTATGGTGAAAAAGGAAATATCCTCAGATGAAATCTGGAAAGAAGCTTTCTGAGAAACTGCTTAGTGTTCTGTTAATTCATCTCACAGAGTTACATCCGTATTTCGTGGATCTCTTTGCTAGCCTTATTTCTGTGGAATCTGAGAACAGATATTTCGGATCCCTTTGAAGACTATAGTGCCAAAGGAAATATCCTCCGATAACAAAGAGAAAGAAGCTTTCTGAGAAACTTCTTTGTGTTCTGTGAAATCATCTCACAGAGTTACAGCTTTCCCCTCAAGAAGCCTTTCGCTAAGACAGTTCTTGTGGAATTGGCAAAGTGATATTTGGAAGCCCATAGAGGGCTATTGTGAAAAAGGAAATATCCGCAGATGAAATCTGGAAAGAAGCTTTCTGAGAAACTGCTTAGTGTTCTGTTAATTCATCTCACAGAGTTACATCTGTATTTCGTGGATCTCTTTGCTAGCCTTATTTCTGTGGAATCTGAGAACAGATATTTCGGATACCATTGAAGACTATACGGCCAAAGGAAATATCCTCCGATAACAAAGAGAAAGAAGCTTTCTGAGAAACTTCTTTGTGTTCTGTGAAATCATATCACAGAGTTACAGCTTTCCCCTCAAGAAGCCTTTCGCTGAGACAGTTCTTGTGGAATTGGCAAAGTGATAATCGGAAGCCCATAGAGGGCTATGGTGAAAAAGGAAATATCCTCGGATGAAATCTGGAAAGAAGCTTTCTGAGAAACTGCTTAGTGTTCTGTTAATTCATCTCACAGAGTTACATCTGTATTTCGTGGATCTCTTTGCTAGCCTTATTTCTGTGGAATCTGAGAACAGATATTTCGGATCCCATTGAAGACTATAGGGCCAAAGGAAATATCCTCCGATAACAAAGAGAAAGAAGTTTTCTGAGAAACTTCTTTGTGTTCTGTGAAATCATCTCACAGAGTTACAGCTTTCCCCTCAAGAAGCCTTTCGCTAAGACGGTTCTTGTGGAATTGGCAAAGTGATATTTGGAAGCCCATAGAGGGCTATGGTGAAAAAGGAAATATCCTCAGATGAAATCTGGAAAGAAGCTTTCTGAGAAACTGCTTAGTGTTCTGTTAATTCATCTCACAGAGTTACATCTGTATTTCGTGGATCTCTTTGCTAGCCTTATTTCTGTGGAATCTGAGAACAGATATTTCGGATCCCATTGAAGACTATAGGGCCAAAGGAAATATCCTTCGATAACAAAGAGAAAGAAGCTGTCTGAGGAACTACTTTGTGTTCTGTAAAATCATCTCACAGAGTTACAGCTTTCCCCTCAAGAAGCCTTTCGCTAAGACAGTTCTTGTGGAATTGGCAAAGTGATATTTGGAAGCCCATAGAGGGCTATGGTGAAAAAGGAAATATCCTCAGATGAAATCTGGAAAGAAGCTTTCTGAGAAACTGCTTAGTGTTCTGTTAATTCATCTCACAGAGTTACATCTGTATTTTGTGGATCTCTTTGCTAGCCTTATTTCTGTGGAATCTCAGAACAGATATTTCGGATCCCATTGAAGACTATAGGGCCAAAGGAAATATCCTCCGATAACAATGAGAAAGAAGCTTTCTGAGAAACTTCTTTGTGTTCTGTGAAATCATCTCACAGAGTTACAGCTTTCCCCTCAAGAAGCCTTTCGCTAAGACAGTTCTTGTGGAATTGGCAAAGTGATATTTGGAAGCCCCTAGAGGGCTATGGTGAAAAAGGAAATATCCTCAGATGAAATCTGGAAAGACGCTTTCTGAGAAACTGCTTAGTGTTCTGTTAATTCATCTCACAGAGTTACATCTGTATTTTGTGGATCTCTTTGCTAGCCTTATTTCTGTGGAATCTGAGAACAGATATTTCGGATCCCATTGAAGACTATAGGGCCAAAGGAATTATCCTCCGATAACAAAGAGAAAGAAGCTTTCTGAGAAACTTCTTTGTGTTCTGTGAAATCATCTCACAGAGTTACAGCTTTCCCCTCAAGAAGCCTTTCGCTAAGACAGTTCTTGTGGAATTGGCAAAGTGATATTTGGAAGCCCATAGAGGGCTATGTTGAAAAAGGAAATATCCTCAGATGAAATCTGGAAAGAAGCTTTCTGAGAAACTGCTTAGTGTTCTGTTAATTCATCTCACAGAGTTACATCCGTATTTCGTGGATCTCTTTGCTAGCCTTATTTCTGTGGAATCTGAGAACAGATATTTCGGATCCCTTTGAAGACTATACGGCCAAAGGAAATATCCTCCGATAACAAAGAGAAAGAAGCATTCTGAGAAACTTCTTTGTGTTCTGTGAAATCATCTCACAGAGTTACAGCTTTCCCCTCAAGAAGCCTTTCGCTAAGACGGTTCTTGTGGAATTGGCAAAGTGATATTTGGAAGCCCATAGAGGGCTACGGTGAAAAAGGAAATATCCTCAGATGATATCTGGAAAGAAGCTTTCTGAGAAACTGCTTAGTGTTCTGTTAATTCATCTCACAGAGTTACATCTGTATTTCGTGAATCTCTTTGCTAGCCTTATTTCTGTGGAATCTGAGAACAGATATTTCGGATCCCATTGAAGACTATAGGGCCAAAGGAAATATCCTCCGATAACAAAGAGAAAGAAGCTTTCTGAGAAACTTCTTTGTGTTCTGTGAAATCATCTCACAGAGTTACAGCTTTCCCCTCAAGAAGCCTTTCGCTAAGACAGTTCTTGTGGAATTGGCAAAGTGATATTTGGAAGCCCATAGAGGGCTATGGTGAAAAAGGAAATATCCTCAGATGAAATCTGGAAAGAAGCTTTCTGAGAAACTGCTTAGTGTTCTGTTAATTCATCTCACAGAGTTACATCTGTATTTCGTGGATCTCTTTGCTAGCCTTATTTCTGTGGAATCTGAGAACAGATATTTCGGATCCCATTGAAGACTATAGGGCCAAAGGAAATATCCTTCGATAACAAAGAGAAAGAAGCTCTCTGAGGAACTACTTTGTGTTCTGTAAAATCATCTCACAGAGTTACAGCTTTCCCCTCAAGAAGCCTTTCGCTAAGACAGTTCTTGTGGAATTGGCAAAGTGATATTTGGAAGCCCATAGAGGGCTATGGTGAAAAAGGAAATATCCTCAGATGAAATCTGGAAAGAAGCTTTCTGAGAAACTGCTTGGTTTTCTGTTAATTCATCTCACAGAGTTACATCTGTATTTCGTGGATCTCTTTGCTAGCCTTATTTCTGTGGAATCTGAGAACAGATATTTCGGATCCCATTGAAGACTATAGGGCCAAAGGACATATCCTCCGATAACAAAGAGAAAGAAGCTTTCTGAGAAACTTCTTTGTGTTCTGTGAAATCATCTCACAGAGTTACAGCTTTCCCCTCAAGAAGCCTTTCGCTAAGACAGTTCTTGTGGAATTGGCAAAGTGATATTTGGAAGCCCGTAGAGGGCTATGGTGAAAAAGGAAATATCCTCAGATGAAATCTGGAAAGAAGCTTTCTGAGAAAGTTCTCTGTGATGTGTGACTTCCACTCACAGAGTTACATCTGTATTTCGTGGATCTCTTTGCTCTCCTTATTTCTGTGGAATCTGAGAACAGATATTTCGAATCCCTTTGAAGACTATACGGTCAAAGGAAATATCCTCCGATAACAAAGAGAAAGAAGCTTTCTGAGAAACTTCTTTGTGTTCTGTGAAATCATCTCACAGAGTTACAGCTTTCCCCTCAAGAAGCCTTTCGCTAAGACGGTTCTTGTGGAATTGGCAAAGTGATATTTGGAAGCCCATAGAGGGCTACGGTGAAAAAGGAAATATCCTCAGATGATATCTGGAAAGAAGCTTTCTGAGAAACTGCTTAGTGTTCTGTTAATTCATCTCACAGAGTTACATCTGTATTTCGTGGATCTCTTTGCTAGCCTTATTTCTGTGGAATCTGAGAACAGATATTTCGGATACCATTGAAGACTATACGGCCAAAGGAAATATCCTCCGATAACAAAGAGAAAGAAGCTTTCTGAGAAACTTCTTTGTGTTCTGTGAAATCATCTCACAGAGTTACAGCTTTCCCCTCAAGAAGACTTTCGCTGAGACAATTCTTGTGGAATTGGCATAGTGATATTTGGAAGCCCATAGAGGGCTATGGTGAAAAAGGAAATATCCTCAGATGAAATCTAGAAAGAAGCTTTCTGAGAAACTGCTTAGTGTTCTGTTAATTCATCTCACAGAGTTACATCTGTATTTCGTGGATCTCTTTGCTAGCCTTATTTCTGTGGAATCTGAGAACAGATATTTCGGATCCCGTTGAAGACTATAGGGCCAAAGGAAATATCCTCCGATAACAATGAGAAAGAAGCTTTCTGAGAAACTTCTTTGTGTTCTGTGAAATCATCTCACAGAGTTACAGCTTTCCCCTCAAGAAGCCTTTCGCTGAGACAGTTCTTGTGGAATTGGCAAAGTGATATTCGGAAGCCCATAGAGGGCTATGGTGAAAAAGGAAATATCCTCAGATGAAATCTAGAAAGAAGCTTTCTGAGAAACTGATTAGTGTTCTGTTAATTCATCTCACAGAGTTACATCTGTATTTCGTGGATCTCTTTGCTAGCCTTATTTCTGTGGAATCTGAGAACAGATATTTCGGATCCCATTGAAGACTATAGGGCCAAAGGAAATATCCTCCGATAACAATGAGAAAGAAGCTTTCTGAGAAACTTCTTTGTGTTCTGTGAAATCATCTCACAGAGTTACAGCTTTCCCCTCAAGAAGCCTTTCGCTAAGACAGTTCTTGTGGAATTGGCAAAGTGATATTTGGAAGCCCATAGAGGGCTATGGTGAAAAAGGAAATATCCTCAGATGAAATCTGGAAAGAAGCTTTCTGAGAAACTGCTTAGTGTTCTGTTAATTCATCTCACAGAGTTACATCTGTATTTCGTGGATCTCTTTGCTAGCCTTATTTCTGTGGAATCTGAGAACAGATATTTCGGATCCCATTGAAGACTATAGGGCCAAAGGAAATATCCTCCGATAACAAAGAGAAAGAAGCTGTCTGAGGAACTACTTTGTGTTCTGTAAAATCATCTCACAGAGTTACAGCTTTCCCCTCAAGAAGCCTTTCGCTAAGACAGTTCTTGTGGAATTGGCAAAGTGATATTTGGAAGCCCATAGAGGGCTATGGTGAAAAAGGAAATATCCTCAGATGAAATCTGGAAAGAAGCTTTCTGAGAAACTGCTTGGTGTTCTGTTAATTCATCTCACAGAGTTACATCTGTATTTCGTGGATCTCTTTGCTAGCCTTATTTCTGTGGAATCTGAGAACAGATATTTCGGATCCCATTGAAGACTATAGGGCCAAAGGAAATATCCTCCGATAACAAAGAGAAAGAAGCTTTCTGAGAAACTTCTTTGTGTTCTGTGAAATCATCTCACAGAGTTACAGCTTTCCCCTCAAGAAGCCTTTCGCTAAGACAGTTCTTGTGGAATTGGCAAAGTGATATTTGGAAGCCCTTAGAGGGCTATGGTGAAAAAGGAAATATCCTCAGATGAAATCTGGAAAGAAGCTTTCTGAGAAACTGCTTAGTGTTCTGTTAATTCATCTCACAGAGTTACATCTGTATTTCGTGGATCTCTTTGCTAGCCTTATTTCTGTGGAATCTGAGAACAGATATTTCGGATCCCATTGAAGACTATAGGGCCAAAGGAAATATCCTCCGATAACAAAGAGAAAGAAGCTTTCTGAGAAACTTCTTTGTATTCTGTAAAATCATCTCACAGAGTTACAGCTTTCCCCTCAAGAAGCCTTTCGCTAAGACAGTTCTTGTGGAATTGGCAAAGTGATATTTGGAAGCCCATAGAGGGCTATGGTGAAAAAGGAAATATCCTCAGATGAAATCTGGAAAGAAGCTTTCTGAGAAACTGCTTAGTGTTCTGTTAATTCATCTCACAGAGTTACATCTGAATTTTGTGGATCTCTTTGCTAGCCTTATTTCTGTGGAATCTCAGAACAGATATTTCGGATCCCATTGAAGACTATGGGGCCAAAGAAGTATCCTCCGATAACAAAGAGAAAGAAGCTTTCTGAGAAACTTCTTTGTGTTCTGTGAAATCATCTCACAGAGTTACAGCTTTCCCCTCAAGAAGCCTTTCGCTAAGACAGTTCTTGTGGAATTGGCAAAGTGATATTTGGAAGCCCATAGAGGGCTATGGTGAAAAAGGAAATATCCTCAGATGAAATCTGGAAAGAAGCTTTCTGAGAAACTGCTTAGTGTTCTGTTAATTCATCTCACAGAGTTACATCTGTATTTTGTGGATCTCTTTGCTAGCCTTATTTCTGTGGAATCTCAGAACAGATATTTCGGATCCCATTGTAGACTATAGGGCCAAAGAAATATCCTCCGATAACAAAGAGAAAGAAGCTTTCTGAGAAACATCTTTGTGTTCTGTGAAATCATCTCACAGAGTTACAGCTTTCCCCTCAAGAAGCCTTTCGCTAAGACAGTTCTTGTGGAATTGGCAAAGTGTTATTTGGAAGCCCATAGAGAGCTATGGTGAAAAAGGAAATATCCTCAGATGAAATCTGGAAAGAAGCTTTCTGAGAAACTGCTTAGTGTTCTGTTAATTCATCTCACAGAGTTACATCTGTATTTCGTGGATCTCTTTGCTAGCCTTATTTCTGTGGAATCTGAGAACAGATATTTCGGATCCCATTGAAGACTATAGGGCCAAAGGAAATATCCTTCGATAACAAAGAGAAAGAAGCTGTCTGAGAAACTTCTTTGTGTTCTGTAAAATCATCTCACAGAGTTACAGCTTTCCCCTCAAGAAGCCTTTCGCTAAGACAGTTCTTGTGGAATTGGCAAAGTGATATTTGGAAGCCCGTAGAGGGCTATGGTGAAAAAGGAAATATCCTCAGATGAAATCTGGAAAGAAGCTTTCTGAGAAAGTTCTCTGTGATGTGTGACTTCCACTCACAGAGTTACATCTGTATTTCGTGGATCTCTTTGCTCTCCTTATTTCTGTGGAATCTGAGAACAGATATTTCGAATCCCTTTGAAGACTATACGGTCAAAGGAAATATCCTCCGATAACAAAGAGAAAGAAGCTTTCTGAGAAACTTCTTTGTGTTCTGTGAAATCATCTCACAGAGTTACAGCTTTCCCCTCAAGAAGCCTTTCGCTAAGACGGTTCTTGTGGAATTGGCAAAGTGATATTTGGAAGCCCATAGAGGGCTACGGTGAAAAAGGAAATATCCTCAGATGATATCTGGAAAGAAGCTTTCTGAGAAACTGCTTAGTGTTCTGTTAATTCATCTCACAGAGTTACATCTGTATTTCGTGGATCTCTTTGCTAGCCTTATTTCTGTGGAATCTGAGAACAGATATTTCGGATACCATTGAAGACTATACGGCCAAAGGAAATATCCTCCGATAACAAAGAGAAAGAAGCTTTCTGAGAAACTTCTTTGTGTTCTGTGAAATCATCTCACAGAGTTACAGCTTTCCCCTGAAGAAGACTTTCGCTGAGACAATTCTTGTGGAATTGGCATAGTGATATTTGGAAGCCCATAGAGGGCTATGGTGAAAAAGGAAATATCCTCAGATGAAATCTAGAAAGAAGCTTTCTGAGAAACTGCTTAGTGTTCTGTTAATTCATCTCACAGAGTTACATCTGTATTTCGTGGATCTCTTTGCTAGCCTTATTTCTGTGGAATCTGAGAACAGATATTTCGGATCCCGTTGAAGACTATAGGGCCAAAGGAAATATCCTCCGATAACAATGAGAAAGAAGCTTTCTGAGAAACTTCTTTGTGTTCTGTGAAATCATCTCACAGAGTTACAGCTTTCCCCTCAAGAAGCCTTTCGCTAAGACAGTTCTTGTGGAATTGGCAAAGTGATATTTGGAAGCCCATAGAGGGCTATGGTGAAAAAGGAAATATCCTCAGATGAAATCTGGAAAGAAGCTTTCTGAGAAACTGCTTAGTGTTCTGTTAATTCATCTCACAGAGTTACATCTGTATTTCGTGGATCTCTTTGCTAGCCTTATTTCTGTGGAATCTGAGAACAGATATTTCGGATCCCATTGAAGACTATAGGGCCAAAGGAAATATCCTTCGATAACAAAGAGAAAGAAGCTGTCTGAGGAACTACTTTGTGTTCTGTAAAATCATCTCACAGAGTTACAGCTTTCCCCTCAAGAAGCCTTTCGCTAAGACAGTTCTTGTGGAATTGGCAAAGTGATATTTGGAAGCCCATAGAGGGCTATGGTGAAAAAGGAAATATCCTCAGATGAAATCTGGAAAGAAGCTTTCTGAGAAACTGCTTGGTGTTCTGTTAATTCATCTCACAGAGTTACATCTGTATTTCTTGGATCTCTTTGCTAGCCTTATTTCTGTGGAATCTGAGAACAGATATTTCGGATCCCATTGAAGACTATAGGGCCAAAGGAAATATCCTTCGATAACAAAGAGAAAGAAGCTGTCTGAGGAACTACTTTGTGTTCTGTGAAATCATCTCACAGAGTTACAGCTTTCCCCTCAAGAAGCCTTTCGCTAAGACAGTTCTTGTGGAATTGGCAAAGTGATATTTGGAAGCCCATAGAGGGCTATGCTGAAAAAGGAAATATCCTCAGATGAAATCTGGAAAGAAGCTTTCTGAGAAACTGCTTGGTGTTCTGTTAATTCATCTCACAGAGTTACATCTGTATTTCGTGGATCTCTTTGCTAGCCTTATTTCTGTGGAATCTGAGAACAGATATTTCGGATCCCATTGAAGACTATAGGGCCAAAGGACATATCCTCCGATAACAAAGAGAAAGAAGCTTTCTGAGAAACTTCTTTGTGTTCTGTGAAATCATCTCACAGAGTTACAGCTTTCCCCTCAAGAAGCCTTTCGCTAAGACAGTTCTTGTGGAATTGGCAAAGTGATATTTGGAAGCCCATAGAGGGCTATGGTGAAAAAGGAAATATCCTCAGATGAAATCTGGAAAGAAGCTTTCTGAGAAACTGCTTAGTGTTCTGTTAATTCATCTCACAGAGTTACATCTGTATTTCGTGGATCTCTTTGCTAGCCTTATTTCTGTGGAATCTGAGAACAGATATTTCGGATCCCATTGAAGACTATAGGGCCAAAGGAAATATCCTCCGATAACAAAGAGAAAGAAGCTTTCTGAGAAACTTCTTTGTATTCGGTAAAATCATCTCACAGAGTTACAGCTTTCCCCTCAAGAAGCCTTTCGCTAAGACAGTTCTTGTGGAATTGGCAAAGTGATATTTGGAAGCCCATAGAGGGCTATGGTGAAAAAGGAAATATCCTCAGATGAAATCTGGAAAGAAGCTTTCTGAGAAACTGCTTAGTGTTCTGTTAATTCATCTCACAGAGTTACATCTGTATTTTGTGGATCTCTTTGCTAGCCTTATTTCTGTGGAATCTCAGAACAGATATTTCGGATCCCATTGAAGACTATAGGGCCAAAGAAATATCCTCCGATAACAAAGAGAAAGAAGCTTTCTGAGAAACTTCTTTGTGTTCTGTGAAATCATCTCACAGAGTTACAGCTTTCCCCTCAAGAAGCCTTTCGCTAAGACAGTTCTTGTGGAATTGGCAAAGTGATATTTGGAAGCCCATAGAGGGCTATGGTGAAAAAGGAAATATCCTCAGATGAAATCTGGAAAGAAGCTTTCTGAGAAACTGCTTAGTGTTCTGTTAATTCATCTCACAGAGTTACATCTGTATTTTGTGGATCTCTTTGCTAGCCTTATTTCTGTGGAATCTCAGAACAGATATTTCGGATCCCATTGAAGACTATAGGGCCAAAGAAATATCCTCCGATAACAAAGAGAAAGAAGCTTTCTGAGAAACTTCTTTGTGTTCTGTGAAATCATCTCACAGAGTTACAGCTTTCCCCTCAAGAAGCCTTTCGCTAAGACAGTTTCTGTGGAATTGGCAAAGTGTTATTTGGAAGCCCATAGAGGGCTATGGTGAAAAAGGAAATATCCTCGGATGAAATCTGGAAAGAAGCTTTCTGAGAAACTGCTTAGTGTTCTGTTATTTCATCTCACAGAGTTACATCTGTATTTCGTGGATCTCTTTGCTAGCCTTATTTCTGTGGAATCTGAGAACAGATATTTCGGATCCCATTGAAGACTATAGGGCCAAAGGAAATATCCTTCGATAACAAAGAGAAAGAAGCTTTCTGAGAAACTTCTTTGTGTTCTGTAAAATCATCTCACAGAGTTACAGCTTTCCCCTCAAGAAGCCTTTCGCTAAGACAGTTCTTGTGGAATTGGCAAAGTGATATTTGGAAGCCCGTAGAGGGCTATGGTGAAAAAGGAAATATCCTCAGATGAAATCTGGAAAGAAGCTTTCTGAGAAACTGCTTGGTGTTCTGTTAATTCATCTCACAGAGTTACATCTGTATTTCGTGGATCTCTTTGCTAGCCTTATTTCTGTGGAATCTGAGAACAGATATTTCGGATCCCATTGAAGACTATAGGGCCAAAGGACATATCCTCCGATAACAAAGAGAAAGAAGCTTTCTGAGAAACTTCTTTGTGTTCTGTGAAATCATCTCACAGAGTTACAGCTTTCCCCTCAAGAAGCCTTTCGCTAAGACAGTTCTTGTGGAATTGGCAAAGTGATATTTGGAAGCCCATAGAGGGCTATGGTGAAAAAGGAAATATCCTCAGATGAAATCTGGAAAGAAGCTTTCTGAGAAACTGCTTAGTGTTCTGTTAATTCATCTCACAGAGTTACATCTGTATTTCGTGGATCTCTTTGCTAGCCTTATTTCTGTGGAATCTGAGAACAGATATTTCGGATCCCATTGAAGACTATAGGGCCAAAGGAAATATCCTCCGATAACAAAGAGAAAGAAGCTTTCTGAGAAACTTCTTTGTATTCTGTAAAATCATCTCACAGAGTTACAGCTTTCCCCTCAAGAAGCCTTTCGCTAAGACAGTTCTTGTGGAATTGGCAAAGTGATATTTGGAAGCCCATAGAGGGCTATGGTGAAAAAGGAAATATCCTCAGATGAAATCTGGAAAGAAGCTTTCTGAGAAACTGCTTAGTGTTCTGTTAATTCATCTCACAGAGTTACATCTGTATTTTGTGGATCTCTTTGCTAGCCTTATTTCTGTGGAATCTCAGAACAGATATTTCGGATCCCATTGAAGACTATAGGGCCAAAGAAATATCCTCCGATAACAAAGAGAAAGAAGCTTTCTGAGAAACTTCTTTGTGTTCTGTGAAATCATCTCACAGAGTTACAGCTTTCCCCTCAAGAAGCCTTTCGCTAAGACAGTTCTTGTGGAATTGGCAAAGTGATATTTGGAAGCCCATAGAGGGCTATGGTGAAAAAGGAAATATCCTCAGATGAAATCTGGAAAGAAGCTTTCTGAGAAACTGCTTAGTGTTCTGTTAATTCATCTCACAGAGTTACATCTGTATTTTGTGGATCTCTTTGCTAGCCTTATTTCTGTGGAATCTCAGAACAGATATTTCGGATCCCATTGAAGACTATAGGGCCAAAGAAATATCCTCCGATAACAAAGAGAAAGAAGCTTTCTGAGAAACTTCTTTGTGTTCTGTGAAATCATCTCACAGAGTTACAGCTTTCCCCTCAAGAAGCCTTTCGCTAAGACAGTTTCTGTGGAATTGGCAAAGTGTTATTTGGAAGCCCATAGAGGGCTATGGTGAAAAAGGAAATATCCTCGGATGAAATCTGGAAAGAAGCTTTCTGAGAAACTGCTTAGTGTTCTGTTATTTCATCTCACAGAGTTACATCTGTATTTCGTGGATCTCTTTGCTAGCCTTATTTCTGTGGAATCTGAGAACAGATATTTAGGATCCCATTGAAGACTATAGGGCCAAAGGAAATATCCTTCGATAACAAAGAGAAAGAAGCTTTCTGAGAAACTTCTTTGTGTTCTGTAAAATCATCTCACAGAGTTACAGCTTTCCCCTCAAGAAGCCTTTCGCTAAGACAGTTCTTGTGGAATTGGCAAAGTGATATTTGGAAGCCCGTAGAGGGCTATGGTGAAAAAGGAAATATCCTCAGATGAAATCTGGAAAGAAGCTTTCTGAGAAAGTTCTCTGTGATGTGTGACTTCCACTCACAGAGTTACATCTGTATTTCGTGGATCTCTTTGCTCTCCTTATTTCTGTGGAATCTGAGAACAGATATTTCGAATCCCTTTGAAGACTATACGGTCAAAGGAAATATCCTCCGATAACAAAGAGAAAGAAGCTTTCTGAGAAACTTCTTTGTGTTCTGTGAAATCATCTCACAGAGTTACAGCTTTCCCCTCAAGAAGCCTTTCGCTAAGACGGTTCTTGTGGAATTGGCAAAGTGATATTTGGAAGCCCATAGAGGGCTACGGTGAAAAAGGAAATATCCTCAGATGATATCTGGAAAGAAGCTTTCTGAGAAACTGCTTAGTGTTCTGTTAATTCATCTCACAGAGTTACATCTGTATTTCGTGGATCTCTTTGCTAGCCTTATTTCTGTGGAATCTGAGAACAGATATTTAGGATCCCATTGAAGACTATAGGGCCAAAGGAAATATCCTCCGATAACAAAGAGAAAGAAGCTTTCTGAGAAACTTCTTTGTGTTCTGTGAAATCATCTCACAGAGTTACAGCTTTCCCCTCAAGAAGACTTTCGCTGAGACAATTCTTGTGGAATTGGCATAGTGATATTTGGAAGCCCCTAGAGGGCTATGGTGAAAAAGGAAATATCCTCAGATGAAATCTGGAAAGAAGCTTTCTGAGAAACTGCTTAGTGTTCTGTTAATTCATCTCACAGAGTTACATCTGTATTTCGTGGATCTCTTTGCTAGCCTTATTTCTGTGGAATCTGAGAACAGATATTTCGGATCCCATTGAAGACTATAGGGCCAAAGGAAATATCCTCCGATAACAATGAGAAAGAAGCTTTCTGAGAAACTTCTTTGTGTTCTGTGAAATCATCTCACAGAGTTACAGCTTTCCCCTCAAGAAGCCTTTCGCTAAGACAGTTCTTGTGGAATTGGCAAAGTGATATTTGGAAGCCCATAGAGGGCTATGGTGAAAAAGTAAATATCCTCAGATGAAATCTGGAAAGAAGCTTTCTGAGAAACTGCTTAGTGTTCTGTTAATTCATCTCACAGAGTTACATCTGTATTTCGTGGATCTCTTTGCTAGCCTTATTTCTGTGGAATCTGAGAACAGATATTTCGGATCCCATTGAAGACTATAGGGCCAAAGGAAATATCCTTCGATAACAAAGAGAAAGAAGCTGTCTGAGGAACTACTTTGTGTTCTGTAAAATCATCTCACAGAGTTACAGCTTTCCCCTCAAGAAGCCTTTCGCTAAGACAGTTCTTGTGGAATTGGCAAAGTGATATTTGGAAGCCCATAGAGGGCTATGGTGAAAAAGGAAATATCCTCAGATGAAATCTGGAAAGAAGCTTTCTGAGAAACTGCTTGGTGTTCTGTTAATTCATCTCACAGAGTTACAACTGTATTTCGTGGATCTCTTTGCTAGCCTTATTTCTGTGGAATCTCAGAACAGATATTTCGGATCCCATTGAAGACTATAGGGCCAAAGGACATATCCTCCGATAACAAAGAGAAAGAAGCTTTCTGAGAAACTTCTTTGTGTTCTGTGAAATCATCTCACAGAGTTACAGCTTTCCCCTCAAGAAGCCTTTCGCTAAGACAGTTCTTGTGGAATTGGCAAAGTGATATTTGGAAGCCCATAGAGGGCTATGGTGAAAAAGGAAATATCCTCAGATGAAATCAGGAAAGAAGCTTTCTGAGAAACTGCTTAGTGTTCTGTTAATTCATCTCACAGAGTTACATCTGTATTTCGTGGATCTATTTGCTAGCCTTATTTCTGTGGAATCTGAGAACAGATATTTCGGATCCCATTGAAGACTATAGGGCCAAAGGAAATATCCTCCAATAACAAAGAGAAAGAAGCTTTCTGAGAAACTTCTTTGTATTCTGTAAAATCATCTCACAGAGTTACAGCTTTCCCCTCAAGAAGCCTTTCGCTAAGACAGTTCTTGTGGAATTGGCAAAGTGATATTTGGAAGCCCATAGAGGGCTATGGTGAAAAAGGAAATATCCGCAGATGAAATCTGGAAAGAAGCTTTCTGAGAAACTGCTTAGTGTTCTGTTAATTCATCTCACAGAGTTACATCTGTATTTTGTGGATCTCTTTGCTAGCCTTATTTCTGTGGAATCTGAGAACAGATATTTCGGATCCCATTGAAGACTATAGGGCCAAAGAAATATCCTCCGATAACAAAGAGAAAGAAGCTTTCTGAGAAACTAATTTGTGTTCTGTGAAATCATCTCACAGAGTTACAGCTTTCCCCTCAAGAAGCCTTTCGCTAAGACAGTTCTTGTGGAATTGGCAAAGTGATATTTGGAAGCCCATAGAGGGCTATGGTGAAAAAGGAAATATCCTCAGATGAAATCTGGAAAGAAGCTTTCTGAGAAACTGCTTAGTGTTCTGTTAATTCATCTCACAGAGTTACATCTGTATTTTGTGGATCTCTTTGCTAGCCTTATTTCTGTGGAATCTGAGAACAGATATTTCGGATCCCATTGAAGACTATAGGGCCAAAGAAATATCCTCCGATAACAAAGAGAAAGAAGCTTTCTGAGAAACTTCTTTGTGTTCTGTGAAATCATCTCACAGAGTTACAGCTTTCCCCTCAAGAAGCCTTTCGCTAAGACAGTTCTTGTGGAATTGGCAAAGTGATATTTGGAAGCCCATAGAGGGCTATGGTGAAAAAGGAAATATCCTCAGATGAAATCTGGAAAGAAGCTTTCTGAGAAACTTCTTAGTGTTCTGTTAATTCATCTCACAGAGTTACATCTGTATTTCGTGGATCTCTTTGCTAGCCTTATTTCTGTGGAATCTGAGAACAGATATTTCGGATCCCATTGAAGACTATAGGGCCAAAGGAAATATCCTTCGATAACAAAGAGAAAGAAGCTGTCTGAGGAACTACTTTGTGTTCTGTAAAATCATCTCACAGAGTTACAGCTTTCCCCTCAAGAAGCCTTTCGCTAAGACAGTTCTTGTGGAATTGGCAAAGTGATATTTGGAAGCCCATAGAGGGCTATGGTGAAAAAGGAAATATCCTCAGATGAAATCTGGAAAGAAGCTTTCTGAGAAACTGCTTGGTGTTCTGTTAATTCATCTCACAGAGTTACATCTGTATTTCGTGGATCTCTTTGCTAGCCTTATTTCTGTGGAATCTGAGAACAGATATTTCGGATCCCATTGAAGACTATAGGGCCAAAGGACATATCCTCCGATAACAAAGAGAAAGAAGCTTTCTGAGAAACTTCTTTGTGTTCTGTGAAATCATCTCACAGAGTTACAGCTTTCCCCTCAAGAAGCCTTTCGCTAAGACAGTTCTTGTGGAATTGGCAAAGTGTTATTTGGAAGCCCATAGAGAGCTATGGTGAAAAAGGAAATATCCTCAGATGAAATCTGGAAAGAAGCTTTCTGAGAAAGTTCTCTGTGATGTGTGACTTCCACTCACAGAGTTACATCTGTATTTCGTGGATCTCTTTGCTCTCCTTATTTCTGTGGAATCTGAGAACAGATATTTCGAATCCCTTTGAAGACTATACGGTCAAAGGAAATATCCTCCGATAACAAAGAGAAAGAAGCTTTCTGAGAAACTTCTTTGTGTTCTGTGAAATCATCTCACAGAGTTACAGCTTTCCCCTCAAGAAGCCTTTCGCTAAGACGGTTCTTGTGGAATTGGCAAAGTGATATTTGGAAGCCCATAGAGGGCTACGGTGAAAAAGGAAATATCCTCAGATGATATCTGGAAAGAAGCTTTCTGAGAAACTGCTTAGTGTTCTGTTAATTCATCTCACAGAGTTACATCTGTATTTCGTGGATCTCTTTGCTAGCCTTATTTCTGTGGAATCTGAGAACAGATATTTCGGATCCCATTGAAGACTATAGGGCCAAAGGAAATATCCTCCGATAACAAAGAGAAAGAAGCTTTCTGAGAAACTTCTTTGTGTTCTGTGAAATCATCTCACAGAGTTACAGCTTTCCCCTCAAGAAGACTTTCGCTGAGACAATTCTTGTGGAATTGGCATAGTGATATTTGGAAGCCCATAGAGGGCTATGGTGAAAAAGGAAATATCCTCAGATGAAATCTGGAAAGAAGCTTTCTGAGAAACTGCTTGGTGTTCTGTTAATTCATCTCACAGAGTTACATCTGTATTTCGTGGATCTCTTTGCTAGCCTTATTTCTGTGGAATCTGAGAACAGATATTTCGGATCCCATTGAAGACTATAGGGCCAAAGGACATATCCTCCGATAACAAAGAGAAAGAAGCTTTCTGAGAAACTTATTTGTGTTCTGTGAAATCATCTCACAGAGTTACAGCTTTCCCCTCAAGAAGCCTTTCGCTAAGACAGTTCTGGTGGAATTGGCAAAGTGATATTTGGAAGCCCATAGAGGGCTATGGTGAAAAAGGAAATATCCTCAGATGAAATCTGGAAAGAAGCTTTCTGAGAAACTGCTTAGTGTTCTGTTAATTCATCTCACAGAGTTACATCTGTATTTCGTGGATCTCTTTGCTAGCCTTATTTCTGTGGAATCTCAGAACAGATATTTCGGATCCCATTGAAGACTATAGGGCCAAAGAAATATCCTCCGATAACAAAGAGAAAGAAGCTTTCTGAGAAACTTCTTTGTGTTCTGTGAAATCATCTCACAGAGTTACAGCTTTCCCCTCAAGAAGCCTTTCGCTAAGACAGTTCTTGTGGAATTGGCAAAGTGATATTTGGAAGCCCATAGAGGGCTATGGTGAAAAAGGATATATCCTCAGATGAAATCTGGAAAGAAGCTTTCTGAGAAACTGCTTAGTGTTCTGTTCATTCATCTCACAGAGTTACATCTGTATTTTGTGGATCTCTTTGCTAGCCTTATTTCTGTGGAATCTCAGAACAGATATTTCGGATCCCATTGAAGACTATAGGGCCAAAGAAATATCCTCCGATAACAAAGAGAAAGAAGCTTTCTGAGAAACTTCTTTGTGTTCTGTGAAATCATCTCACAGAGTTACAGCTTTCCCCTCAAGAAGCCTTTCGCTAAGACAGTTTCTGTGGAATTGGCAAAGTGTTATTTGGAAGCCCATAGAGGGCTATGGTGAAAAAGGAAATATCCTCGGATGAAATCTGGAAAGAAGCTTTCTGAGAAACTGCTTAGTGTTCTGTTAATTCATCTCACAGAGTTACATCTGTATTTCGTGGATCTCTTTGCTAGCCTTATTTCTGTGGAATCTGAGAACAGATATTTCGGATCCCATTGAAGACTATAGGGCCAAAGGAAATATCCTTCGATAACAAAGAGAAAGAAGCTTTCTGAGAAACTTCTTTGTGTTCTGTAAAATCATCTCACAGAGTTACAGCTTTCCCCTCAAGAAGCCTTTCGCTAAGACAGTTCTTGTGGAATTGGCAAAGTGATATTTGGAAGCCCGTAGAGGGCTATGGTGAAAAAGGAAGTATCCTCAGATGAAATCTGGAAAGAAGCTTTCTGAGAAAGTTCTCTGTGATGTGTGACTTCCACTCACAGAGTTACATCTGTATTTCGTGGATCTCTTTGCTCTCCTTATTTCTGTGGAATCTGAGAACAGATATTTCGAATCCCTTTGAAGACTATACGGTCAAAGGAAATATCCTCCGATAACAAAGAGAAAGAAGCTTTCTGAGAAACTTCTTTGTGTTCTGTGAAATCATCTCACAGAGTTACAGCTTTCCCCTCAAGAAGCCTTTCGCTAAGACGGTTCTTGTGGAATTGGCAAAGTGATATTTGGAAGCCCATAGAGGGCTACGGTGAAAAAGGAAATATCCTCAGATGATATCTGGAAAGAAGCTTTCTGAGAAACTGCTTAGTGTTCTGTTAATTCATCTCACAGAGTTACATCTGTATTTCGTGGATCTCTTTGCTAGCCTTATTTCTGTGGAATCTGAGAACAGATATTTCGGATCCCATTGAAGACTATAGGGCCAAAGAAATATCCTCCGATAACAAAGAGAAAGAAGCTTTCTGAGAAACTAATTTGTGTTCTGTGAAATCATCTCACAGAGTTACAGCTTTCCCCTCAAGAAGCCTTTCGCTAAGACAGTTCTTGTGGAATTGGCAAAGTGATATTTGGAAGCCCATAGAGGGCTATGGTGAAAAAGGAAATATCCTCAGATGAAATCTGGAAAGAAGCTTTCTGAGAAACTGCTTAGTGTTCTGTTAATTCATCTCACAGAGTTACATCTGTATTTTGTGGATCTCTTTGCTAGCCTTATTTCTGTGGAATCTGAGAACAGATATTTCGGATCCCATTGAAGACTATAGGGCCAAAGAAATATCCTCCGATAACAAAGAGAAAGAAGCTTTCTGAGAAACTTCTTTGTGTTCTGTGAAATCATCTCACAGAGTTACAGCTTTCCCCTCAAGAAGCCTTTCGCTAAGACAGTTCTTGTGGAATTGGCAAAGTGATATTTGGAAGCCCATAGAGGGCTATGGTGAAAAAGGAAATATCCTCAGATGAAATCTGGAAAGAAGCTTTCTGAGAAACTTCTTAGTGTTCTGTTAATTCATCTCACAGAGTTACATCTGTATTTCGTGGATCTCTTTGCTAGCCTTATTTCTGTGGAATCTGAGAACAGATATTTCGGATCCCATTGAAGACTATAGGGCCAAAGGAAATATCCTTCGATAACAAAGAGAAAGAAGCTGTCTGAGGAACTACTTTGTGTTCTGTAAAATCATCTCACAGAGTTACAGCTTTCCCCTCAAGAAGCCTTTCGCTAAGACAGTTCTTGTGGAATTGGCAAAGTGATATTTGGAAGCCCATAGAGGGCTATGGTGAAAAAGGAAATATCCTCAGATGAAATCTGGAAAGAAGCTTTCTGAGAAACTGCTTGGTGTTCTGTTAATTCATCTCACAGAGTTACATCTGTATTTCGTGGATCTCTTTGCTAGCCTTATTTCTGTGGAATCTGAGAACAGATATTTCGGATCCCATTGAAGACTATAGGGCCAAAGGACATATCCTCCGATAACAAAGAGAAAGAAGCTTTCTGAGAAACTTCTTTGTGTTCTGTGAAATCATCTCACAGAGTTACAGCTTTCCCCTCAAGAAGCCTTTCGCTAAGACAGTTCTTGTGGAATTGGCAAAGTGTTATTTGGAAGCCCATAGAGAGCTATGGTGAAAAAGGAAATATCCTCAGATGAAATCTGGAAAGAAGCTTTCTGAGAAAGTTCTCTGTGATGTGTGACTTCCACTCACAGAGTTACATCTGTATTTCGTGGATCTCTTTGCTCTCCTTATTTCTGTGGAATCTGAGAACAGATATTTCGAATCCCTTTGAAGACTATACGGTCAAAGGAAATATCCTCCGATAACAAAGAGAAAGAAGCTTTCTGAGAAACTTCTTTGTGTTCTGTGAAATCATCTCACAGAGTTACAGCTTTCCCCTCAAGAAGCCTTTCGCTAAGACGGTTCTTGTGGAATTGGCAAAGTGATATTTGGAAGCCCATAGAGGGCTACGGTGAAAAAGGAAATATCCTCAGATGATATCTGGAAAGAAGCTTTCTGAGAAACTGCTTAGTGTTCTGTTAATTCATCTCACAGAGTTACATCTGTATTTCGTGGATCTCTTTGCTAGCCTTATTTCTGTGGAATCTGAGAACAGATATTTCGGATCCCATTGAAGACTATAGGGCCAAAGGAAATATCCTCCGATAACAAAGAGAAAGAAGCTTTCTGAGAAACTTCTTTGTGTTCTGTGAAATCATCTCACAGAGTTACAGCTTTCCCCTCAAGAAGACTTTCGCTGAGACAATTCTTGTGGAATTGGCATAGTGATATTTGGAAGCCCATAGAGGGCTATGGTGAAAAAGGAAATATCCTCAGATGAAATCTGGAAAGAAGCTTTCTGAGAAACTGCTTGGTGTTCTGTTAATTCATCTCACAGAGTTACATCTGTATTTCGTGGATCTCTTTGCTAGCCTTATTTCTGTGGAATCTGAGAACAGATATTTCGGATCCCATTGAAGACTATAGGGCCAAAGGACATATCCTCCGATAACAAAGAGAAAGAAGCTTTCTGAGAAACTTATTTGTGTTCTGTGAAATCATCTCACAGAGTTACAGCTTTCCCCTCAAGAAGCCTTTCGCTAAGACAGTTCTGGTGGAATTGGCAAAGTGATATTTGGAAGCCCATAGAGGGCTATGGTGAAAAAGGAAATATCCTCAGATGAAATCTGGAAAGAAGCTTTCTGAGAAACTGCTTAGTGTTCTGTTAATTCATCTCACAGAGTTACATCTGTATTTCGTGGATCTCTTTGCTAGCCTTATTTCTGTGGAATCTCAGAACAGATATTTCGGATCCCATTGAAGACTATAGGGCCAAAGAAATATCCTCCGATAACAAAGAGAAAGAAGCTTTCTGAGAAACTTCTTTGTGTTCTGTGAAATCATCTCACAGAGTTACAGCTTTCCCCTCAAGAAGCCTTTCGCTAAGACAGTTCTTGTGGAATTGGCAAAGTGATATTTGGAAGCCCATAGAGGGCTATGGTGAAAAAGGATATATCCTCAGATGAAATCTGGAAAGAAGCTTTCTGAGAAACTGCTTAGTGTTCTGTTCATTCATCTCACAGAGTTACATCTGTATTTTGTGGATCTCTTTGCTAGCCTTATTTCTGTGGAATCTCAGAACAGATATTTCGGATCCCATTGAAGACTATAGGGCCAAAGAAATATCCTCCGATAACAAAGAGAAAGAAGCTTTCTGAGAAACTTCTTTGTGTTCTGTGAAATCATCTCACAGAGTTACAGCTTTCCCCTCAAGAAGCCTTTCGCTAAGACAGTTTCTGTGGAATTGGCAAAGTGTTATTTGGAAGCCCATAGAGGGCTATGGTGAAAAAGGAAATATCCTCGGATGAAATCTGGAAAGAAGCTTTCTGAGAAACTGCTTAGTGTTCTGTTAATTCATCTCACAGAGTTACATCTGTATTTCGTGGATCTCTTTGCTAGCCTTATTTCTGTGGAATCTGAGAACAGATATTTCGGATCCCATTGAAGACTATAGGGCCAAAGGAAATATCCTTCGATAACAAAGAGAAAGAAGCTTTCTGAGAAACTTCTTTGTGTTCTGTAAAATCATCTCACAGAGTTACAGCTTTCCCCTCAAGAAGCCTTTCGCTAAGACAGTTCTTGTGGAATTGGCAAAGTGATATTTGGAAGCCCGTAGAGGGCTATGGTGAAAAAGGAAGTATCCTCAGATGAAATCTGGAAAGAAGCTTTCTGAGAAAGTTCTCTGTGATGTGTGACTTCCACTCACAGAGTTACATCTGTATTTCGTGGATCTCTTTGCTCTCCTTATTTCTGTGGAATCTGAGAACAGATATTTCGAATCCCTTTGAAGACTATACGGTCAAAGGAAATATCCTCCGATAACAAAGAGAAAGAAGCTTTCTGAGAAACTTCTTTGTGTTCTGTGAAATCATCTCACAGAGTTACAGCTTTCCCCTCAAGAAGCCTTTCGCTAAGACGGTTCTTGTGGAATTGGCAAAGTGATATTTGGAAGCCCATAGAGGGCTACGGTGAAAAAGGAAATATCCTCAGATGATATCTGGAAAGAAGCTTTCTGAGAAACTGCTTAGTGTTCTGTTAATTCATCTCACAGAGTTACATCTGTATTTCGTGGATCTCTTTGCTAGCCTTATTTCTGTGGAATCTGAGAACAGATATTTCGGATCCCATTGAAGACTATAGGGCCAAAGGAAATATCCTCCGATAACAAAGAGAAAGAAGCTTTCTGAGAAACTTCCTTGTGTTCTGTGAAATCATCTCACAGAGTTACAGCTTTCCCCTCAAGAAGACTTTCGCTGAGACAATTCTTGTGGAATTGGCATCGTGATATTTGGAAGCCCCTAGAGGGCTATGGTGAAAAAGGAAATATCCTCAGATGAAATCTGGAAAGAAGCTTTCTGAGAAACTGCTTAGTGTTCTGTTAATTCATCTCACAGAGTTACATCTGTATTTCGTGGATCTCTTTGCTAGCCTTATTTCTGTGGAATCTGAGAACAGATATTTCGGATCCCATTGAAGACTATAGGGCCAAAGGAAATATCCTCCGATAACAATGAGAAAGAAGCTTTCTGAGAAACTTCTTTGTGTTCTGTGAAATCATCTCACAGAGTTACAGCTTTCCCCTCAAGAAGCCTTTCGCTAAGACAGTTCTTGTGGAATTGGCAAAGTGATATTTGGAAGCACATAGAGGGCTATGGTGAAAAAGGAAATATCCTCAGATGAAATCTGGAAAGAAGCTTTCTGAGAAACTGCTTAGTGTTCTGTTAATTCATCTCACAGAGTTACATCTGTATTTCGTGGATCTCTTTACTAGCCTTATTTCTGTGGAATCTGAGAACAGATATTTCGGATCCCATTGAAGACTATAGGGCCAAAGGAAATATCCTTTGATAACAAAGAGAAAGAAGCTGTCTGAGGAACTACTTTGTGTTCTGTAAAATCATCTCACAGAGTTACAGCTTTCCCCTCAAGAAGCCTTTCGCTAAGACAGTTCTTGTGGAATTGGCAAAGTGATATTTGGAAGCCCATAGAGGGCTATGGTGAAAAAGGAAATATCCTCAGATGAAATCTGGAAAGAAGCTTTCTGAGAAACTGCTTGGTGTTCTGTTAATTCATCTCACAGAGTTACATCTGTATTTCGTGGATCTCTTTGCTAGCCTTATTTCTGTGGAATCTGAGAACAGATATTTCGGATCCCATTGAAGACTATAGGGCCAAAGGACATATCCTCCGATAACAAAGAGAAAGAAGCTTTCTGAGAAACTTCTTTGTGTTCTGTGAAATCATCTCACAGAGTTACAGCTTTCCCCTCAAGAAGCCTTTCGCTAAGACAGTTCTTGTGGAATTGGCAAAGTGTTATTTGGAAGCCCATAGAGGGCTATGGTGAAAAAGGAAATATCCTCAGATGAAATCTGGAAAGAAGCTTTCTGAGAAACTGCTTAGTGTTCTGCTAATTCATCTCACAGAGTTACATCTGTATTTCGTGGATCTCTTTGCTAGCCTTATTTCTGTGGAATCTGAGAACAGATATTTCGGATCCCATTGAAGACTATAGGGCCAAAGGAAATATCCTTCGATAACAAAGAGAAAGAAGCTGTCTGAGAAACTTCTTTGTGTTCTGTAAAATCATCTCACAGAGTTACAGCTTTCCCCTCAAGAAGCCTTTCGCTAAGACAGTTCTTGTGGAATTGGCAAAGTGATATTTGGAAGCCCGTAGAGGGCTATGGTGAAAAAGGAAATATCCTCAGATGAAATCTGGAAAGAAGCTTTCTGAGAAAGTTCTCTGTGATGTGTGACTTCCACTCACAGAGTTACATCTGTATTTCGTGGATCTCTTTGCTCTCCTTATTTCTGTGGAATCTGAGAACAGATATTTCGAATCCCTTTGAAGACTATACGGTCAAAGGAAATATCCTCCGATAACAAAGAGAAAGAAGCTTTCTGAGAAACTTCTTTGTGTTCTGTGAAATCATCTCACAGAGTTACAGCTTTCCCCTCAAGAAGCCTTTCGCTAAGACGGTTCTTGTGGAATTGGCAAAGTGATATTTGGAAGCCCATAGAGGGCTACGGTGAAAAAGGAAATATCCTCAGATGATATCTGGAAAGAAGCTTTCTGAGAAACTGCTTAGTGTTCTGTTAATTCATCTCACAGAGTTACATCTGTATTTCGTGGATCTCTTTGCTAGCCTTATTTCTGTGGAATCTGAGAACAGATATTTCGGATCCAATTGAAGACTATAGGGCCAAAGGAAATATCCTCCGATAACAAAGAGAAAGAAGCTTTCTGAGAAACTTCTTTGTGTTCTGTGAAATCATCTCACAGAGTTACAGCTTTCCCCTCAAGAAGACTTTCGCTGAGACAATTCTTGTGGAATTGGCATAGTGATATTTGGAAGCCCCTAGAGGGCTAT
Organism: Macaca nemestrina; assembly: GCF_043159975.1. Taxonomy (NCBI): domain Eukaryota; kingdom Metazoa; phylum Chordata; class Mammalia; order Primates; family Cercopithecidae; genus Macaca; species Macaca nemestrina. The sequence goes on from NC_092144.1 coordinate 29,689,893, forward strand.
GGTGAAAAAGGAAATATCCTCAGATGAAATCTGGAAAGACGCTTTCTGAGAAACTGCTTAGTGTTCTGTTAATTCATCTCACAGAGTTACATCTGTATTTTGTGGATCTCTTTGCTAGCCTTATTTCTGTGGAATCTGAGAACAGATATTTCGGATCCCAATGAAGACTATAGGGCCAAAGGAAATATCCTTCGATAACAAAGAGAAAGAAGGTGTCTGAGGAACTACTTTGTGTTCTGTAAAATCATCTCACAGAGTTACAGCTTTCCCCTCAAGAAGCCTTTCGCTAAGACAGTTCTTGTGGAATTGGCAAAGTGATATTTGGAAGCCCATAGAGGGCTATGGTGAAAAAGGAAATATCCTCAGATGAAATCTGGAAAGAAGCTTTCTGAGAAACTGCTTAGTGTTCTGTTAATTCATCTCACAGAGTTACATCTGTATTTCGTGGATCTCTTTGCTAGCCTTATTTCTGTGGAATCTGAGAACAGATATTTCGGATCCCATTGAAGACTATAGGGCCAAAGGAAATATCCTCCGATGACAAAGAGAAAGAAGCTTTCTGAGAAACTTCTTTGTGTTCTGTAAAATCATCTCACAGAGTTACAGCTTTCCCCTCAAGAAGCCTTTCGCTAAGACAGTTCTTGTGGAATTGGCAAAGTGATATTTGGAAGCCCATAGAGGGCTATGGTGAAAAAGGAAATATCCTCAGATGAAATCTGGAAAGAAGCTTTCTGAGAAACTGCTTAGTGTTCTGTTAATTCATCTCACAGAGTTACATCTGTATTTTGTGGATCTCTTTGCTAGCCTTATTTCTGTGGAATCTCAGAACAGATATTTCGGATCCCATTGAAGACTATAGGGCCAAAGAAATATCCTCCGATAACAAAGAGAAAGAAGCTTTCTGAGAAACTTCTTTGTGTTCTGTGAAATCATCTCACAGAGTTACAGCTTTCCCCTCAAGAAGCCTTTCGCTAAGACAGTTCTTGTGGAATTGGCAAAGTGTTATTTGGAAGCCCATAGAGGGCTATGGTGAAAAAGGAAATATCCTCAGATGAAATCTGGAAAGAAGCTTTCTGAGAAACTGCTTAGTGTTCTGCTAATTCATCTCACAGAGTTACATCTGTATTTCGTGGATCTCTTTGCTAGCCTTATTTCTGTGGAATCTGAGAACAGATATTTCGGATCCCATTGAAGACTATAGGGCCAAAGGAAATATCCTTCGATAACAAAGAGAAAGAAGCTGTCTGAGAAACTTCTTTGTGTTCTGTAAAATCATCTCACAGAGTTACAGCTTTCCCCTCAAGAAGCCTTTCGCTAAGACAGTTCTTGTGGAATTGGCAAAGTGATATTTGGAAGCCCGTAGAGGGCTATGGTGAAAAAGGAAATATCCTCAGATGAAATCTGGAAAGAAGCTTTCTGAGAAAGTTCTCTGTGATGTGTGACTTCCACTCACAGAGTTACATCTGTATTTCGTGGATCTCTTTGCTCTCCTTATTTCTGTGGAATCTGAGAACAGATATTTCGAATCCCTTTGAAGACTATACGGTCAAAGGAAATATCCTCCGATAACAAAGAGAAAGAAGCTTTCTGAGAAACTTCTTTGTGTTCTGTGAAATCATCTCACAGAGTTACAGCTTTCCCCTCAAGAAGCCTTTCGCTAAGACGGTTCTTGTGGAATTGGCAAAGTGATATTTGGAAGCCCATAGAGGGCTACGGTGAAAAAGGAAATATCCTCAGATGATATCTGGAAAGAAGCTTTCTGAGAAACTGCTTAGTGTTCTGTTAATTCATCTCACAGAGTTACATCTGTATTTCGTGGATCTCTTTGCTAGCCTTATTTCTGTGGAATCTGAGAACAGATATTTCGGATCCAATTGAAGACTATAGGGCCAAAGGAAATATCCTCCGATAACAAAGAGAAAGAAGCTTTCTGAGAAACTTCTTTGTGTTCTGTGAAATCATCTCACAGAGTTACAGCTTTCCCCTCAAGAAGACTTTCGCTGAGACAATTCTTGTGGAATTGGCATAGTGATATTTGGAAGCCCCTAGAGGGCTATGGTGAAAAAGGAAATATCCTCAGATGAAATCTGGAAAGACGCTTTCTGAGAAACTGCTTAGTGTTCTGTTAATTCATCTCAGAGAGTTACATCTGTATTTTGTGGATCTCTTTGCTAGCCTTATTTCTGTGGAATCTGAGAACAGATATTTCGGATCCCATTGAAGACTATAGGGCCAAAGGAAATATCCTCCGATAACAAAGAGAAAGAAGCTTTCTGAGAAACTTTTTTGTGTTCTGTGAAATCATCTCACAGAGTTACAACTTTCCCCTCAAGAAGCCTTTCGCTAAGACAGTTCTTGTGGAATTGGCAAAGTGATATTTGGAAGCCCATAGAGGGCTATGGTGAAAAAGGAAATATCCTCAGATGAAATCTGGAAAGAAGCTTTCTGAGAAACTGCTGAGTGTTCTGTTAATTCATCTCACAGAGTTACATCTGTATTTCGTGGATCTCTTTGCTAGCCTTATTTCTGTGGAATCTGAGAACAGATATTTCGGATCCCAATGAAGACTATAGGGCCAAAGGAAATATCCTTCGATAACAAAGAGAAAGAAGCTGTCTGAGGAACTACTTTGTGTTCTGTAAAATCATCTCACAGAGTTACAGCTTTCCCCTCAAGAAGCCTTTCGCTAAGACAGTTCTTGTGGAATTGGCAAAGTGATATTTGGAAGCCCATAGAGGGCTATGGTGAAAAAGGAAATATCCTCAGATGAAATCTGGAAAGAAGCTTTCTGAGAAACTGCTTAGTGTTCTGTTAATTCATCTCACAGAGTTACATCTGTATTTCGTGGATCTATTTGCTAGCCTTATTTCTGTGTAATCTGAGAACAGATATTTCGGATCCCATTGAAGACTATAGGGCCAAAGGAAATATCCTCCGATGACAAAGAGAAAGAAGCTTTCTGAGAAACTTCTTTGTGTTCTGTAAAATCATCTCACAGAGTTACAGCTTTCCCCTCAAGAAGCCTTTCGCTAAGACAGTTCTTGTGGAATTGGCAAAGTGATATTTGGAAGCCCATAGAGGGCTATGGTGAAAAAGGAAATATCCTCCGATGAAATCTGGAAAGAAGCTTTCTGAGAAACTGCTTAGTGTTCTGCTAATTCATCTCACAGAGTTACATCTGTATTTTGTGGATCTCTTTGCTAGCCTTATTTCTGTGGAATCTCAGAACAGATATTTCGGATCCCATTGAAGACTACAGGGCCAAAGAAATATCCTCCGATAACAAAGAGAAAGAAGCTTTCTGAGAAACTTCTTTGTGTTCTGTGAAATCATCTCACAGAGTTACAGCTTTCCCCTCAAGAAGCCTTTCGCTAAGACAGTTCTTGTGGAATTGGCAAAGTGTTATTTGGAAGCCCATAGAGGGCTATGGTGAAAAAGGAAATATCCTCAGATGAAATCTGGAAAGAAGCTTTCTGAGAAACTGCTTAGTGTTCTGTTAATTCATCTCACAGAGTTACATCTGTATTTCGTGGATCTCTTTGCTAGCCTTATTTCTGTGGAATCTGAGAACAGATATTTCGGATACCATTGAAGACTATAGGGCCAAAGGAAATATCCTCCGATAACAATGAGAAAGAAGCTTTCTGAGAAACTTCTTTGTGTTCTGTGAAATCATCTCACAGAGTTACAGCTTTCCCCTCAAGAAGCCTTTCCTTAAGACAGTTCTTGTGGAATTGGCATAGTGATATTTGGAAGCCCATAGAGGGCTATGGTGAAAAAGGAAATATCCTCAGATGAAATCTGGAAAGAAGCTTTCTGAGAAACTGCTTAGTGTTCTGTTAATTCATCTCACAGAGTTACATCTGTATTTCGTGGATCTCTTTGCTAGCCTTATTTCCGTGGAATCTGAGAACAGATATTTCGGATCCCATTGAAGACTATAGGGCCAAAGGAAATATCCTTCGATAACAAAGAGAAAGAAGCTGTCTGAGGAACTACTTTGTGTTCTGTGAAATCATCTCACAGAGTTACAGCTTTCCCCTCAAGAAGCCTTTCGCTAAGACAGTTCTTGTGGAATTGGCAAAGTGATATTTGGAAGCCCATAGAGGGCTATGGTGAAAAAGGAAATATCCTCAGATGAAATCTGGAAAGAAGCTTTCTGAGAAACTGCTTGGTGTTCTGTTAATTCATCTCACAGAGTTACATCTGTATTTCGTGGATCTCTTTGCTAGCCTTATTTCTGTGGAATCTGAGAACAGATATTTCGGATCCCATTGAAGACTATAGGGCCAAAGGACATATCCTCCGATAACAAAGAGAAAGAAGCTTTCTGAGAAACTTCTTTGTGTTCTGTGAAATCATCTCACAGAGTTACAGCTTTCCCCTCAAGAAGCCTTTCGCTAAGACAGTTCTTGTGGAATTGGCAAAGTGATATTTGGAAGCCCATAGAGGGCTATGGTGAAAAAGGAAATATCCTCAGATGAAATCTGGAAAGAAGCTTTCTGAGAAACTGCTTAGTGTTCTGTTAATTCATCTCACAGAGTTACATCTGTATTTCGTGGATCTATTTGCTAGCCTTATTTCTGTGGAATCTCAGAACAGATATTTCGGATCCCATTGAAGACTATAGGGCCAAAGAAATATCCTCCGATAACAAAGAGAAAGAAGCTTTCTGAGAAACTTCTTTGTGTTCTGTGAAATCATCTCACAGAGTTACAGCTTTCCCCTCAAGAAGCCTTTCGCTAAGACAGTTCTTGTGGAATTGGCAAAGTGTTATTTGGAAGCCCATAGAGGGCTACGGTGAAAAAGGAAATATCCTCAGATGAAATCTGGAAAGAAGCTTTCTGAGAAACTGCTTAGTGTTCTGTTAATTCATCTCACAGAGTTACATCTGTATTTCGTGGATCTCTTTGCTAGCCTTATTTCTGTGGAATCTGAGAACAGATATTTCGGATCCCATTGAAGACTATAGGGCCAAAGGAAATATCCTCCGATAACAAAGAGAAAGAAGCTTTCTGAGAAACTTCTTTGTGTTCTGTAAAATCATCTCACAGAGTTACAGCTTTCCCCTCAAGAATCCTTTCCCTAAGACAGTTCTTGTGGAATTGGCAAAGTGATATTTGGAAGCCCATAGAGGGCTATGGTGAAAAAGGAAATATCCTCAGATGAAATCTGGAAAGAAGCTTTCTGAGAAACTTCTCTGTGATGTGTGACTTCCACTCACAGAGTTACATCTGTATTTCGTGGATCTCTTTGCTATCCTTTTTTCTGTGGAATCTGAGAACAGATATTTCGGATCCCTTTGAAGACTATACGGCCAAAGGAAATATCTTCCGATAACAAAGAGAAAGACGCTTTCTGAGAAACTTCTTTGTGTTCTTTGAAATCATCTCACAGAGTTACAGCTTTCCCCACAAGAAGCTTTTCGCTAAGACGGTTCTTGTGGAATTGGCAAAGTGATATTTGGAAGCCCATAGAGGGCTACGGTGAAAAAGGAAATATCCTCAGATGAAATCTGGAAAGAAGCTTTCTGAGAAACTGCTTAGTGTTCTGTTAATTCATCTCACAGAGTTACATCTGTATTTCGTGGATCTCTTTGCTAGCCTTATTTCTGTGGAATCTGAGAACAGATATTTCGGATCCCTTTGAAGACTATACGGCCAAAGGAAATATCCTTCGATAACAAAGAGAAAGAAGCTGTCTGAGGAACTACTTTGTGTTCTGTAAAATCATCTCACAGAGTTACAGCTTTCCCCTCAAGAAGCCTTTCGCTAAGACAGTTCTTGTGGAATTGGCAAAGTGATATTTGGAAGCCCATAGAGGGCTATGGTGAAAAAGGAAATATCCTCAGATGAAATCTGGAAAGAAGCTTTCTGAGAAACTGCTTGGTGTTCTGTTAATTCATCTCACAGAGTTACATCTGTATTTCGTGGATCTCTTTGCTAGCCTTATTTCTGTGGAATCTGAGAACAGATATTTCGGATCCCATTGAAGACTATAGGGCCAAAGGACATATCCTCCGATAACAAAGAGAAAGAAGCTTTCTGAGAAACTTCTTTGTGTTCTGTGAAATCATCTCACAGAGTTACAGCTTTCCCCTCAAGAAGCCTTTCGCTAAGACAGTTCTTGTGGAATTGGCAAAGTGATATTTGGAAGCCCATAGAGGGCTATGGTGAAAAAGGAAATATCCTCAGATGAAATCTGGAAAGAAGCTTTCTGAGAAACTGCTTAGTGTTCTGTTAATTCATCACAGAGTTACATCTGTATTTCGTGGATCTCTTTGCTAGCCTTATTTCTGTGGAATCTGAGAACAGATATTTCGGATCCCTTTGAAGACTATAGGGCCAAAGGAAATATCCTCCGATAACAAAGAGAAAGAAGCTTTCTGAGAAACTTCTTTGTGTTCTGTGAAATCATCTCACAGAGTTACACCTTTCCCCTCAAGAAGCCTTTCGCTAAGACAGTTCTTGTGGAATTGGCAAAGTGATATTTGGAAGCCCATAGAGGGCTATGGTGAAAAAGGAAATATCCTCAGATGAAATCTGGAAAGAAGCTTTCTGAGAAACTGCTTAGTGTTCTGTTAATTCATCTCACAGAGTTACATCTGTATTTCGTGGATCTCTTTGCTAGCCTTATTTCTGTGGAATCTGAGAACAGATATTTCGGATCCCATTGAAGACTATAGGGCCAAAGGAAATATCCTCCGATAACAAAGAGAAAGAAGCTTTCTGAGAAACTTCTTTGTGTTCTGTAAAATCATCTCACAGAGTTACAGCTTTCCCCTCAAGAAGCCTTTCGCTAAGACAGTTCTGTGGAATTGGCAAAGTGTTATTTGGAAGCCCATAGAGGGCTATGGTGAAAAAGGAAATATCCTCAGATGAAATCTGGAAAGAAGCTTTCTGAGAAACTGCTTAGTGTTCTGTTAATTCATTTCACAGAGTTACATCTGTATTTCGTGGATCTCTTTGCTAGCCTTATTTCTGTGGAATCTGAGAACAGATATTTCGGATCCCATTGAAGACTATAGGGCCAAAGGAAATATCCTCCGATAACAAAGAGAAAGAAGCTTTCTGAGAAACTTCTTTGTGTTCTGTGAAATCATCTCACAGAGTTACAGCTTTCCCCTCAAGAAGCCTTTCGCTAAGACAGTTCTTGTGGAATTGGCAAAGTGATATTTGGAAGCCCATAGAGGGCTATGGTGAAAAAGGAAATATCCTCAGATGAAATCTGGAAAGAAGCTTTCTGAGAAACTGCTTAGTGTTCTGTTAATTCATCTCACAGAGTTACATCTGTATTTCGTGGATCTCTTTGCTATCCTTATTTCTGTGGAATCTGAGAACAGATATTTCGGATACCATTGAAGACTATAGGGCCAAAGGAAATATCCTCCGATAACAAAGAGAAAGAAGCTTTCTGAGAAACTTCTTAGTGTTCTGTGAAATCATATCACAGAGTTACAGCTTTCCCCTCAACAAGCCTTTCGCTGAGACAGTTCTTGTGGAATTGGCAAAGTGATATTCGGAAGCCCATAGAGGGCTATGGTGAAAAAGGAAATATCCTCGGATGAAATCTGGAAAGAAGCTTTCTGAGAAACTGCTTAGTGTTCTGTTAATTCATCTCACAGAGTTACATCTGTATTTCGTGGATCTCTTTGCTAGCCTTATTTCTGTGGAATCTGAGAACAGATATTTCGGATCCCATTGAAGACTATAGGGCCAAAGGAAATATCCTCCGATAACAAAGAGAAAGAAGCTTTCTGAGAAACTTCTTTGTGTTCTGTGAAATCATCTCACAGAGTTACAGCTTTCCCCTCAAGAAGCCTTTCGCTAAGACGGTTCTTGTGGAATTGGCAAAGTGATATTTGGAAGCCCATAGAGGGCTATGGTGAAAAAGGAAATATCCTCAGATGAAATCTGGAAAGAAGCTTTCTGAGAAACTGCTTAGTGTTCTGTTAATTCATCTCACAGAGTTACATCTGTATTTCGTGGATCTCTTTGCTAGCCTTATTTCTGTGGAATCTGAGAACAGATATTTCGGATCCCATTGAAGACTATAGGGCCAAAGGAAATATCCTCCGATAACAAAGAGAAAGAAGCTTTCTGAGGAATTTCTTTGTGTTCTGTAAAATCATCTCACAGAGTTACAGCTTTCCCCTCAAGAAGCCTTTCGCTAAGACAGTTCTTGTGGAATTGGCAAAGTGATATTTGGAAGCCCTTAGAGGGCTATGGTGAAAAAGGAAATATCCGCAGATGAAATCTGGAAAGAAGCTTTCTGAGAAACTGCTTAGTGTTCTGTTAATTCATCTCACAGAGTTACATCTGAATTTCGTGGATCTCTTTGCTAGCCTTATTTCTGTGGAATCTGAAAACAGATATTTCGGATACCATTGAAGACTATACGGCCAAAGGAAATATCCTCCGATAACAAAGAGAAAGAAGCTTTCTGAGAAACTTCTTTGTGTTCTGTGAAATCATATCACAGAGTTACAGCTTTCCCCTCAAGAAGCCTTTCGCTGAGACAGTTCTTGTGGAATTGGCAAAGTGATATTCGGAAGCCCATAGAGGGCTATGGTGAAAAAGGAAATATCCTCGGATGAAATCTGGAAAGAAGCTTTCTGAGAAACTGCTTAGTGTTCTGTTAATTCATCTCACAGAGTTACATCTGTATTTCGTGGATCTCTTTGCTAGCCTTATTACTGTGGAATCTGAGAACAGATATTTCGGATCCCATTGAAGACTATAGGGCCAAAGGAAATATCCTCCGATAACAAAGAGAAAGAAGCTTTCTGAGAAACTTCTTTGTGTTCTGTGAAATCATCTCACAGAGTTACAGCTTTCCCCTCAAGAAGCCTTTCGCTATGACAGTTCTTGTGGAATTGGCAAAGTGATATTTGGAAGCCCATAGAGGGCTATGGTGAAAAAGGAAATATCCTCAGATGAAATCTGGAAAGAAGCTTTCTGAGAAACTTCTCTGTGATGTGTGACTTCCACTCACAGAGTTACATCTGTATTTCGTGGATCTCTTTGCTATCCTTTTTTCTGTGGAATCTGAGAACAGATATTTCGGATCCCTTTGAAGACTATACGGCCAAAGGAAATATCTTCCGATAACAAAGAGAAAGAAGCTTTCTGAGAAACTTCTTTGTGTTCTGTGAAATCATCTCACAGAGTTACAGCTTTCCCCACAAGAAGCCTTTCGCTAAGACGGTTCTTGTGGAATTGGCAAAGTGATATTTGGAAGCCCATAGAGGGCTACGGTGAAAAAGGAAATATCCTCAGATGAAATCTGGAAAGAAGCTTTCTGAGAAACTGCTTAGTGTTCTGTTAATTCATCTCACAGAGTTACATCTGTATTTCGTGGATCTCTTTGCTAGCCTTATTTCTGTGGAATCTGAGAACAGATATTTCGGATCCCATTGAAGACTATAGGGCCAAAGGAAATATCCTCCGATAACAAAGAGAAAGAAGCTTTCTGAGAAACTTCTTTGTGTTCTGTGAAATCATCTCACAGAGTTACAGCTTTCCCCTCAAGAAGCCTTTCGCTGAGACAATTCTTGAGGAATTGGCATAGTGATATTTGGAAGCCCATAGAGGGCTATGGTGAAAAAGGAAATATCCTCAGATGAAATCTGGAAAGACGCTTTCTGAGAAACTGCTTAGTGTTCTGCTAATTCATCTCACAGAGTTACATCTGTATTTTGTGGATCTCTTTGCTAGCCTTATTTCTGTGGAATCTGAGAACAGATATTTCGGATCCCATTGAAGACTATAGGGCCAAAGGAAATATCCTCCGATAACAAAGAGAAAGAAGCTTTCTGAGAAACTTCTTTGTGTTCTGTGAAATCATCTCACAGAGTTACAGCTTTCCCCTCAAGAAGCCTTTCGCTAAGACAGTTCTTGTGGAATTGGCAAAGTGATATTTGGAAGCCCATAGAGGGGTATGGTGAAAAAGGAAATATCCTCAGATGAAATCTGGAAAGAAGCTTTCTGAGAAACTTCTCTGTGATGTGTGACTTCCACTCACAGAGTTACATCTGTATTTCGTGGATCTCTTTGCTGTCCTTATTTCTGTGGAATCTCAGAACAGATATTTCGGATCCCTTTGAAGACTATACGGCCAAAGGAAATATCCTCCGATAACAAAGAGAAAGAAGCTTTCTGAGAAACTTCTTTGTGTTCTGTGAAATCATCTCACAGAGTTACAGCTTTACCCTCAAGAAGCCTTTCGCTAAGACGGTTCTTGTGGAATTGGCAAAGTGATATTTGGAAGCCCATAGAGGGCTATGGTGAAAAAGGAAATATCCTCAGATGAAATCTGGAAAGAAGCTTTCTGAGAAACTGCTTAGTGTTCTGTTAATTCATCTCACAGAGTTACATCTGTATTTCGTGGATCTCTTTGCTAGCCTTATGTCTGTGGAATCTGAGAACAGATATTTCGGATCCCATTGAAGACTATAGGGCCAAAGGTAATATCCTCCGATAACAAAGAGAAAGAAGCTTTCTGAGAAACTTCTTTGTGTTCTGTGAAATCATCTCACAGAGTTACAGCTTTCCCCTCAAGAAGCCTTTCGCTAAGACAGTTCTTGTGGAATTGGCAAAGTGATATTCGGAAGCCCATAGAGGGCTATGGTGAAAAAGGAAATATCCTCAGATGAAATCTGGAATGAAGCTTTCTGAGAAACTGCTTAGTGTTCTGTTAATTCATCTCACAGAGTTACATCTGTATTTCGTGGATCTCTTTGCTAGCCTTATTTCTGTGGAATCTGAGAACAGATGTTTCGGATCCCATTGAAGACTATAGGGCCAAAGGAAATATCCTCCGATAACAAAGAGAAAGAAGCTTTCTGAGAAACTTCTTTGTGTTCTGTGAAATCATCTCACAGAGTTACAGCTTTCCCCTCAAGAAGCCTTTCGCTAAGACAGTTCTTGTGGAATTGGCAAAGTGATATTTGGAAGCCCATAGAGGGCTATGGTGAAAAAGGAAATATCCTCAGATGAAATCTGGAAAGAAGCTTTCTGAGAAACTGCTTAGTGTTCTGTTAATTCATCTCACAGAGTTACATCTGTATTTCGTGGATCTCTTTGCTAGCCTTATTTCTGAGGAATCTGAGAACAGATATTTCGGATCCCATTGAAGACTATAGGGCCAAAGGAAATATCCTTCGATAACAAAGAGAAAGAAGCTTTCTGAGAAACTTCTTTGTGTTCTGTGAAATCATCTCACAGAGTTACAGCTTTCCCCTCAAGAGGCCTTTCGCTAAGACAGTTCTTGTGGAATTGGCAAAGTGATATATGGAAGCCCATAGAGGGCTATGGTGAAAAAGGAAATATCCTCAGATGAAATCTGGAAAGAAGCTTTCTGAGAAACTGCTTAGTGTTCTGTTAATTCATCTCACAGAGTTACATCTGTATTTCGTGGATCTCTTTGCTAGCCTTATTTCTGTGGAATCTGAGAACAGATATTTGGGATCCCATTGAAGACTATAGGGCCAAAGGAAATATCCTTCGATAACAAAGAGAAAGAAGCTGTCTGAGAAACTTCTTTGTGTTCTGTAAAATCATCTCACAGAGTTACAGCTTTCCCCTCAAGAAGCCTTTCGCTAAGACAGTTCTTGTGGAATTGGCAAAGTGATATTTGGAAGCCCATAGAGGGCTATGGTGAAAAAGGAAATATCCTCAGATGAAATCTGGAAAGAAGCTTTCTGAGAAACTGCTTAGTGTTCTGTTAATTCATCTCACAGAGTTACATCTGTATTTTGTGGATCTCTTTGCTAGCCTTATTTCTGTGGAATCTGAGAACAGATATTTCGGATCCCATTGAAGACTATAGGGCCTAAGGAAATATCCTCCGATAACAAAGAGAAAGAAGCTTTCTGAGAAACTTCTTTGTGTTCTGTGAAATCATCTCACAGAGTTACAGCTTTCCCCTCAAGAAGCCTTTCGCTAAGACAGTTCTTGTGGAATTGGCAAAGTGATATTTGGAAGCCCATAGAGGGCTATGGTGAAAAAGGAAATATCCTCAAATGAAATCTGGAAAGAAGCTTTCTGAGAAACTGCTTAGTGTTCTGTTAATTCATCTCACAGTGTTACATCTGTATTTCGTGGATCTCTTTGCTAGCCTTATTTCTTTGGAATCTAAGAACAGATATTTCGGATCCCATTGAAGACTATAGGGCCAAAGGAAATATCCTCCGATAACAAAGAGAAAGAAGCTTTCTGAGAAACTTCTTTGTGTTCTGTGAAATCATCTCACAGAGTTACAGCTTTCCCCTCAAGAAGCCTTTCGCTAAGACAGTTCTTGTGGAATTGGCAAAGTGATATTTGGAAGCCCATAGAGGGCTATGGTGAAAAAGGAAATATCCTCAGATGAAATCTGGAAAGAAGCTTTCTGAGAAACTGCTTAGTGTTCTGTTAATTCATCTCACAGAGTTACATCTGTATTTCGTGGATCTCTTTGCTAGCCTTATTTCTGTGGAATCTGAAAACAGATATTTCGGATACCATTGAAGACTATACGGCCAAAGGAAATATCCTCCGATAACAAAGAGAAAGAAGCTTTCTGAGAAACTTCTTTGTGTTCTGTGAAATCATATCACAGAGTTACAGCTTTCCCCTCAAGAAGCCTTTCGCTGAGACAGTTCTTGTGGAATTGGCAAAGTGATATTCGGAAGCCCATAGAGGGCTATGGTGAAAAAGGAAATATCCTCGGATGAAATCTGGAAAGAAGCTTTCTGAGAAACTGCTTAGTGTTCTGTTAATTCATCTCACAGAGTTACATCTGTATTTCGTGGATCTCTTTGCTAGCCTTATTACTGTGGAATCTGAGAACAGATATTTCGGATCCCATTGAAGACTATAGGGCCAAAGGAAATATCCTCCGATAACAAAGAGAAAGAAGCTTTCTGAGAAACTTCTTTGTGTTCTGTGAAATCATCTCACAGAGTTACAGCTTTCCCCTCAAGAAGCCTTTCGCTATGACAGTTCTTGTGGAATTGGCAAAGTGATATTTGGAAGCCCATAGAGGGCTATGGTGAAAAAGGAAATATCCTCAGATGAAATCTGGAAAGAAGCTTTCTGAGAAACTTCTCTGTGATGTGTGACTTCCACTCACAGAGTTACATCTGTATTTCGTGGATCTCTTTGCTATCCTTTTTTCTGTGGAATCTGAGAACAGATATTTCGGATCCCTTTGAAGACTATACGGCCAAAGGAAATATCTTCCGATAACAAAGAGAAAGAAGCTTTCTGAGAAACTTCTTTGTGTTCTGTGAAATCATCTCACAGAGTTACAGCTTTCCCCACAAGAAGCCTTTCGCTAAGACGGTTCTTGTGGAATTGGCAAAGTGATATTTGGAAGCCCATAGAGGGCTACGGTGAAAAAGGAAATATCCTCAGATGAAATCTGGAAAGAAGCTTTCTGAGAAACTGCTTAGTGTTCTGTTAATTCATCTCACAGAGTTACATCTGTATTTCGTGGATCTCTTTGCTAGCCTTATTTCTGTGGAATCTGAGAACAGATATTTCGGATCCCATTGAAGACTATAGGGCCAAAGGAAATATCCTCCGATAACAAAGAGAAAGAAGCTTTCTGAGAAACTTCTTTGTGTTCTGTGAAATCATCTCACAGAGTTACAGCTTTCCCCTCAAGAAGCCTTTCGCTGAGACAATTCTTGAGGAATTGGCATAGTGATATTTGGAAGCCCATAGAGGGCTATGGTGAAAAAGGAAATATCCTCAGATGAAATCTGGAAAGACGCTTTCTGAGAAACTGCTTAGTGTTCTGCTAATTCATCTCACAGAGTTACATCTGTATTTTGTGGATCTCTTTGCTAGCCTTATTTCTGTGGAATCTGAGAACAGATATTTCGGATCCCATTGAAGACTATAGGGCCAAAGGAAATATCCTCCGATAACAAAGAGAAAGAAGCTTTCTGAGAAACTTCTTTGTGTTCTGTGAAATCATCTCACAGAGTTACAGCTTTCCCCTCAAGAAGCCTTTCGCTAAGACAGTTCTTGTGGAATTGGCAAAGTGATATTTGGAAGCCCATAGAGGGGTAAGGTGAAAAAGGAAATATCCTCAGATGAAATCTGGAAAGAAGCTTTCTGAGAAACTTCTCTGTGATGTGTGACTTCCACTCACAGAGTTACATCTGTATTTCGTGGATCTCTTTGCTGTCCTTATTTCTGTGGAATCTCAGAACAGATATTTCGGATCCCTTTGAAGACTATACGGCCAAAGGAAATATCCTCCGATAACAAAGAGAAAGAAGCTTTCTGAGAAACTTCTTTGTGTTCTGTGAAATCATCTCACAGAGTTACAGCTTTACCCTCAAGAAGCCTTTCGCTAAGACGGTTCTTGTGGAATTGGCAAAGTGATATTTGGAAGCCCATAGAGGGCTATGGTGAAAAAGGAAATATCCTCAGATGAAATCTGGAAAGAAGCTTTCTGAGAAACTGCTTAGTGTTCTGTTAATTCATCTCACAGAGTTACATCTGTATTTCGTGGATCTCTTTGCTAGCCTTATGTCTGTGGAATCTGAGAACAGATATTTCGGATCCCTTTGAAGACTATAGGGCCAAAGGTAATATCCTCCGATAACAAAGAGAAAGAAGCTTTCTGAGAAACTTCTTTGTGTTCTGTGAAATCATCTCACAGAGTTACAGCTTTCCCCTCAAGAAGCCTTTCGCTAAGACAGTTCTTGTGGAATTGGCAAAGTGATATTTGGAAGCCCATAGAGGGCTATGGTGAAAAAGGAAATATCCTCAGATGAAATCTGGAATGAAGCTTTCTGAGAAACTGCTTAGTGTTCTGTTAATTCATCTCACAGAGTTACATCTGTATTTCGTGGATCTCTTTGCTAGCCTTATTTCTGTGGAATCTGAGAACAGATGTTTCGGATCCCATTGAAGACTATAGGGCCAAAGGAAATATCCTCCGATAACAAAGAGAAAGAAGCTTTCTGAGAAACTTCTTTGTGTTCTGTGAAATCATCTCACAGAGTTACAGCTTTCCCCTCAAGAAGCCTTTCGCTAAGACAGTTCTTGTGGAATTGGCAAAGTGATATTTGGAAGCCCATAGAGGGCTATGGTGAAAAAGGAAATATCCTCAGATGAAATCTGGAAAGAAGCTTTCTGAGAAACTGCTTAGTGTTCTGTTAATTCATCTCACAGAGTTACATCTGTATTTCGTGGATCTCTTTGCTAGCCTTATTTCTGAGGAATCTGAGAACAGATATTTCGGATCCCATTGAAGACTATAGGGCCAAAGGAAATATCCTTCGATAACAAAGAGAAAGAAGCTTTCTGAGAAACTTCTTTGTGTTCTGTGAAATCATCTCACAGAGTTACAGCTTTCCCCTCAAGAAGCCTTTCGCTAAGACAGTTCTTGTGGAATTGGCAAAGTGATATATGGAAGCCCATAGAGGGCTATGGTGAAAAAGGAAATATCCTCAGATGAAATCTGGAAAGAAGCTTTCTGAGAAACTGCTTAGTGTTCTGTTAATTCATCTCACAGAGTTACATCTGTATTTCGTGGATCTCTTTGCTAGCCTTATTTCTGTGGAATCTGAGAACAGATATTTGGGATCCCATTGAAGACTATAGGGCCAAAGGAAATATCCTTCGATAACAAAGAGAAAGAAGCTGTCTGAGAAACTTCTTTGTGTTCTGTAAAATCATCTCACAGAGTTACAGCTTTCCCCTCAAGAAGCCTTTCGCTAAGACAGTTCTTGTGGAATTGGCAAAGTGATATTTGGAAGCCCATAGAGGGCTATGGTGAAAAAGGAAATATCCTCAGATGAAATCTGGAAAGAAGCTTTCTGAGAAACTGCTTAGTGTTCTGTTAATTCATCTCACAGAGTTACATCTGTATTTTGTGGATCTCTTTGCTAGCCTTATTTCTGTGGAATCTGAGAACAGATATTTCGGATCCCATTGAAGACTATAGGGCCTAAGGAAATATCCTCCGATAACAAAGAGAAAGAAGCTTTCTGAGAAACTTCTTTGTGTTCTGTGAAATCATCTCACAGAGTTACAGCTTTCCCTTCAAGAAGCCTTTCGCTAAGACAGTTCTTGTGGAATTGGCAAAGTGATATTTGGAAGCCCATAGAGGGCTATGGTGAAAAAGGAAATATCCTCAAATGAAATCTGGAAAGAAGCTTTCTGAGAAACTGCTTAGTGTTCTGTTAATTCATCTCACAGTGTTACATCTGTATTTCGTGGATCTCTTTGCTAGCCTTATTTCTTTGGAATCTAAGAACAGATATTTCGGATCCCATTGAAGACTATAGGGCCAAAGGAAATATCCTCCGATAACAAAGAGAAAGAAGCTTTCTGAGAAACTTCTTTGTGTTCTGTGAAATCATCTCACAGAGTTACAGCTTTCCCCTCAAGAAGCCTTTCGCTAAGACAGTTCTTGTGGAATTGGCAAAGTGATATTTGGAAGCCCATAGAGGGCTATGGTGAAAAAGGAAATATCCTCAGATGAAATCTGGAAAGAAGCTTTCTGAGAAACTGCTTAGTGTTCTGTTAATTCATCTCACAGAGTTACATCTGTATTTCGTGGATCTCTTTGCTAGCCTTATTTCTGTGGAATCTGAGAACAGATATTTCGGATCCCTTTGAAGACTATACGGCCAAAGGAAATATCCTTCGATAACAAAGAGAAAGAAGCTGTCTGAGGAACTACTTTGTGTTCTGTAAAATCATCTCACAGAGTTACAGCTTTCCCCTCAAGAAGCCTTTCGCTAAGACAGTTCTTGTGGAATTGGCAAAGTGATATTTGGAAGCCCATAGAGGGCTATGGTGAAAAAGGAAATATCCTCAGATGAAATCTGGAAAGAAGCTTTCTGAGAAACTGCTTGGTGTTCTGTTAATTCATCTCACAGAGTTACATCTGTATTTCGTGGATCTCTTTGCTAGCCTTATTTCTGTGGAATCTGAGAACAGATATTTCGGATCCCATTGAAGACTATAGGGCCAAAGGACATATCCTCCGATAACAAAGAGAAAGAAGCTTTCTGAGAAACTTCTTTGTGTTCTGTGAAATCATCTCACAGAGTTACAGCTTTCCCCTCAAGAAGCCTTTCGCTAAGACAGTTCTTGTGGAATTGGCAAAGTGATATTTGGATGCCCATAGAGGGCTATGGTGAAAAAGGAAATATCCTCAGATGAAATCTGGAAAGAAGCTTTCTGAGAAACTGCTTAGTGTTCTGTTAATTCATCTCACAGAGTTACATCTGTATTTCGTGGATCTCTTTTCTAGCCTTATTTCTGTGGAATCTGAGAACAGATATTTCGGATCCCATTGAAGACTATAGGGCCAAAGGAAATATCCTCCGATAACAAAGAGAAAGAAGCTTTCTGAGAAACTTCTTTGTGTTCTGTGAAATCATCTCACAGAGTTACACCTTTCCCCTCAAGAAGCCTTTCGCTAAGACAGTTCTTGTGGAATTGGCAAAGTGATATTTGGAAGCCCATAGAGGGCTATGGTGAAAAAGGAAATATCCTCAGATGAAATCTGGAAAGAAGCTTTCTGAGAAACTGCTTAGTGTTCTGTTAATTCATCTCACAGAGTTACATCTGTATTTCGTGGATCTCTTTGCTAGCCTTATTTCTGTGGAATGTGAGAACAGATATTTCGGATCCCATTGAAGACTATAGGGCCAAAGGAAATATCCTCCGATAACAAAGAGAAATAAGCTTTCTGAGAAACTTCTTTGTGTTCTGTAAAATCATCTCACAGAGTTACAGCTTTCCCCTCAAGAAGCCTTTCGCTAAGACAGTTCTTGTGGAATTGGCAAAGTGTTATTTGGAAGCCCATAGAGGGCTATGGTGAAAAAGGAAATATCCTCAGATGAAATCTGGAAAGAAGCTTTCTGAGAAACTGCTTAGTGTTCTGTTAATTCATTTCACAGAGTTACATCTGTATTTCGTGGATCTCTTTGCTAGCCTTATTTCTGTGGAATCTGAGAACAGATATTTCGGATCCCATTGAAGACTATAGGGCCAAAGGAAATATCCTCCGATAACAAAGAGAAAGAAGCTTTCTGAGGAATTTCTTTGTGTTCTGTAAAATCATCTCACAGAGTTACAGCTTTCCCCTCAAGAAGCCTTTCGCTAAGACAGTTCTTGTGGAATTGGCACAGTGATATTTGGAAGCCCTTAGAGGGCTATGGTGAAAAAGGAAATATCCGCAGATGAAATCTGGAAAGAAGCTTTCTGAGAAACTGCTTAGTGTTCTGTTAATTCATCTCACAGAGTTACATCTGAATTTCGTGGATCTCTTTGCTAGCCTTATTTCTGTGGAATCTGAAAACAGATATTTCGGATACCATTGAAGACTATACGGCCAAAGGAAATATCCTCCGATAACAAAGAGAAAGAAGCTTTCTGAGAAACTTCTTTGTGTTCTGTGAAATCATATCACAGAGTTACAGCTTTCCCCTCAAGAAGCCTTTCGCTGAGACAGTTCTTGTGGAATTGGCAAAGTGATATTCGGAAGCCCATAGAGGGCTATGGTGAAAAAGGAAATATCCTCGGATGAAATCTGGAAAGAAGCTTTCTGAGAAACTGCTTAGTGTTCTGTTAATTCATCTCACAGAGTTACATCTGTATTTCGTGGATCTCTTTGCTAGCCTTATTACTGTGGAATCTGAGAACAGATATTTCGGATCCCATTGAAGACTATAGGGCCAAAGGAAATATCCTCCGATAACAAAGAGAAAGAAGCTTTCTGAGAAACTTCTTTGTGTTCTGTGAAATCATCTCACAGAGTTACAGCTTTCCCCTCAAGAAGCCTTTCGCTATGACAGTTCTTGTGGAATTGGCAAAGTGATATTTGGAAGCCCATAGAGGGCTATGGTGAAAAAGGAAATATCCTCAGATGAAATCTGGAAAGAAGCTTTCTGAGAAACTTCTCTGTGATGTGTGACTTCCACTCACAGAGTTACATCTGTATTTCGTGGATCTCTTTGCTATCCTTTTTTCTGTGGAATCTGAGAACAGATATTTCGGATCCCTTTGAAGACTATACGGCCAAAGGAAATATCTTCCGATAACAAAGAGAAAGAAGCTTTCTGAGAAACTTCTTTGTGTTCTGTGAAATCGTCTCACAGAGTTACAGCTTTCCCCACAAGAAGCCTTTCGCTAAGACGGTTCTTGTGGAATTGGCAAAGTGATATTTGGAAGCCCATAGAGGGCTACGGTGAAAAAGGAAATATCCTCAGATGAAATCTGGAAAGAAGCTTTCTGAGAAACTGCTTAGTGTTCTGTTAATTCATCTCACAGAGTTACATCTGTATTTCGTGGATCTCTTTGCTAGCCTTATTTCTGTGGAATCTGAGAACAGATATTTCGGATCCCATTGAAGACTATAGGGCCAAAGGAAATATCCTCCGATAACAAAGAGAAAGAAGCTTTCTGAGAAACTTCTTTGTGTTCTGTGAAATCATCTCACAGAGTTACAGCTTTCCCCTCAAGAAGCCTTTCGCTGAGACAATTCTTGAGGAATTGGCATAGTGATATTTGGAAGCCCATAGAGGGCTATGGTGAAAAAGGAAATATCCTCAGATGAAATCTGGAAAGACGCTTTCTGAGAAACTGCTTAGTGTTCTGCTAATTCATCTCACAGAGTTACATCTGTATTTTGTGGATCTCTTTGCTAGCCTTATTTCTGTGGAATCTGAGAACAGATATTTCGGATCCCATTGAAGACTATAGGGCCAAAGGAAATATCCTCCGATAACAAAGAGAAAGAAGCTTTCTGAGAAACTTCTTTGTGTTCTGTGAAATCATCTCACAGAGTTACAGCTTTCCCCTCAAGAAGCCTTTCGCTAAGACAGTTCTTGTGGAATTGGCAAAGTGATATTTGGAAGCCCATAGAGGGCTATGGTGAAAAAGGAAATATCCTCAGATGAAATCTGGAAAGAAGCTTTCTGAGAAACTTCTCTGTGATGTGTGACTTCCACTCACAGAGTTACATCTGTATTTCGTGGATCTCTTTGCTGTCCTTATTTCTGTGGAATCTCAGAACAGATATTTCGGATCCCTTTGAAGACTATACGGCCAAAGGAAATATCCTCCGATAACAAAGAGAAAGAAGCTTTCTGAGAAACTTCTTTGTGTTCTGTGAAATCATCTCACAGAGTTACAGCTTTACCCTCAAGAAGCCTTTCGCTAAGACGGTTCTTGTGGAATTGGCAAAGTGATATTTGGAAGCCCATAGAGGGCTATGGTGAAAAAGGAAATATCCTCAGATGAAATCTGGAAAGAAGCTTTCTGAGAAACTGCTTAGTGTTCTGTTAATTCATCTCACAGAGTTACATCTGTATTTCGTGGATCTCTTTGTTAGCCTTATGTCTGTGGAATCTGAGAACAGATATTTCGGATCCCATTGAAGACTATAGGGCCAAAGGTAATATCCTCCGATAACAAAGAGAAAGAAGCTTTCTGAGAAACTTCTTTGTGTTCTGTGAAATCATCTCACAGAGTTACAGCTTTCCCCTCAAGAAGCCTTTCGCTAAGACAGTTCTTGTGGAATTGGCAAAGTGATATTCGGAAGCCCATAGAGGGCTATGGTGAAAAAGGAAATATCCTCAGATGAAATCTGGAATGAAGCTTTCTGAGAAACTGCTTAGTGTTCTGTTAATTCATCTCACAGAGTTACATCTGTATTTCGTGGATCTCTTTGCTAGCCTTATTTCTGTGGAATGTGAGAACAGATATTTCGGATCCCATTGAAGACTATAGGGCCAAAGGAAATATCCTCCGATAACAAAGAGAAATAAGCTTTCTGAGAAACTTCTTTGTGTTCTGTAAAATCATCTCACAGAGTTACAGCTTTCCCCTCAAGAAGCCTTTCGCTAAGACAGTTCTTGTGGAATTGGCAAAGTGTTATTTGGAAGCCCATAGAGGGCTATGGTGAAAAAGGAAATATCCTCAGATGAAATCTGGAAAGAAGCTTTCTGAGAAACTGCTTAGTGTTCTGTTAATTCATTTCACAGAGTTACATCTGTATTTCGTGGATCTCTTTGCTAGCCTTATTTCTGTGGAATCTGAGAACAGATATTTCGGATCCCATTGAAGACTATAGGGCCAAAGGAAATATCCTCCGATAACAAAGAGAAAGAAGCTTTCTGAGGAATTTCTTTGTGTTCTGTAAAATCATCTCACAGAGTTACAGCTTTCCCCTCAAGAAGCCTTTCGCTAAGACAGTTCTTGTGGAATTGGCAAAGTGATATTTGGAAGCCCTTAGAGGGCTATGGTGAAAAAGGAAATATCCGCAGATGAAATCTGGAAAGAAGCTTTCTGAGAAACTGCTTAGTGTTCTGTTAATTCATCTCACAGAGTTACATCTGAATTTCGTGGATCTCTTTGCTAGCCTTATTTCTGTGGAATCTGAAAACAGATATTTGGGATACCATTGAAGACTATACGGCCAAAGGAAATATCCTCCGATAACAAAGAGAAAGAAGCTTTCTGAGAAACTTCTTTGTGTTCTGTGAAATCATATCACAGAGTTACAGCTTTCCCCTCAAGAAGCCTTTCGCTGAGACAGTTCTTGTGGAATTGGCAAAGTGATATTCGGAAGCCCATAGAGGGCTATGGTGAAAAAGGAAATATCCTCGGATGAAATCTGGAAAGAAGCTTTCTGAGAAACTGCTTAGTGTTCTGTTAATTCATCTCACAGAGTTACATCTGTATTTCGTGGATCTCTTTGCTAGCCTTATTACTGTGGAATCTGAGAACAGATATTTCGGATCCCATTGAAGACTATAGGGCCAAAGGAAATATCCTCCGATAACAAAGAGAAAGAAGCTTTCTGAGAAACTTCTTTGTGTTCTGTGAAATCATCTCACAGAGTTACAGCTTTCCCCTCAAGAAGCCTTTCGCTATGACAGTTCTTGTGGAATTGGCAAAGTGATATTTGGAAGCCCATAGAGGGCTATGGTGAAAAAGGAAATATCCTCAGATGAAATCTGGAAAGAAGCTTTCTGAGAAACTTCTCTGTGATGTGTGACTTCCACTCACAGAGTTACATCTGTATTTCGTGGATCTCTTTGCTATCCTTTTTTCTGTGGAATCTGAGAACAGATATTTCGGATCCCTTTGAAGACTATACGGCCAAAGGAAATATCTTCCGATAACAAAGAGAAAGAAGCTTTCTGAGAAACTTCTTTGTGTTCTGTGAAATCATCTCACAGAGTTACAGCTTTCCCCACAAGAAGCCTTTCGCTAAGACGGTTCTTGTGGAATTGGCAAAGTGATATTTGGAAGCCCATAGAGGGCTACGGTGAAAAAGGAAATATCCTCAGATGAAATCTGGAAAGAAGCTTTCTGAGAAACTGCTTAGTGTTCTGTTAATTCATCTCACAGAGTTACATCTGTATTTCGTGGATCTCTTTACTAGCCTTATTTCTGTGGAATCTGAGAACAGATATTTCGGATCCCATTGAAGACTATAGGGCCAAAGGAAATATCCTCCGATAACAAAGAGAAAGAAGCTTTCTGAGAAACTTCTTTGTGTTCTGTGAAATCATCTCACAGAGTTACAGCTTTCCCCTCAAGAAGCCTTTCGCTGAGACAATTCTTGAGGAATTGGCATAGTGATATTTGGAAGCCCATAGAGGGCTATGGTGAAAAAGGAAATATCCTCAGATGAAATCTGGAAAGACGCTTTCTGAGAAACTGCTTAGTGTTCTGCTAATTCATCTCACAGAGTTACATCTGTATTTTGTGGATCTCTTTGCTAGCCTTATTTCTGTGGAATCTGAGAACAGATATTTCGGATCCCATTGAAGACTATAGGGCCAAAGGAAATATCCTCCGATAACAAAGAGAAAGAAGCTTTCTGAGAAACTTCTTTGTGTTCTGTGAAATCATCTCACAGAGTTACAGCTTTCCCCTCAAGAAGCCTTTCGCTAAGACAGTTCTTGTGGAATTGGCAAAGTGATATTTGGAAGCCCATAGAGGGCTATGGTGAAAAAGGAAATATCCTCAGATGAAATCTGGAAAGAAGCTTTCTGAGAAACTTCTCTGTGATGTGTGACTTCCACTCACAGAGTTACATCTGTATTTCGTGGATCTCTTTGCTGTCCTTATTTCTGTGGAATCTCAGAACAGATATTTCGGATCCATTTGAAGACTATACGGCCAAAGGAAATATCCTCCGATAACAAAGAGAAAGAAGCTTTCTGAGAAACTTCTTTGTGTTCTGTGAAATCATCTCACAGAGTTACAGCTTTACCCTCAAGAAGCCTTTCGCTAAGACGGTTCTTGTGGAATTGGCAAAGTGATATTTGGAAGCCCATAGAGGGCTATGGTGAAAAAGGAAATATCCTCAGATGAAATCTGGAAAGAAGCTTTCTGAGAAACTGCTTAGTGTTCTGTTAATTCATCTCACAGAGTTACATCTGTATTTCGTGGATCTCTTTGCTAGCCTTATGTCTGTGGAATCTGAGAACAGATATTTCGGATCCCATTGAAGACTATAGGGCCAAAGGTAATATCCTCCGATAACAAAGAGAAAGAAGCTTTCTGAGAAACTTCTTTGTGTTCTGTGAAATCATCTCACAGAGTTACAGCTTTCCCCTCAAGAAGCCTTTCGCTAAGACAGTTCTTGTGGAATTGGCAAAGTGATATTCGGAAGCCCATAGAGGGCTATGGTGAAAAAGGAAATATCCTCAGATGAAATCTGGAAT
This sequence comes from Macaca nemestrina, assembly GCF_043159975.1. Lineage (NCBI taxonomy): Eukaryota > Metazoa > Chordata > Mammalia > Primates > Cercopithecidae > Macaca > Macaca nemestrina. Next base: position 29,713,591 of record NC_092144.1, read on the forward strand.
GAAGCTTTCTGAGAAACTGCTTAGTGTTCTGTTAATTCATCTCACAGAGTTACATCTGTATTTCGTGGATCTCCTTGCTAGCCTTATTTCTGTGGAATCTGAGAACAGATATTTCGGATCCCATTGAAGACTATAGGGCCAAAGGAAATATCCTCCGATAACAAAGAGAAAGAAGCTTTCTGAGAAACTTCTTTGTGTTCTGTGAAATCATCTCACAGAGTTACAGCTTTCCCCTCAAGAAGCCTTTCGCTAAGACAGTTCTTGTGGAATTGGCAAAGTGATATTTGGAAGCCCATAGAGGGCTATGGTGAAAAAGGAAATATCCTCAGATGAAATCTGGAAAGAAGCTTTCTGAGAAACTGCTTAGTGTTCTGTTAATTCATCTCACAGAGTTACATCTGTATTTCGTGGATCTCTTTGCTAGCCTTATTTCTGAGGAATCTGAGAACAGATATTTCGGATCCCTTTGAAGACTATAGGGCCAAAGGAAATATCCTTCGATAACAAAGAGAAAGAAGCTTTCTGAGAAACTTCTTTGTGTTCTGTGAAATCATCTCACAGAGTTACAGCTTTCCCCTCAAGAAGCCTTTCGCTAAGACAGTTCTTGTGGAATTGGCAAAGTGATATATGGAAGCCCATAGAGGGCTATGGTGAAAAAGGAAATATCCTCAGATGAAATCTGGAAAGAAGCTTTCTGAGAAACTGCTTAGTGTTCTGTTAATTCATCTCACAGAGTTACATCTGTATTTCGTGGATCTCTTTGCTAGCCTTATTTCTGTGGAATCTGAGAACAGATATTTGGGATCCCATTGAAGACTATAGGGCCAAAGGAAATATCCTTCGATAACAAAGAGAAAGAAGCTGTCTGAGAAACTTCTTTGTGTTCTGTAAAATCATCTCACAGAGTTACAGCTTTCCCCTCAAGAAGTCTTTCGCTAAGACAGTTCTTGTGGAATTGGCAAAGTGATATTTGGAAGCCCATAGAGGGCTATGGTGAAAAAGGAAATATCCTCAGATGAAATCTGGAAAGAAGCTTTCTGAGAAACTGCTTAGTGTTCTGTTAATTCATCTCACAGAGTTACATCTGTATTTTGTGGATCTCTTTGCTAGCCTTATTTCTGTGGAATCTGAGAACAGATATTTCGGATCCCATTGAAGACTATAGGGCCTAAGGAAATATCCTCCGATAACAAAGAGAAAGAAGCTTTCTGAGAAACTTCTTTGTGTTCTGTGAAATCATCTCACAGAGTTACAGCTTTCCCCTCAAGAAGCCTTTCGCTAAGACAGTTCTTGTGGAATTGGCAAAGTGATATTTGGAAGCCCATAGAGGGCTATGGTGAAAAGAAATATCCTCAAATGAAATCTGGAAAGAAGCTTTCTGAGATACTGCTTAGTGTTCTGTTAATTCATCTCACAGTGTTACATCTGTATTTCGTGGATCTCTTTGCTAGCCTTATTTCTTTGGAATCTGAGAACAGATATTTCGGATCCCATTGAAGACTATAGGGACAAAGGAAATATCCTCCGATAACAAAGAGAAAGAAGCTTTCTGAGAAACTTCTTTGTGTTCTGTGAAATCATCTCACAGAGTTACAGCTTTCCCCTCAAGAAGCCTTTCGCTAAGACAGTTCTTGTGGAATTGGCAAAGTGATATTTGGAAGCCCATAGAGGGCTATGGTGAAAAATGAAATATCCTCAGATGAAATCTGGAAAGAAGCTTTCTGAGAAACTGCTTAGTGTTCTGTTAATTCATCTCACAGAGTTACATCTGTATTTCGTGGATCTCTTTGCTAGCCTTATTTCTGTGGAATCTGAGAACAGATATTTCGGATCCCTTTGAAGACTATACGGCCAAAGGAAATATCCTTCGATAACAAAGAGAAAGAAGCTGTCTGAGGAACTACTTTGTGTTCTGTAAAATCATCTCACAGAGTTACAGCTTTCCCCTCAAGAAGCCTTTCGCTAAGACAGTTCTTGTGGAATTGGCAAAGTGATATTTGGAAGCCCATAGAGGGCTATGGTGAAAAAGGAAATATCCTCAGATGAAATCTGGAAAGAAGCTTTCTGAGAAACTGCTTGGTGTTCTGTTAATTCATCTCACAGAGTTACATCTGTATTTCGTGGATCTCTTTGCTAGCCTTATTTCTGTGGAATCTGAGAACAGATATTTCGGATCCCATTGAAGACTATAGGGCCAAAGGACATATCCTCCGATAACAAAGAGAAAGAAGCTTTCTGAGAAACTTCTTTGTGTTCTGTGAAATCATCTCACAGAGTTACAGCTTTCCCCTCAAGAAGCCTTTCGCTAAGACAGTTCTTGTGGAATTGGCAAAGTGATATTTGGAAGCCCATAGAGGGCTATGGTGAAAAAGGAAATATCCTCAGATGAAATCTGGAAAGAAGCTTTCTGAGAAACTGCTTAGTGTTCCGTTAATTCATCTCACAGAGTTACATCTGTATTTCGTGGATCTCTTTTCTAGCCTTATTTCTGTGGAATCTGAGAACAGATATTTCGGATCCCATTGAAGACTATAGGGCCAAAGGAAATATCCTCCGATAACAAAGAGAAAGAAGCTTTCTGAGAAACTTCTTTGTGTTCTGTGAAATCATCTCACAGAGTTACACCTTTCCCCTCAAGAAGCCTTTCGCTAAGACAGTTCTTGTGGAATTGGCAAAGTGATATTTGGAAGCCCATAGAGGGCTATGGTGAAAAAGGAAATATCCTCAGATGAAATCTGGAAAGAAGCTTTCTGAGAAACTGCTTAGTGTTCTGTTAATTCATCTCACAGAGTTACATCTGTATTTCGTGGATCTCTTTGCTAGCCTTATTTCTGTGGAATGTGAGAACAGATATTTCGGATCCCATTGAAGACTATAGGGCCAAAGGAAATATCCTCCGATAACAAAGAGAAATAAGCTTTCTGAGAAACTTCTTTGTGTTCTGTAAAATCATCTCACAGAGTTACAGCTTTCCCCTCAAGAAGCCTTGCGCTAAGACAGTTCTTGTGGAATTGGCAAAGTGTTATTTGGAAGCCCATAGAGGGCTATGGTGAAAAAGGAAATATCCTCAGATGAAATCTGGAAAGAAGCTTTCTGAGAAACTGCTTAGTGTTCTGTTAATTCATTTCACAGAGTTACATCTGTATTTCGTGGATCTCTTTGCTAGCCTTATTTCTGTGGAATCTGAGAACAGATATTTCGGATCCCATTGAAGACTATAGGGCCAAAGGAAATATCCTCCGATAACAAAGAGAAAGAAGCTTTCTGAGAAACTTCTTTGTGTTCTGTGAAATCATCTCACAGAGTTACAGCTTTCCCCTCAAGAAGCCTTTCGCTAAGACAGTTCTTGTGGAATTGGCAAAGTGATATTTGGAAGCCCATAGAGGGCTATGGTGAAAAAGGAAATATCCTCAGATGAAATCTGGAAAGAAGCTTTCTGAGAAACTGCTTAGTGTTCTGTTAATTCATCTCACAGAGTTACATCTGTATTTCGTGGATCTCTTTGCTATCCTTATTTCTGTGGAATCTGAGAACAGATATTTCGGATACCATTGAAGACTATAGGGCCAAAGGAAATATCCTCCGATAACAAAGAGAAAGAAGCTTTCTGAGAAACTTCTTTGTGTTCTGTAAAATCATCTCACAGAGTTACAGCTTTCCCCTCAAGAAGCCTTTCGCTAAGACAGTTCTTGTGGAATTGGCAAAGTGATATTCGGAAGCCCATAGAGGGCTATGGTGAAAAAGGAAATATCCTCGGATGAAATCTGGAAAGAAGCTTTCTGAGAAACTGCTTAGTGTTCTGTTAATTCATCTCACAGAGTTACATCTGTATTTCGTGGATCTCTTTGCTAGCCTTATTTCTGTGGAATCTGAGAACAGATATTTCGGATACCATTGAAGACTATACGGCCAAAGGAAATATCCTCCGATAACAAAGAGAAAGAAGCTTTCTGAGAAACTTCTTTGTGTTCTGTGAAATCATATCACAGAGTTACAGCTTTCCCCTCAAGAAGCCTTTCGCTGAGACAGTTCTTGTGGAATTGGCAAAGTGATATTCGGAAGCCCATAGAGGGCTATGGTGAAAAAGGAAATATCCTCGGATGAAATCTGGAAAGAAGCTTTCTGAGAAACTGCTTAGTGTTCTGTTAATTCATCTCACAGAGTTACATCTGTATTTCGTGGATCTCTTTGCTAGCCTTATTTCTGTGGAATCTGAGAACAGATATTTCGGATCCCATTGAAGACTATAGGGCCCAAGGAAATATCCTCCGATAACAAAGAGAAAGAAGCTTTCTGAGAAACTTCTTTGTGTTCTGTGAAATCATCTCACAGAGTTACAGCTTTCCCCTCAAGAAGCCTTTCGCTAAGACAGTTCTTGTGGAATTGGCAAAGTGATATTTGGAAGCCCATAGAGGGCTATGGTGAAAAAGGAAATATCCTCAGATGAAATCTGGAAAGAAGCTTTCTGAGAAACTTCTCTGTGATGTGTGACTTCCACTCACAGAGTTACATCTGTATTTCGTGGATCTCTTTGCTATCCTTATTTCTGTGGAATCTGAGAACAGATATTTCGGAACCCTTTGAAGACTATAGGGCCAAAGGAAATATCCTCCGATAACAAAGAGAAAGAAGCTTTCTGAGAAACTTCTTTGTGTTCTGTGAAATCATCTCACAGAGTTACAGCTTTCCCCTCAAGAAGCCTTTCGCTAAGACGGTTCTTGTGGAATTGGCAAAGTGATATTTGGAAGCCCATAGAGGGCTATGGTGAAAAAGGAAATATCCTCAGATGAAATCTGGAAAGAAGCTTTCTGAGAAACTGCTTAGTGTTCTGTTAATTCATATCACAGAGTTACATCTGTATTTCGTGGGTCTATTTGCTAGCCTTATTTCTGTGGAATCTGAGAACAGATATTTCGGATCCCATTGAAGACTATAGGGCCAAAGGAAATATCCTCCGATAACAAAGAGAAAGAAGCTTTCTGAGAAACTTCTTTGTGTTCTGTGAAATCATCTCACAGAGTTACAGCTTTCCCCTCAAGAAGCCTTTCGCTAAGACAGTTCTTGTGGAATTGGCAAAGTGATATTTGGAAGCCCATAGAGGGCTATGGTGAAAAAGGAAATATCCTCAGATGAAATCTGGAAAGAATCTTTCTGAGAAACTGCTTAGTGTTCTGTTAATTCATCTCACAGAGTTACATCTGTATTTTGTGGATCTCTTTGCTAGCCTTATTTCTGTGGAATCTGAGAACAGATATTTCGGATCCCTTTGAAGACTATAGGGCCAAAGGAAATATCCTCCGATAACAAAGAGAAAGAAGCTTTCTGAGAAACTTCTTTGTGTTCTGTGAAATCATCTCACAGAGTTACAGCTTTCCCCTCAAGAAGCCTTTCGCTAAGACAGTTCTTGTGGAATTGGCAAAGTGATATTTGGAAGCCCATAGAGGGCTATGGTGAAAAAGGAAATATCCTCAGATGAAATCTGGAAAGAAGCTTTCTGAGAAACTGCTTAGTGTTCTGTTAATTCATCTCACAGAGTTACATCTGTATTTCGTGGATCTCTTTGCTAGCCTTATTTCTGTGGAATCTGAGAACAGATATTTCGGATCCCATTGAAGACTATAGGGCCAAAGGAAATATCCTTCGATAACAAAGAGAAAGAAGCTGTCTGAGAAACTTCTTTGTGTTCTGTAAAATCATCTCACAGAGTTACAGCTTTCCACTCAAGAAGCCTTTCGCTAAGACAGTTCTTGTGAAATTGGCAAAGTGATATTTGGAAGCCCATAGAGGGCTATGGTGAAAAAGGAAATATCCTCAGATGAAATCTGGAAAGAAGCTTTCTGAGAAACTTCTCTGTGATGTGTGACTTCCACTCACAGAGTTACATCTGTATTTCGTGGATCTCTTTGCTATCCTTTTTTCTGTGGAATCTGAGAACAGATATTTCGGATCCCTTTGAAGACTATACGGCCAAAGGAAATATCTTCCGATAACAAAGAGAAAGAAGCTTTCTGAGAAACTTCTTTGTGTTCTTTGAAATCATCTCACAGAGTTACAGCTTTCCCCACAAGAAGCCTTTCGCTAAGACGGTTCTTTTGGAATTGGCAAAGTGATATTTGGAAGCCCATAGAGGGCTACGGTGAAAAAGGAAATATCCTCAGATGAAATCTGGAAAGAAGCTTTCTGAGAAACTGCTTAGTGTTCTGTTAATTCATCTCACAGAGTTACATCTGTATTTTGTGGATCTCTTTGCTAGCCTTATTTCTGTGGAATCTGAGAACAGATATTTCGGATCCCATTGAAGACTATAGGGCCAAAGGAAATATCCTCCGATAACAAAGAGAAAGAAGCTTTCTGAGAAACTTCTTTGTGTTCTGTGAAATCATCTCACAGAGTTACAGCTTTACCCTCAAGAAGCCTTTCGCTGAGACAATTCTTGAGGAATTGGCATAGTGATATTTGGAAGCCCATAGAGGGCTATGGTGAAAAAGGAAATATCCTCTGATGAAATCTGGAAAGACGCTTTCTGAGAAACTGCTTAGTGTTCTGCTAATTCATCTCACAGAGTTACATCTGTATTTTGTGGATCTCTTTGCTAGCATTATTTCTGTGGAATCTGAGAACAGATATTTCGGATCCCATTGAAGACTAAAGGGCCAAAGGAAATATCCTCCGATAACAAAGAGAAAGAAGCTTTCTGAGAAACTTCTTTGTGTTCTGTGAAATCATCTCACAGAGTTACAGCTTTCCCCTCAAGAAGCCTTTCGCTAAGACAGTTCTTGTGGAATTGGCAATGTGATATTTGGAAGCCCATAGAGGGCTATGGTGAAAAAGGAAATATCCTCAGATGAAATCTGGAAAGAAGCTTTCTGAGAAACTTCTCTGTGATGTGTGACTTCCACTCACAGAGTTACATCTGTATTTCGTGGATCTCTTTGCTATCCTTATTTCTGTGGAATCTGAGAACAGATATTTCGGATCCCTTTGAAGACTATAGGGCCAAAGGAAATATCCTCCGATAACAAAGAGAAAGAAGCTTTCTGAGAAACTTCTTTGTGTTCTGTGAAATCATCTCACAGAGTTACAGCTTTCCCCTCAAGAAGCCTTTCGCTAAGACGGTTCTTGTGGAATTGGCAAAGTGATATTTGGAAGCCCATAGAGGGCTATGGTGAAAAAGGAAATATCCTCAGATGAAATCTGGAAAGAAGCTTTCTGAGAAACTGCTTAGTGTTCTGTTAATTCATCTCACAGAGTTACATCTGTATTTCGTGGATCTCTTTGCTAGCCTTATTTCTGTGGAATCTGAGAACAGATATTTCGGATCCCATTGAAGACTATAGGGCCAAAGGAAATATCCTCCGATAACAAAGAGAAAGAAGCTTTCTGAGAAACTTCTTTGTGTTCTGTGAAATCATCTCACAGATTTACAGCTTTCCCCTCAAGAAGCCTTTCGCTAAGACAGTTCTTGTGGAATTGGCAAAGTGATATTTGGAAGCCCATAGAGGGCTATGGTGAAAAAGGAAATATCCTCAGATGAAATCTGGAAAGAAGCTTTCTGAGAAACTGCTTAGTGTTCTGTTAATTCATCTCACAGAGTTACATCTGTATTTCGTGGATCTCTTTGCTAGCCTTATTTCTGAGGAATCTGAGAACAGATATTTCGGATCCCATTGAAGACTATAGGGCCAAAGGAAATATCCTTCGATAACAAAGAGAAAGAAGCTTTCTGAGAAACTTCTTTGTGTTCTGTGAAATCATCTCACAGAGTTACAGCTTTCCCCTCAAGAAGCCTTTCGCTAAGACAGTTCTTGTGGAATTGGCAAAGTGATATATGGAAGCCCATAGAGGGCTATGGTGAAAAAGGAAATATCCTCAGATGAAATCTGGAAAGAAGCTTTCTGAGAAACTGCTTAGTGTTCTGTTAATTCATGTCACAGAGTTACATCTGTATTTCGTGGATCTCTTTGCTAGCCTTATTTCTGTGGAATCTGAGAACAGATATTTCTGATCCCATTGAAGACTATAGGGCCAAAGGAAATATCCTTCGATAACAAAGAGAAAGAAGCTGTCTGAGAAACTTCTTTGTGTTCTGTGAAATCATCTCACAGAGTTACAGCTTTCCCCTCAAGAAGCCTTTCGCTAAGACAGTTCTTCTGGAATTGGCAAAGTGATATTTGGAAGCCCATAGAGGGCTATGGTGAAAAAGGAAATATCCTCAGATGAAATCTGGAAAGAAGCTTTCTGAGAAACTTCTCTGTGATGTGTGACTTCCACTCACAGAGTTACATCTGTATTTCGTGGATGTCTTTGCTATCCTTATTTCTGTGGAATCTGAGAACAGATATTTCGGATCCCTTTGAAGACTATACGGCCAAAGGAAATATCCTCCGATAACAAAGAGAAAGAAGCTTTCTGAGAAACTTCTTTGTGTTCTGTGAAATCATCTCACAGAGTTACAGCTTTCCCCTCAAGAAGCCTTTCGCTAAGACGGTTCTTGTGGAATGGGCAAAGTGATATTTGGAAGCCCATAGAGGGCTACGGTGAAAAAGGAAATATCCTCAGATGAAATCTGGAAAGAAGCTTTCTGAGAAACTGCTTAGTGTTCTGTTAATTCATCTCACAGAGTTCCATCTGTATTTCGTGGATCTCTTTGCTAGCCTTATTTCTGTGGAATCTGAGAGCAGATATTTCGGATCCCATTGAAGACTATAGGGCCAAAGGAAATATCCTCCGATAACAAAGAGAAAGAAGCTTTCTGAGAAACTTCTTTGTGTTCTGTGAAATCATCTCACAGAGTTACAGCTTTCCCCTGAAGAAGCCTTTCGCTAAGACAGTTCTTGTGGAATTGGCAAAGTGATATTTGGAAGCCCATAGAGGGCTATGGTTAAAAAGGAAATATCCTCAAATGAAATCTGGAAAGAAGCTTTCTGAGAAACTGCTTAGTGTTCTGTTAATTCATCTCACAGTGTTACATCTGTATTTTGTGGATCTCTTTGCTAGCCTTATTTCTTTGGAATCTGAGAACAGATATTTCGGATCCCATTGAAGACTATAGGGCCAAAGGAAATATCCTCCGATAACAAAGAGAAAGAAGCTTTCTGAGAAACTTCTTTGTGTTCTGTGAAATCATCTCACAGAGTTACAGCTTTCCCCTCAAGAAGCCTTTCGCTAAGACAGTTCTTGTGGAATTGGCAAAGTGATATTTCGAAGCCCATAGAGGGCTATGGTGAAAAAGGAAATATCCTCAGATGAAATCTGGAAAGAAGCTTTCTGAGAAACTGCTGAGTGTTCTGTTAATTCATCTCACAGAGTTACATCTGTATTTCGTGGATCTCTTTGCTAGCCTTATTTCTGTGGAATCTGAGAACAGATATTTCGGATCCCATTGAAGACTATAGGGCCAAAGGAAATATCCTCCGATAACAAAGAGAAAGAAGCTTTCTGAGAATCTTCTTTATGTTCTGTGAAATCATCTCACAGAGTTACAGCTTTCCCCTCAAGAAGCCTTTCGCTAAGACAGTTCTTGTGGAATTGGCAAAGTGATATTTGGAAGCCCATAGAGGGCTATGGTGAAAAAGGAAATATCCTCAGATGAAATCTGGAAAGAAACTTTCTGAGAAACTGCTTAGTGTTCTGTTAATTCATCTCACAGAGTTACATCTATATTTTGTGGATCTCTTTGCTAGCCTTATTTCTGTGGAATCTGAGAACAGATATTTCGGATCCCATTGAAGACTATAGGGCCTAAGGAAATATCCTCCGATAACAAAGAGAAAGAAGCTTTCTGAGAAACTTCTTTGTGTTCTGTGAAATCATCTCACAGAGTTACAGCTTTCCCCTCAAGAAGCCTTTCGCTAAGACAGTTCTTGTGGAATTGGCAAAGTGATATTTGGAAGCCCATAGAGGGCTATGGTGAAAAAGGAAATATCCTCAAATGAAATCTGGAAAGAAGCTTTCTGAGAAACTGCTTAGTGTTCTGTTAATTCATCTCACAGTGTTACATCTGTATTTCGTGGATCTCTTTGCTAGCCTTATTTCTTTGGAATCTGAGAACAGATATTTCGGATCCCATTGAAGACTATAGGGCCAAAGGAAATATCCTCCGATAACAAAGAGAAAGAAGCTTTCTGAGAAACTTCTTTGTGTTCTGTGAAATCATCTCACAGAGTTACAGCTTTCCCCTCAAGAAGCCTTTCGCTAAGACAGTTCTTGTGGAATTGGCAAAGTGATATTTGGAAGCCCATAGAGGGCTATGGTGAAAAAGGAAATATCCTCAGATGAAATCTGGAAAGAAGCTTTCTGAGAAACTGCTGAGTGTTCCGTTAATTCATCTCACAGAGTTACATCTGTATTTCGTGGATCTCTTTGCTAGCCTTATTTCTGTGGAATCTGAGAACAGATATTTCGGATCCCATTGAAGACTATAGGGCCAAAGGAAATATCCTCCGATAACAAAGAGAAAGAAGCTTTCTGAGAAACTTCTTTGTGTTCTGTGAAATCATCTCACAGAGTTACAGCTTTCCCCTCAAGAAGCCTTTCGCTAAGACAGTTCTTGTGGAATTGGCAAAGTGATATTTGGAAGCCCATAGAGGGCTATGGTGAAAAAGGAAATATCCTCAGATGAAATCTGGAAAGAAGCTTTCTGACAAACTGCTTAGTGTTCTGTTAATTCATCTCACAGAGTTACATCTGTATTTCGTGGATCTCTTTGCTAGCCTTATTTCTGTGGAATCTGAGAACAGATATTTCGGATCCCATTGAAGACTATAGGGCCAAAGGAAATATCCTCCGATAACAAAGAGAAAGAAGCTTTCTGAGAAACTTCTTTGTGTTCTGTGAAATCATCTCACAGAGTTACAGCTTTCCCCTGAAGAAGCCTTTCGCTAAGACAGTTCTTGTGGAATTGGCAAAGTGATATTTGGAAGCCCATAGAGGGCTATGGTGAAAAAGGAAATATCCTCAGATGAAATCTGGAAAGAAGCTTTCTGAGAAACTGCTTAGTGTTCTGTTAATTCATCTCACAGAGTTACATCTGTATTTCGTGGATCTCTTTGCTAGCCTTATTTCTGTGGAATCTGAGAACAGATATTTCGGATCCCATTGAAGAGTATAGGGCCAAAGGAAATATCCTCCGATAGCAAAGAGAAAGAAGCTTTCTGAGAAACTTCTTTGTGTTCTGTGAAATCATCTCACAGAGTTACAGCTTTCCCCTCAAGAAGCCTTTCGCTAAGACGGTTCTTGTGGAATTGGCAAAGTGATATTTGGAAGCCCATAGAGGGCTATGGTGAAAAAGGAAATATCCTCAGATGAAATCTGGAAAGAAGCTTTCTGAGAAACTTCTCTGTGATGTGTGACTTCCACTCACAGAGTTACATCTGTATTTCGTGGATCTCTTTGCTATCCTTATTTCTGTGGAATCTGAGAACAGATATTTCGGATCCCTTTGAAGACTATAGGGCCAAAGGAAATATCCTCCGATAACAAAGAGAAAGAAGCTTTCTGAGAAACTTCTTTGTGTTCTCTGAAATCATATCACAGAGTTACAGCTTTCCCCTCAAGAAGCCTTTCGCTGAGACAGTTCTTGGGGAATTGGCATAGTGATATTTGGAAGCCCATAGAGGGCTATGGTGAAAAAGGAAATATCCTCAGATGAAATCTGGAAAGAAGCTTTCTGAGAAACTGCTTAGTGTTCTGTTAATTCATCTCACAGAGTTACATCTGTATTTTGTGGATCTCTTTGCTAGCCTTATTTCTGTGGAATCTGAGAACAGATATTTCGGATACCATTGAAGACTATAGGGCCAAAGGAAATATCCTCCGATAACAAAGAGAAAAAAGCTTTCTGAGAAACTTCTTTGTGTTCTGTGAAATCATCTCACAGAGTTACAGCTTTCCCCTCAAGAAGCCTTTCGCTAAGACAGTTCTTGTGGAATTGGCAAAGTGATATTTGGAAGCCCATAGAGGGCTATGGTGAAAAAGGAAATATCCTCAGATGAAATCTGGAAAGAAGCTTTCTGAGAAACTACTTAGTGTTCTGTTAATTCATCTCACAGAGTTACATCTGTATTTCGTGGATCTCTTTGCTAGCCTTATTTCTGTGGAATCTGAGAACAGATATTTCGGATCCCATTGAAGATTATAGGGCCAAAGGAAATATCCTCCGATAACAAAGAGAAAGAAGCTTTCTGAGAAACTTCTTTGTGTTCTGTGAAATCATCTCACAGAGTTACAGCTTTCCCCTCAAGAAGCCTTTCGCTGAGACAGTTCTTGTGGAATTGGCATAGTGATATTTGGAAGCCCTTAGAGGGCTATGGTGAAAAAGGAAATATCCTCAGATGAAATCTGGAAAGAAGCTTTCTGAGAAACTGCTTAGTGTTCTGTTAATTCATCTCACAGAGTTACATCTGTATTTCGTGGATCTCTTTGCTAGCCTTATTTCTGTGGAATCTGAGAACAGATATTTCGGATCCCATTGAAGACTCTAGGGCCAAAGGAAATATCCTCCGATAACAAAGAGAAAGAAGCTTTCTAAGAAACTTCTTTGTGTTCTGTAAAATCATCTCACAGAGTTACAGCTTTCCCCTCAAGAAGCCTTTCGCTAAGACAGTTCTTGTGGAATTGGCAAAGTGATATTTGGAAGCCCTTAGAGGGCTATGGTGAAAAAGGAAATATCCTCAGATGAAATCTGGAAAGAAGCTTTCTGAGAAACTGCTTAGTGTTCTGTTAATTCATCTCACAGAGTTACATCTGTATTTTGTGGATCTCTTTGCTAGCCTTATTTCTGTGGAATCTGAGAACAGATATTTCGGATCCCATTGAAGACTATAGGGCCAAAGGAAATATCCTCCGATAACAAAGAGAAAGAAGATTTCTGAGAAACTTCTTTGTGTTCTGTGAAATCATCTCACAGAGTTACAGCTTTCCCCTGAAGAAGCCTTTCGCTAAGACAGTTCTTGTGGAATTGGCAAAGTGATATTTGGAAGCCCATAGAGGGCTATGGTGAAAAAGGAAATATCCTCAGATGAAATCTGGAAAGAAGCTTTCTGAGAAACTGCTTAGTGTTCTGTTAATTCATCTCACAGAGTTACATCTGTATTTCGTGGATCTCTTTGCTAGCCTTATTTCTGTAGAATCTGAGAACAGATATTTCGGATCCCATTGAAGAGTATAGGGCCAAAGGAAATATCCTCCGATAACAAAGAGAAAGAAGCTTTCTGAGAAACTTCTTTGTGTTCTGTAAAATCATCTCACAGAGTACAAGCTTGCCCCTCAAGAAGCCTTTCGCTAAGACGGTTCTTTTGGAATTGGCAAAGTGATATTTGGAAGCCCTTAGAGGGCTATGGTGAAAAAGGAAATATCCTCAGATGAAATCTGGAAAGAAGCTTTCTGAGAAACTTCTCTGTGATGTGTGACTTCCACTCACAGAGTTACATCTGTATTTCGTGGATCTCTTTGCTATCCTTATTTCTGTGGATTCTGAGAACAGATATTTCGGATCCCTTTGAAGACTATAGGGCCAAAGGAAATATCCTCCGATAACAAAGACAAAGAAGCTTTCTGAGAAACTTCTTTGTGTTCTGTGAAATCATATCACAGAGTTACAGCTTTCCCCTCAAGAAGACTTTCGCTGAGACAGTTCTTGGGGAATTGGCATAGTGATATTTGGAAGCCCATAGAGGGCTATGGTGAAAAAGGAAATATCCTCAGATGAAATCTGAAAAGAAGCTTTCTGAGAAACTGCTTAGTGTTCTGTTAATTCATCTCACAGAGTTACATCTGTATTTTGTGGATCTCTTTGCTAGCCTTATTTCTGTGGAATCTGAGAACAGATATTTCGGATCCCATTGAAGACTATAGGGCCAAAGGAAATATCCTCCGATAACAAAGAGGAAGAAGCTTTCTGAGAAACTTCTTTGTGTTCTGTGAAATCATCTCACAGAGTTACAGCTCTCCCCTCAAGAAGCCTTTCGCTAAGACAGTTCTTGTGGAATTGGCAAAGTGATATTTGGAAGCCCATAGAGGGCTATGGTGAAAAAGGAAATATCCTCAGATGAAATCTGGAAAGAAGCTTTCTGAGAAACTGCTTAGTGTTCTGTTAATTCATCTCACAGAGTTACATCTGTAGTTCGTGGATCTCTTTGATACCCTTATTTCTGTGGAATCTGAGAACAGATATTTCGGATCCCATTGAAGACTATAGGGCCAAAGGAAATATCCTCCGATAACAAAGAGAAAGAAGCTTTCTGAGAAACTTCTTTGTGTTCTGTAACATCATCTCACAGAGTTACAGCTTTCCTCTCAAGAAGCCTTTCGCTAAGACAGTTCTTGTGGAATTGGCAAAGTGATATTTGGAAGCCCATAGAGGGCTATGGTGAAAAAGGAAATATCCTCAGATGAAATCTGGAAAGAAGCTTTCTGAGAAACTGCTTAGTGTTCTGTTAATTCATCTCACAGAGTTACATCTGTATTTTGTGGATCTCTTTGCTAGCCTTATTTCTGTGGAATCTGAGAACAGATATTTCGGATCCCATTGAAGACTATAGGGCCAAAGGAAATATCCTCCGATAACAAAGAGAAAGAAGCTTTCTGAGAAACTTCTTTGTGTTCTGTGAAATCATCTCACAGAGTTACAGCTTTCCCCTGAAGAAGCCTTTCGCTAAGACAGTTCTTGTGGAATTGGCAAAGTGATATTTGGAAGCCCATAGAGGGCTATGGTGAAAAAGGAAATATCCTCAGATGAAATCTGGAAAGAAGCTTTCTGAGAAACTGCTTAGTGTTCTGTTAATTCATCTCACAGAGTTACATCTGTATTTCGTGGATCTCTTTGCTAGCCTTATTTCTGTGGAATCTGAGAACAGATATTTCGGATCCCATTGAAGACTATAGGGCCAAAGGAAATATCCTCCGATAACAAAGAGAAAGAAGCTTTCTGAGAAACTTCTTTGTGTTCTGTAAAATCATCTCACAGAGTTACAGCTTTCCCCTCAAGAAGCCTTTCGCTAAGACGGTTCTTGTGGAATAGGCAAAGTGATATTTGGAAGCCCATAGAGGGCTATGGTGAAAAAGGAAATATCCTCAGATGAAATCTGGAAAGAAGCTTTCTGAGAAACTTCTCTGTGATGTGTGACTTCCACTCACAGAGTTACATCTGTATTTCGTGGATCACTTTGCTATCCTTATTTCTGTGGAATCTGAGAACAGATATTTCGGATCCCTTTGAAGACTATAGGGCCAAAGGAAATATCCACAGATGACAAAGAGAAAGAACCTTTCTGAGAAACTTCTTTGTGTTCTGTGAAATCATATCACAGAGTTACAGCTTTCCCCTCAAGAAGCCTTTCGCTGAGACAGTTCTTGGGGAATTGGCATAGTGATATTTGGAAGCCCATAGAGGGCTATGGTGAAAAAGGAAGTATCCTCAGATGAAATCTGGAAAGAAGCTTTCTGAGAAACTGCTTAGTGTTCTGTTAATTCATCTCACAGAGTTACATCTGTATTTTGTGGATCTCTTTGCTAGCCTTATTTCTGTGGAATCTGAGAACAGATATTTCGGAAACCATTGAAGACTATAGGGCCAAAGGAAATATCCTCCGATAACAAAGAGAAAGAAGCTTTCTGAGAAACTTCTTTGTGTTCTGTGAAATCATCTCACAGAGTTACAGCTTTCCCCTCAAGAAGCCTTTCGCTAAGACAGTTCTTGTGGAATTGGCAAAGTGATATTTGGAAGCCCATAGAGGGCTATGGTGAAAAAGGAAATATCCTCAGATGAAATCTGGAAAGAAGCTTTCTGAGAAACTGCTTAGTGTTCTGTTAATTCATCTCACAGAGTTACATCTGTATTTCGTGGATCTCTTTGCTAGCCTTATTTCTGTGGAATCTGAGAACAGATATTTCGGATCCCATTGAAGACTATAGGGCCAAAGGAAATATCCTCCGATAACAAAGAGAAAGAAACTTTCTGAGAAACTTCTTTGTGTTCTGTGAAATCATCTCACAGAGTTACAGCTTTCCCCTCAACAAGCCTTTCGCTAAGACAGTTCTTGTGGAATTGGCAAAGTGATATTTGGAAGCCCATAGAGGGCTATGGTGAAAAAGGAAATATCCTCAGATGAAATCTGGAAAGAAGCTTTCTGAGAAACTGCTTAGTGTTCTGTTAATTCATCTCACAGAGTTACATCTGTATTTTGTGGATCTCTTTGCTAGCCTTATTTCTGTGGAACGTGAGAACAGATATTTCGGATCCCATTGAAGACTATAGGGAAAAAGGAAATATCCTCCGATAACAAAGAGAAAGAAACTTTCTGAGAAACTTCTTTGTGTTCTGTGAAATCATCTCACAGAGTTACAGATTTCCCCTCAAGAAGCCTTTCGCCAAGACAGTTCTTGTGGAATTGGCAAAGTGATATTTGGAAGCCCATAGAGGGCTATGGTGAAAAAGGAAATATCCTCAGATGAAATCTGGAAAGAAGCTTTCTGAGAAACTTCTCTGTGATGAGTGACTTCCACTCACAGAGTTACATCTGTATTTCGTGGATCTCTTTGCTAGCCTTATTTCTGTGGAATCTGAGAACAGATATTTCGGATCCCTTTGAAGACTATAGGGCCAAAGGAAATATCCTCCGATAACAAAGAGAAAGAAGCTTTCTGAGAAACTTCTTTGTGTTCTGTAAAATCATCTCACAGAGTTACAGCTTTCCCCTCAAGAAGCCTTTCGCTAAGACGGTTCTTGTGGAATTGGCAAAGTGATATTTGGAAGCCCATAGAGGGCTATGGTGAAAAAGGAAATATCCTCAGATGAAATCTGGAAAGAAGCTTTCTGAGAAACTTCTCTGTGATGTGTGACTTCCACTCACAGAGTTACATCTGTATTTCGTGGATCACTTTGCTATCCTTATTTCTGTGGAATCTGAGAACAGATATTTCGGATCCCTTTGAAGACTATAGGGCCAAAGGAAATATCCACCGATGACAAAGAGAAAGAACCTTTCTGAGAAACTTCTTTGTGTTCTGTGAAATTATCTCACAGAGATACAGCTTTCCCCTCAAGAAGCCTTTCGCTAAGACAGTTCTTGTGGAATTGGCAAAGTGATATTTGGAAGCCCATAGAGGGCTATGGTGAAAAAGGAAATATCCTCAGATGAAATCTGGAAAGAAGCTTTCTGAGAAACTGCTTAGTGTTCTGTTAATTCATCTCACAGGGTTACATCTGTATTTCGTGGATCTCTTTGCTAGCCTTATTTCTGTGGAATCTGAGAACAGATATTTCGGATCCCATTGAAGACTATAGGGCCAAAGGAAATATCCTTCGATAACAAAGAGAAAGAAGCTGTCTGAGGAACTTCTTTGTGTTCTGTAAAATCATCTCACAGAATTACAGCTTTCCCCTCAAGAAGCCTTTCGCTAAGACAGTTCTTGTGGAATTGGCAAAGTGATATTTGGAAGCCCATAGAGGGCTATGGTGAAAAAGGAAATATCCTCGGTGAAATCTGGAAAGAAGCTTTCTGAGAAACTGCTTAGTGTTCTGTTAATTCATCTCACAGAGTTACATCTGTATTTCGTGGATCTCTTTGCTAGCCTTATTTCTGTGGAATCTGAGTAGAGATATTTCGGATCCCTTTGAAGACTATAGGGCCAAAGGAAATATCCTTCGATAACAAAGAGAAAGAAGCTTTCTGAGAACCTTCTTTGTGTTCTGTGAAATCATATCACAGAGTTACAGCTTTCCCCTCAAGAAGCCTTTCGCTAAGACAGTTCTTGTGGAATTGGCAAAGTGATATTTGGAAGCCCATAGAGGGCTATGGTGAAAAAGGAAATATCCTCAGATGAAATCTGGAAAGAAGCTTTCTGAGAAACTGCTTAGTGTTCTGTTAATTCATCTCACAGGGTTACATCTGTATTTCGTGGATCTCTTTGCTAGCCTTATTTCTGTGGAATCTGAGAACAGATATTTCGGATCCCTTTGAAGACTATAGGGCCAAAGGAAATATCCTTCGATAATAAAGAGAAAGAAGCTGTCTGAGGAACTTCTTTGTGTTCTGTAAAATCATCTCACAGAGTTACAGCTTTCCCCTCAAGAAGACTTTCGCTAAGACAGTTCTTGTGGAATTGGCAAAGTGATATTTGGAAGCCCATAGAGGGCTATGGTGAAAAAGGAAATATCCTCAGATGAAATCTGGAAAGAAGCTTTCTGAGAAACTGCTTAGTGTTCTGTTAATTCATCTCACAGAGTTACATCTGTATTTCGTTGATCTCTTTGCTAGCCTTATTTCTGTGGAATCTGAGTACAGATATTTCGGATCCCTTTGAAGACTATAGGGCCAAAGGAAATATCCTCCGATAACAAAGAGAAAGAAGCTTTCTGAGAAACTTCTTTGTGTTCTGTAAAATCATCTCACAGAGTTACAGCTTTCCCCTCAAGAAGCCTTTCGCTAAGACAGTTCTTGTGGAATTGGCAAAGTGATATTTGGAAGCCCATAGAGGGCTATGGTGAAAAAGGAAATATCCTCAGATGAAATCTGGAAAGAAGCTTTCTGAGAAACTGCTTAGTGTTCTGTTAATTCATCTCACAGAGTTACATCTGTATTTTGTGGATCTCTTTGCTAGCCTTATTTCTGTGGAATCTGACAACAGATATTTCTGATCCCATTGAGGACTATAGGGCCAAAGGAAATATCCTCCGATAACAAAGAGAAAGAAGCTTTCTGAGAAACTTCTTTGTGTTCTGTGAAATCATCTCACAGAGTTACAGCTTTCCCCTGAAGAAGCCTTTCGCTAAGACAGTTCTTGTGGAATTGGCAAAGTGATATTTGGAAGCCCATAGAGGGCTATGGTGAAAAAGGAAATATCCTCAGATGAAATCTGGAAAGAAGCTTTCTGAGAAACTGCTTAGTGTTCTGTTAATTCATCTCACAGAGTTACATCTGTATTTTGTGGATCTCTTTGCTAGCCTTATTTCTGTGGAATCTGAGAACAGATATTTCGGATCCCTTTGAAGACTATAGGGCCAAAGGAAATATCCTCCGATAACAAAGAGAAAGAAGCTTTCTGAGAAACTTCTTTGTGTTCTGTAAAATCATCTCACAGAGTTACAGCTTTCCCCTCAAGAAGCCTTTCTCTAAGACGGTTCTTGTGGAATTGGCAAAGTGATATTTGGAAGCCCATAGAGGGCTATGGTGAAAAAGGAAATATCCTCAGATGAAATCTGGAAAGAAGCTTTCTGAGAAACTGCTTAGTGTTCTGTTAATTCATCTCACAGAGTTACATCTGTATTTTGTGGATCTCTTTGCTAGCCTTATTTCTGTGGAATCTGAGAACAGATATTTCGGAAACCATTGAAGACTATAGGGCCAAAGGAAATATCCTCCGATAACAAAGAGAAAGAAGCTTTCTGAGAAACTTCTTTGTGTTCTGTGAAATCATCTCACAGAGTTACAGCTTTCCCCTCAAGAAGCCTTTCGCTAAGACAGTTCTTGTGGAATTGGCAAAGTGATATTTGGAAGCCCATAGAGGGCTATGGTGAAAAAGGAAATATCCTCAGATGAAACCTGGAAAGAAGCTTTCTGAGAAACTGCTTAGTGTTCTGTTAATTCATCTCACAGAGTTACATCTGTATTTCGTGGATCTCTTTGCTAGCCCTATTTCTGTGGAATCTGAGAACAGATATTTCGGATCCCATTGAAGACTATAGGGCCAAAGGAAATATCCTCCGATAACAAAGAGAAAGAAGCTTTCTGAGAACCTTCTTTGTGTTCTGTGAAATTATCTCACAGAGATACAGCTTTCCCCTCAAGAAGCCTTTCGCTAAGACAGTTCTTGTGGAATTGGCAAAGTGATATTTGGAAGCCCATAGAGGGCTATGGTGAAAAAGGAAATATCCTCAGATGAAATCTGGAAAGAAGCTTTCTGAGAAACTGCTTAGTGTTCTGTTAATTCATCTCACCGGGTTACATCTGTATTTCGTGGATCTCTTTGCTAGCCTTATTTCTGTGGAATCTGAGTAGAGATATTTCCGATCCCATTGAAGACTATAGGGCCAAAGGAAATATCCTTCGATAACAAAGAGAAAGAAACTTTCTGAGAACCTTCTTTGTGTTCTGTGAAATCATCTCACAGAGTTACAGCTTTCCCCTCAAGAAGCCTTTCGCTAAGACAGTTCTTGTGGAATTGGCAAAGTGATATTTGGAAGCCCATAGAGGGCTATGGTGAAAAAGGAAATATCCTCAGATGAAATCTGGAAAGAAGCTTTCTGAGAAACTGCTTAGTGTTCTGTTAATTCATCTCACAGAGTTACATCTGTGTTTCGTGGATCTCTTTGCTAGCCTTATTTCTGTGGAATCTGAGTAGAGATATTTCGGATCCCTTTGAAGACTATAGGGCCAAAGGAAATATCCTTCGATAACAAAGAGAAAGAAGCTTTCTGAGAAACTTCTTTGTGTTCTGTAAAATCATCTCACAGAGTTACAGCTTTCCCCTCAAGAAGCCTTTCGCTAAGACAGTTCTTGTGGAATTGGCAAAGTGATATTTGGAAGCCCATAGAGGGCTATGGTGAAAAAGGAAATATCCTCAGATGAAATCTGGAAAGAAGCTTTCTGAGAAACTGCTTAGTGTTCTGTGAATTCATCTCACAGAGTTACGTCTGTATTTCGTGGATCTCTTTGCTATCCTTATTTCTGTGGAATCTGAGAACAGATATTTCGGATCCCATTGAATACTATAGGGCCAAAGGAAATATCCTCCGATAACAAAGAGAAAGAAGCTTTCTCAGAAACTTCTTTGTGTTCTGTGAAATCATCTCACAGAGTTACAGCTTTCCCCTCAAGAAGCCTTTCGCTAAGACAGTTCTTGTGGAATTGGCAAAGTGATATTTGGAAGCCCATAGAGGGCTATGTTGAAAAAGGAAATATCCTCAGATGAAATCTGGAAAGAAGCTTTCTGAGAAACTGCTTAGTGTTCTGTTAATTCATCTCACAGAGTTACATCTGTATTTCGTGGATCTCTTTGCTAGCCTTATTTCTGTGGAATCTGAGAACAGATATTTCGGATCCCATTGAAGACTATAGGGCCAAAGGAAATATCCTCCGATAACAAAGAGAAGGAAGCTTTCTAAGAAACTTCTTTGTGTTCTGTAAAATCATCTCACAGAGTTACAGCTTTCCCCTCAAGAAGCCTTTCGCTAAGACAGTTCTTGTGGAATTGTCAAAGTGATATTTGGAAGCCCTCAGAGGGCTATGGTGAAAAAGGAAATATCCTCAGATGAAATCTGGAAAGAAGCTTTCTGAGAAACTGCTTAGTGTTCTGTTAATTCATCTCACAGAGTTACATCTGTATTTCGTGGATCTCTTTGCTAGCCTTATTTCTGTGGAATCTGAGAACAGATATTTCGGATCCCATTGAAGACTATAGGGCCAAAGGAAATATCCTCCGATAACAAAGAGAAAGAAACTTTCTGAGAAACTTCTTTGTGTTCTGTGAAATCATCTCACAGAGTTACAGCTTTCCCCTCAACAAGCCTTTCGCTAAGACAGTTCTTGTGGAATTGGCAAAGTGATATTTGGAAGCCCATAGAGGGCTATGGTGAAAAAGGAAATATCCTCAGATGAAATCTGGAAAGAAGCTTTCTGAGAAACTGCTTAGTGTTCTGTTAATTCATCTCACAGAGTTACATCTGTATTTTGTGGATCTCTTTGCTAGCCTTATTTCTGTGGAACGTGAGAACAGATATTTCGGATCCCATTGAAGACTATAGGGAAAAAGGAAATATCCTCCGATAACAAAGAGAAAGAAACTTTCTGAGAAACTTCTTTGTGTTCTGTGAAATCATCTCACAGAGTTACAGATTTCCCCTCAAGAAGCCTTTCGCCAAGACAGTTCTTGTGGAATTGGCAAAGTGATATTTGGAAGCCCATAGAGGGCTATGGTGAAAAAGGAAATATCCTCAGATGAAATCTGGAAAGAAGCTTTCTGAGAAACTTCTCTGTGATGAGTGACTTCCACTCACAGAGTTACATCTGTATTTCGTGGATCTCTTTGCTAGCCTTATTTCTGTGGAATCTGAGAACAGATATTTCGGATCCCTTTGAAGACTATAGGGCCAAAGGAAATATCCTCCGATAACAAAGAGAAAGAAGCTTTCTGAGAAACTTCTTTGTGTTCTGTAAAATCATCTCACAGAGTTACAGCTTTCCCCTCAAGAAGCCTTTCGCTAAGACGGTTCTTGTGGAATTGGCAAAGTGATATTTGGAAGCCCATAGAGGGCTATGGTGAAAAAGGAAATATCCTCAGATGAAATCTGGAAAGAAGCTTTCTGAGAAACTTCTCTGTGATGTGTGACTTCCACTCACAGAGTTACATCTGTATTTCGTGGATCACTTTGCTATCCTTATTTCTGTGGAATCTGAGAACAGATATTTCGGATCCCTTTGAAGACTATAGGGCCAAAGGAAATATCCACCGATGACAAAGAGAAAGAACCTTTCTGAGAAACTTCTTTGTGTTCTGTGAAATTATCTCACAGAGATACAGCTTTCCCCTCAAGAAGCCTTTCGCTAAGACAGTTCTTGTGGAATTGGCAAAGTGATATTTGGAAGCCCATAGAGGGCTATGGTGAAAAAGGAAATATCCTCAGATGAAATCTGGAAAGAAGCTTTCTGAGAAACTGCTTAGTGTTCTGTTAATTCATCTCACAGGGTTACATCTGTATTTCGTGGATCTCTTTGCTAGCCTTATTTCTGTGGAATCTGAGAACAGATATTTCGGATCCCATTGAAGACTATAGGGCCAAAGGAAATATCCTTCGATAACAAAGAGAAAGAAGCTGTCTGAGGAACTTCTTTGTGTTCTGTAAAATCATCTCACAGAATTACAGCTTTCCCCTCAAGAAGCCTTTCGCTAAGACAGTTCTTGTGGAATTGGCAAAGTGATATTTGGAAGCCCATAGAGGGCTATGGTGAAAAAGGAAATATCCTCGGTGAAATCTGGAAAGAAGCTTTCTGAGAAACTGCTTAGTGTTCTGTTAATTCATCTCACAGAGTTACATCTGTATTTCGTGGATCTCTTTGCTAGCCTTATTTCTGTGGAATCTGAGTAGAGATATTTCGGATCCCTTTGAAGACTATAGGGCCAAAGGAAATATCCTTCGATAACAAAGAGAAAGAAGCTTTCTGAGAACCTTCTTTGTGTTCTGTGAAATCATATCACAGAGTTACAGCTTTCCCCTCAAGAAGCCTTTCGCTAAGACAGTTCTTGTGGAATTGGCAAAGTGATATTTGGAAGCCCATAGAGGGCTATGGTGAAAAAGGAAATATCCTCAGATGAAATCTGGAAAGAAGCTTTCTGAGAAACTGCTTAGTGTTCTGTTAATTCATCTCACAGGGTTACATCTGTATTTCGTGGATCTCTTTGCTAGCCTTATTTCTGTGGAATCTGAGAACAGATATTTCGGATCCCTTTGAAGACTATAGGGCCAAAGGAAATATCCTTCGATAATAAAGAGAAAGAAGCTGTCTGAGGAACTTCTTTGTGTTCTGTAAAATCATCTCACAGAGTTACAGCTTTCCCCTCAAGAAGACTTTCGCTAAGACAGTTCTTGTGGAATTGGCAAAGTGATATTTGGAAGCCCATAGAGGGCTATGGTGAAAAAGGAAATATCCTCAGATGAAATCTGGAAAGAAGCTTTCTGAGAAACTGCTTAGTGTTCTGTTAATTCATCTCACAGAGTTACATCTGTATTTCGTTGATCTCTTTGCTAGCCTTATTTCTGTGGAATCTGAGTACAGATATTTCGGATCCCTTTGAAGACTATAGGGCCAAAGGAAATATCCTCCGATAACAAAGAGAAAGAAGCTTTCTGAGAAACTTCTTTGTGTTCTGTAAAATCATCTCACAGAGTTACAGCTTTCCCCTCAAGAAGCCTTTCGCTAAGACAGTTCTTGTGGAATTGGCAAAGTGATATTTGGAAGCCCATAGAGGGCTATGGTGAAAAAGGAAATATCCTCAGATGAAATCTGGAAAGAAGCTTTCTGAGAAACTGCTTAGTGTTCTGTTAATTCATCTCACAGAGTTACATCTGTATTTTGTGGATCTCTTTGCTAGCCTTATTTCTGTGGAATCTGACAACAGATATTTCTGATCCCATTGAGGACTATAGGGCCAAAGGAAATATCCTCCGATAACAAAGAGAAAGAAGCTTTCTGAGAAACTTCTTTGTGTTCTGTGAAATCATCTCACAGAGTTACAGCTTTCCCCTGAAGAAGCCTTTCGCTAAGACAGTTCTTGTGGAATTGGCAAAGTGATATTTGGAAGCCCATAGAGGGCTATGGTGAAAAAGGAAATATCCTCAGATGAAATCTGGAAAGAAGCTTTCTGAGAAACTGCTTAGTGTTCTGTTAATTCATCTCACAGAGTTACATCTGTATTTTGTGGATCTCTTTGCTAGCCTTATTTCTGTGGAATCTGAGAACAGATATTTCGGATCCCTTTGAAGACTATAGGGCCAAAGGAAATATCCTCCGATAACAAAGAGAAAGAAGCTTTCTGAGAAACTTCTTTGTGTTCTGTAAAATCATCTCACAGAGTTACAGCTTTCCCCTCAAGAAGCCTTTCTCTAAGACGGTTCTTGTGGAATTGGCAAAGTGATATTTGGAAGCCCATAGAGGGCTATGGTGAAAAAGGAAATATCCTCAGATGAAATCTGGAAAGAAGCTTTCTGAGAAACTGCTTAGTGTTCTGTTAATTCATCTCACAGAGTTACATCTGTATTTTGTGGATCTCTTTGCTAGCCTTATTTCTGTGGAATCTGAGAACAGATATTTCGGAAACCATTGAAGACTATAGGGCCAAAGGAAATATCCTCCGATAACAAAGAGAAAGAAGCTTTCTGAGAAACTTCTTTGTGTTCTGTGAAATCATCTCACAGAGTTACAGCTTTCCCCTCAAGAAGCCTTTCGCTAAGACAGTTCTTGTGGAATTGGCAAAGTGATATTTGGAAGCCCATAGAGGGCTATGGTGAAAAAGGAAATATCCTCAGATGAAACCTGGAAAGAAGCTTTCTGAGAAACTGCTTAGTGTTCTGTTAATTCATCTCACAGAGTTACATCTGTATTTCGTGGATCTCTTTGCTAGCCCTATTTCTGTGGAATCTGAGAACAGATATTTCGGATCCCATTGAAGACTATAGGGCCAAAGGAAATATCCTCCGATAACAAAGAGAAAGAAGCTTTCTGAGAACCTTCTTTGTGTTCTGTGAAATTATCTCACAGAGATACAGCTTTCCCCTCAAGAAGCCTTTCGCTAAGACAGTTCTTGTGGAATTGGCAAAGTGATATTTGGAAGCCCATAGAGGGCTATGGTGAAAAAGGAAATATCCTCAGATGAAATCTGGAAAGAAGCTTTCTGAGAAACTGCTTAGTGTTCTGTTAATTCATCTCACCGGGTTACATCTGTATTTCGTGGATCTCTTTGCTAGCCTTATTTCTGTGGAATCTGAGTAGAGATATTTCCGATCCCATTGAAGACTATAGGGCCAAAGGAAATATCCTTCGATAACAAAGAGAAAGAAACTTTCTGAGAACCTTCTTTGTGTTCTGTGAAATCATCTCACAGAGTTACAGCTTTCCCCTCAAGAAGCCTTTCGCTAAGACAGTTCTTGTGGAATTGGCAAAGTGATATTTGGAAGCCCATAGAGGGCTATGGTGAAAAAGGAAATATCCTCAGATGAAATCTGGAAAGAAGCTTTCTGAGAAACTGCTTAGTGTTCTGTTAATTCATCTCACAGAGTTACATCTGTGTTTCGTGGATCTCTTTGCTAGCCTTATTTCTGTGGAATCTGAGTAGAGATATTTCGGATCCCTTTGAAGACTATAGGGCCAAAGGAAATATCCTTCGATAACAAAGAGAAAGAAGCTTTCTGAGAAACTTCTTTGTGTTCTGTAAAATCATCTCACAGAGTTACAGCTTTCCCCTCAAGAAGCCTTTCGCTAAGACAGTTCTTGTGGAATTGGCAAAGTGATATTTGGAAGCCCATAGAGGGCTATGGTGAAAAAGGAAATATCCTCAGATGAAATCTGGAAAGAAGCTTTCTGAGAAACTGCTTAGTGTTCTGTGAATTCATCTCACAGAGTTACGTCTGTATTTCGTGGATCTCTTTGCTATCCTTATTTCTGTGGAATCTGAGAACAGATATTTCGGATCCCATTGAATACTATAGGGCCAAAGGAAATATCCTCCGATAACAAAGAGAAAGAAGCTTTCTCAGAAACTTCTTTGTGTTCTGTGAAATCATCTCACAGAGTTACAGCTTTCCCCTCAAGAAGCCTTTCGCTAAGACAGTTCTTGTGGAATTGGCAAAGTGATATTTGGAAGCCCATAGAGGGCTATGTTGAAAAAGGAAATATCCTCAGATGAAATCTGGAAAGAAGCTTTCTGAGAAACTGCTTAGTGTTCTGTTAATTCATCTCACAGAGTTACATCTGTATTTCGTGGATCTCTTTGCTAGCCTTATTTCTGTGGAATCTGAGAACAGATATTTCGGATCCCATTGAAGACTATAGGGCCAAAGGAAATATCCTCCGATAACAAAGAGAAGGAAGCTTTCTAAGAAACTTCTTTGTGTTCTGTAAAATCATCTCACAGAGTTACAGCTTTCCCCTCAAGAAGCCTTTCGCTAAGACAGTTCTTGTGGAATTGTCAAAGTGATATTTGGAAGCCCTCAGAGGGCTATGGTGAAAAAGGAAATATCCTCAGATGAAATCTGGAAAGAAGCTTTCTGAGAAACTGCTTAGTGTTCTGTTAATTCATCTCACAGAGTTACATCTGTATTTCGTGGATCTCTTTGCTAGCCTTATTTCTGTGGAATCTGAGAACAGATATTTCGGATCCCTTTGAAGACTATGGGGCCAAAGGAAATATCCTTCGATAACAAAGAGAAAGAAGCTTTCTGAGAAACTTCTTTGTGTTCTGTGAAACCATATCACAGAGTTACAGCTTTCCCCTCAAGAAGCCTTTCGCTAAGACAGTTCTTGTGGAATTGGCAAAGTGATATTTGGAAGCCCATAGAGGGCTATGGTGAAAAAGGAAATATCCTCAGATGAAATCTGGAAAGAAGCTTTCTGAGAAACTGCTTAGTGTTCTGTTAATTCATCTCACAGGGTTACATCTGTATTTCGTGGATCTCTTTGCTAGCCTTATTTCTGTGGAATCTGAGAACAGATATTTCGGATCCCATTGAAGACTATAGGGCCAAAGGAAATATCCTTCGATAACAAAGAGAAAGAAGCTGTCTGAGGAACTTCTTTGTGTTCTGTAAAATCATCTCACAGAGTTACAGCTTTCCCCTCAAGAAGCCTTTCGCTAAGACAGTTCTTGTGGAATTGGCAAAGTGATATTTGGAAGCCCATAGAGGGCTAAGGTGAAAAAGGAAATATCCTCAGATGAAATCTGGAAAGAAGCTTTCTGAGAAACTGCTTAGTGTTCTGTTAATTCATCTCACAGAGTTACATCTGTATTTCGTGGATCTCTTTGATAGCCTTATTTCTGTGGAATCTGAGAACAGATATTTCGGATCCCATTGAAGACTATAGGGCCAAAGGAAATATCCTCCGATAACAAAGAGAAAGAAGCTTTCTGAGAAACTTCTTTGTGTTCTGTAAAATCATCTCACAGAGTTACAGCTTTCCCCTCAAGAAGCCTTTCGCTAAGACAGTTCTTGTGGAATTGGCAAAGTGATATTTGGAAGCCCATAGAGGGCTATGGTGAAAAAGGAAATATCCTCAGATGAAATCTGGAAAGAAGCTTTCTGAGAAACTGCTTAGTGTTCTGTTAATTCATCTCACAGAGTTACATCTGTATTTTGTGGATCTCTTTGCTAGCCTTATTTCTGTGGAATCTGAGAACAGATATTTCGGATCCCATTGAAGACTATAGGGCCAAAGGAAATATCCTCCGATAACACAGAGAAAGAAGCTTTCTGAGAAACTTCTTTGTGTTCTGTGAAATCATCTCACAAAGTTACAGCTTTCCCCTGAAGAAGCCTTTCGCTAAGACAGTTCTTGTGGAATTGGCAAAGTGATATTTGGAAGCCCATAGAGGGCTATGGTGAAAAAGGAAATATCCTCAGATGAAATCTGGAAAGAAGCTTTCTTGGAAACTGCTTAGTGTTCTGTTAATTCATCTCACAGAGTTACATCTGTATGTCGTGGATCTCTTTGCTAGCCTTATTTCTGTGGAATCTGAGAACAGATATTTCGGATCCCATTGAAGACTATAGGGCCAAAGGAAATATCCTCCGATAACAAAGAGAAAGAAGCTTTCTGAGAAACTTCTTTGTGTTCTGTAAAATCATCTCACAGAGTTACAGCTTTCCCCTCAAGAAGCCTTTCGCTAAGACAGTTCTTGTGGAATTGGCAACGTGATATTTGGAAGCCCAAAGAGGGCTATGGTGAAAAAGGAAATATCCTCAGATGAAATCTGGAAAGAAGCTTTCTGAGAAACGGCTGAGTGTTCTGTTAATTCATCTCACAGAGTTACATCTGTATTTCGTGGATCTCTTTGCTAGCCTTATGTCTGTGGAATCTGAGAACAGATATTTCGGATCCCTTTGAAGACTATAGGGCCAAAGGAAATATCCTCCGATAACAAAGAGAAAGAAGCTTTCTGAGAAACTTCTTTGTGTTCTGTGAAATCATCTCACAGAGTTACAGCTTTCCCCTCAAGAAGCCTTTCGCTGAGACAATTCTTGTGGAATTGGCATAGTGATATTTGGAAGGCCATAGAGGGCTATGGTGAAAAAGGAAATATCCTCAGATGAAATCTGGAAAGAAGCTTTCTGAGAAACTGCTTAGTGTTCTGCTAATTCATCTCACAGAGTTACATCTGTATTTTGTGGATCTCTTTGCTAGCCTTATTTCTGTGGAATCTGAGAACAGATATTTCGGATCCCATTGAAGACTCTACGGCCAAAGTAAATATCCTCCGATAACAAAGAGAAAGAAGCTTTCTGAGAATCTTCTTTGTGTTCTCTGAAATCATCTCACAGAGTTACAGCTTTCCCCTCAAGAAGCCTTTCGCTAAGACAGTTCTTGTGGAATTGGCAAAGTGATATTCGGAAGCCCATGGAGGGCTGTGGTGAAAAAGGAAATATCCTCAGATGAAATCTGGAAAGAAGCTTTCTGAGAAACTGCTTAGTGTTCTGTTAATTCATCTCACAGAGTTACATCTGTATTTCGTGGATCTCTTTGCTAGCCTTATTTCTGTGGAATCTGAGAACAGATATTTCGGATCCCTTTGAAGACTATAGGGCCAAAGGAAATATCCTCCGATAACAAAGAGAAAGAAGCTTTCTGAGAAACTTATTTGTGTTCTGTGAAATCATCTCACAGAGTTACAGCTTTCCCCTCAAGAAGCCTTTCGCTAAGACAGTTCTTGTGGAATTGGCAAAGTGATATTTGGAAGCCCATAGAGGGCTATGGTGAAAAAGGAAATATCCTCAGATGAAATCTGGAAAGAAGCTTTCTGAGAAACTGCTTAGTGTTCTGTTAATTCATCTCACAGAGTTACATCTGTATTTCGTGGATCCCTTTGCTAGCCTTATTTCTGTGGAATCTGAGAACAGATATTTCGGATCCCTTTGAAGACTATGGGGCCAAAGGAAATATCCTCCGATAACAAAGAGAAAGAAGCTTTCTGAGAAACTTCTTTGTGTTCTGTGAAATCATATCACAGAGTTACAGCTTTCCCCTCAAGAAGCCTTTCGCTAAGACAGTTCTTGTGGAATTGGCAAAGTGATATTTGGAAGCCCATAGAGGGCTATGGTGAAAAAGGAAATATCCTCAGATGAAATCTGGAAAGAAGCTTTCTGAGAAACTGCTTAGTGTTCTGTTAATTCATCTCACAGGGTTACATCTGTATTTCGTGGATCTCTTTGCTAGCCTTATTTCTGTGGAATCTGAGAACAGATATTTCGGATCCCATTGAAGACTATAGGGCCAAAGGAAATATCCTTCGATAACAAAGAGAAAGAAGCTGTCTGAGGAACTTCTTTGTGTTCTGTAAAATCATCTCACAGAGTTACAGCTTTCCCCTCAAGAAGCCTTTCGCTAAGACAGTTCTTGTGGAATTGGCAAAGTGATATTTGGAAGCCCATAAAGGGCTATGGTGAAAAAGGAAATATCCTCAGATGAAATCTGGAAAGAAGCTTTCTGAGAAACTTCTCTGTGATGTGTGACTTCCACTCACAGAGTTACATCTGTATTTCGTGGATCTCTTTGCTATCCTTATTTCTGTGGAATCTGAGAACAGATATTTCGGATCCCTTTGAAAACTATACGGCCAAAGGAAATATCCTCCGATAACAAAGAGAAAGAAGCTTTCTGAGAAACTTCTTTGTGTTCTGTGAAATCATCTCACAGAGTTACAGCTTTCCCGTCAAGAAGCCTTTCGCTAAGACGGTTCTTGTGGAATTGGCAAAGTGATATTTGGAAGCCCATAGAGGGCTATGGTGAAAAAGGAAATATCCTCAGATGAAATCTGGAAAGAAGCTTTCTGAGAAACTGCTTAGTGTTCTGTTAATTCATCTCACAGAGTTACATCTGTATTTCGTGGATCTCTTTGCTAGCCTTATGTCTGTGGAATCTGAGAACAGATATTTCGGATCCCATTGAAGACTATAGGGCCAAAGGAAATAACCTCCGATAACAAAGAGAAAGAAGCTTTCTGAGAAACTTCTTTGTGTTCTGTGAAATCATCTCACAGAGTTACAGCTTTCCCCTCAAGAAGCCTTTCGCTGAGACAATTCTTGTGGAATTGGCATAGTGATATTTGGAAGGCCATAGAGGGCTAAGGTGAAAAAGGAAATATCCTAAGATGAAATCTGGAAAAAAGCTTTCTGAGAAACTGCTTAGTGTTCTGCTAATTCATCTCACAGAGTTACATCTGTATTTTGTGGATCTCTTTGCTAGCCTTATTTCTGTGGAATCTGAGAACAGATATTTCGGATCCCATTGAAGACTCTAGGGCCAAAGTAAATATCCTCCGATAACAAAGAGAAAGAAGCTTTCTGAGAATCTTCTTTGTGTTCTCTGAAATCATCTCACAGAGTTGCAGCTTTCCCCTCAAGAAGCCTTTCGCTAAGACAGTTCTTGTGGAATTGGCAAAGTGATATTCGGAAGCCCATGGAGGGCTATGGTGAAAAAGGAAATATCCTCAGATGAAATCTGGAAAGAAGCTTTCTGAGAAACTGCTTAGTGTTCTGTTAATTCATCTCACAGAGTTACATCTGTATTTCGTGGATCTCTTTGCTAGCCTTATTTCTGTGGAATCTGAGAACAGATATTTCGGATCCCATTGAAGACTATAGGGCCAAAGGAAATATCCTCCGATAACAAAGAGAAAGAAGCTTTCTGAGAAACTTCTTTGTGTTTTCTGAAATCATCTCACAGAGTTACAGCTTTCCCCTCAAGAAGCCTTTCGCTAAGACAGTTCTTGTGGAATTGGCAAAGTGATATTCGGAAGCCCATGGAGGGCTATGGTGAAAAAGGAAATATCCTCAGATGAAATCTGGAAAGAAGTTTCTGAGAAACTGCTTAGTGTTCTGTTAATTCATCTCACAGAGTTACATCTGTATTTTGTGGATCTCTTTGCTAGCCTTATTTCTGTGGAATCTGAGAACAGATATTTCGGATCCCATTGAAGACTATAGGGCCAAAGGAAATATCCTCCGATAACAAAGAGAAAGAAGCTTTCTGAGAAACTTCTTTGTGTTCTGTGAAATCATCTCACAGAGTTACAGCTTTCCCCTCAAGAAGCCTTTCGCTAAGACAGTTCTTGTGGAATTGGCAAAGTGATATTTGGAAGCCCATAGAGGGCTATGGTGAAAAAGGAAATATCCTCAGATGAAATCTGGAAAGAAGCTTTCTGAGAAACTGCTTAGTGTTCTGTTAATTCATCTCACAGAGTTACATCTGTATTTCGTGGATCTCTTTGCTAGCCTTATTTCTGTGGAATCTGAGAACAGATATTTGGGATCCCATTGAAGACTATAGGGCCAAAGGAAATATCCTCCGATAACAAAGAGAAAGAAGCTTTCTGAGAAACTTCTTTGTGTTCTGTGAAATCATCTCACAGAGTTACAGCTTTCCCCTCAAGAAGCCTTTCGCTAAGACAGTTCTTGTGGAATTGGCAAAGTGATATTTGGAAGCCCATAGAGGGCTATGGTGAAAAAGGAAATATCCTCAGATGAAATCTGGAAAGAAGCTTTCTGAGAAACTGCTTAGTGTTCTGTTAATTCATCTCACAGAGTTACATCTGTATTTCGTGGATCTCTTTGCTAGCCTTATTTCTGTGGAATCTGAGAAGAGATATTTCGGATCCCATTGAAGACTATAGGGCCAAAGGAAATATCCTTCGATAACAAAGAGAAAGAAGCTGTCTGAGAAACTTCTTTGTGTTCTGTAAAATCATCTCACAGAGTTACAGCTTTCCCCTCAAGAAGCCTTTCGCTAAGACAGTTCTTGTGGAATTGGCAAAGTGATATTTGGAAGCCCATAGAGGGCTATGGTGAAAAAGGAAATATCCTCAGATGAAATCTGGAAAGAAGCTTTCTGAGAAACTTCTCTGTGATGTGTGACTTCCACTCACAGAGTTACATCTGTATTTCGTGGATCTCTTTGCTATCCTTATTTCTGTGGAATCTGAGAACAGATACTTCGGATCCCTTTGAAGACTATACGGCCAAAGGAAATATCCTCCGATAACAAAGAGAAAGAAGCTTTCTGAGAAACTTCTTTGTGTTCTGTGAAATCATCTCACAGAGTTACAGCTTTCCCCTCAAGAAGCCTTTCGCTGAGACAGTTCTTGTGGAATTGGCATAGTGATATTTGGAAGCCCATAGAGGGCTATAGTGAAAAAGGAAATATCCTCAGATGAAATCTGGAAAGAAGCTTTCTGAGAAACTGCTTAGTGTTCTGTTAATTCAGCTCACAGAGTTACATCTGTATTTCGTGGATCTCTTTGCTAGCCTTATTTCTGTGGAATCTCAGAACAGATATTTCGGATCCCATTGAAGACTATAGGGCCAAAGGAAATATCCTCCGATAACAAAGAGAAAGAAGCTTTCTGAGAAACTTCTTTGTGTTCTGTGAAATCATCTCACAAAGTTACAGCTTTCCCCTGAAGAAGCCTTTCGCTAAGACAGTTCTTGTGGAATTGGCAAAGTGATATTTGGAAGCCCATAGAGGGCTATGGTGAAAAAGGAAATATCCTCAGATGAAATCTGGAAAGAACCTTTCTTGGAAACTGCTTAGTGTTCTGTTAATTCATCTCACAGAGTTACATCTGTATGTCGTGGATCTCTTTGCTAGCCTTATTTCTGTGGAATCTGAGAACAGATATTTCGGATCCCATTGAAGACTATAGGGCCAAAGGAAATATCCTCCGATAACAAAGAGAAAGAAGCTTTCTGAGAAACTTCTTTGTGTTCTGTAAAATCATCTCACAGAGTTACAGCTTTCCCCTCAAGAAGCCTTTCGCTAAGACAGTTCTTGTGGAATTGGCAAAGTGATATTTGGAAGCCCATAGAGGGCTATGGTGAAAAAGGAAATATCCTCAGATGAAATCTGGAAAGAAGCTTTCTGAGAAACGGCTGAGTGTTCTGTTAATTCATCTCACAGAGTTACATCTGTATTTCGTGGATCTCTTTGCTAGCCTTATGTCTGTGGAATCTGAGAACAGATATTTCGGATCCCTTTGAAGACTATAGGGCCAAAGGAAATATCCTCCGATAACAAAGAGAAAGAAGCTTTCTGAGAAACTTCTTTGTGTTCTGTGAAATCATCTCACAGAGTTACAGCTTTCCCCTCAAGAAGCCTTTCGCTGAGACAATTCTTGTGGAATTGGCATAGTGATATTTGGAAGGCCATAGAGGGCTATGGTGAAAAAGGAAATATCCTCAGATGAAATCTGGAAAGAAGCTTTCTGAGAAACTGCTTAGTGTTCTGCTAATTCATCTCACAGAGTTACATCTGTATTTTGTGGATCTCTTTGCTAGCCTTATTTCTGTGGAATCTGAGAACAGATATTTCGGATCCCATTGAAGACTCTACGGCCAAAGGAAATATCCTCCGATAACAAAGAGAAAGAAGCTTTCTGAGAATCTTCTTTGTGTTCTCTGAAATCATCTCACAGAGTTACAGCTTTCCCCTCAAGAAGCCTTTCGCTAAGACAGTTCTTGTGGAATTGGCAAAGTGATATTTGGAAGCCCATAGAGGGCTATGGTGAAAAAGGAAATATCCTCAGATGAAATCTGGAAAGAAGCTTTCTGAGAAACTGCTTAGTGTTCTGTTAATTCATCTCACAGAGTTACATCTGTATTTCGTGGATCCCTTTGCTAGCCTTATTTCTGTGGAATCAGAGAACAGATATTTCGGATCCCTTTGAAGACTATGGGGCCAAAGGAAATATCCTCCGATAACAAAGAGAAAGAAGCTTTCTGAGAAACTTCTTTGTGTTCTGTGAAATCATATCACAGAGTTACAGCTTTCCCCTCAAGAAGCCTTTCGCTAAGACAGTTCTTGTGGAATTGGCAAAGTGATATTTGGAAGCCCATAGAGGGCTATGGTGAAAAAGGAAATATCCTCAGATGAAATCTGGAAAGAAGCTTTCTGAGAAACTGCTTAGTGTTCTGTTAATTCATCTCACAGGGTTACATCTGTATTTCGTGGATCTCTTTGCTAGCCTTATTTCTGTGGAATCTGAGAACAGATATTTCGGATCCCATTGAAGACTATAGGGCCAAAGGAAATATCCTTCGATAACAAAGAGAAAGAAGCTGTCTGAGGAACTTCTTTGTGTTCTGTAAAATCATCTCACAGAGTTACAGCTTTCCCCTCAAGAAGCCTTTCGCTAAGACAGTTCTTGTGGAATTGGCAAAGTGATATTTGGAAGCCCATAAAGGGCTATGGTGAAAAAGGAAATATCCTCAGATGAAATCTGGAAAGAAGCTTTCTGAGAAACTTCTCTGTGATGTGTGACTTCCACTCACAGAGTTACATCTGTATTTCGTGGATCTCTTTGCTATCCTTATTTCTGTGGAATCTGAGAACAGATATTTCGGATCCCTTTGAAGACTATATGGCCAAAGGAAATATCCTCCGATAACAAAGAGAAAGAAGCTTTCTGAGAAACTTCTTTGTGTTCTGTGAAATCATCTCACAGAGTTACAGCTTTCCCGTCAAGAAGCCTTTCGCTAAGACGGTTCTTGTGGAATTGGCAAAGTGATATTTGGAAGCCCATAGAGGGCTATGGTGAAAAAGGAAATATCCTCAGATGAAATCTGGAAAGAAGCTTTCTGAGAAACTGCTGAGTGTTCTGTTAATTCATCTCACAGAGTTACATCTGTATTTCGTGGATCTCTTTGCTAGCCTTATGTCTGTGGAATCTGAGAACAGATATTTCGGATCCCATTGAAGACTATAGGGCCAAAGGAAACAACCTCCGATAACAAAGAGAAAGAAGCTTTCTGAGAAACTTCTTTGTGTTCTGTGAAATCATCTCACAGAGTTACAGCTTTCCCCTCAAGAAGCCTTTCGCTGAGACAATTCTTGTGGAATTGGCATAGTGATATTTGGAAGGCCATAGAGGGCTAAGGTGAAAAAGGAAATATCCTAAGATGAAATCTGGAAAAAAGCTTTCTGAGAAACTGCTTAGTGTTCTGCTAATTCATCTCACAGAGTTACATCTGTATTTTGTGGATCTCTTTGCTAGCCTTATTTCTGTGGAATCTGAGAACAGATATTTCGGATCCCATTGAAGACTCTAGGGCCAAAGTAAATATCCTCCGATAACAAAGAGAAAGAAGCTTTCTGAGAATCTTCTTTGTGTTCTCTGAAATCATCTCACAGAGTTGCAGCTTTCCCCTCAAGAAGCCTTTCGCTAAGACAGTTCTTGTGGAATTGGCAAAGTGATATTCGGAAGCCCATGGAGGGCTATGGTGAAAAAGGAAATATCCTCAGATGAAATCTGGAAAGAAGCTTTCTGAGAAACTGCTTAGTGTTCTGTTAATTCATCTCACAGAGTTACATCTGTATTTCGTGGATCTCTTTGCTAGCCTTATTTCTGTGGAATCTGAGAACAGATATTTCGGATCCCATTGAAGACTATAGGGCCAAAGGAAATATCCTCCGATAACAAAGAGAAAGAAGCTTTCTGAGAAACTTCTTTGTGTTTTCTGAAATCATCTCACAGAGTTACAGCTTTCCCCTCAAGAAGCCTTTCGCTAAGACAGTTCTTGTGGAATTGGCAAAGTGATATTCGGAAGCCCATGGAGGGCTATGGTGAAAAAGGAAATATCCTCAGATGAAATCTGGAAAGAAGTTTCTGAGAAACTGCTTAGTGTTCTGTTAATTCATCTCACAGAGTTACATCTGTATTTTGTGGATCTCTTTGCTAGCCTTATTTCTGTGGAATCTGAGAACAGATATTTCGGATCCCATTGAAGACTATAGGGCCAAAGGAAATATCCTCCGATAACAAAGAGAAAGAAGCTTTCTGAGAAACTTCTTTGTGTTCTGTGAAATCATCTCACAGAGTTACAGCTTTCCCCTCAAGAAGCCTTTCGCTAAGACAGTTCTTGTGGAATTGGCAAAGTGATATTTGGAAGCCCATAGAGGGCTATGGTGAAAAAGGAAATATCCTCAGATGAAATCTGGAAAGAAGCTTTCTGAGAAACTGCTTAGTGTTCTGTTAATTCATCTCACAGAGTTACATCTGTATTTCGTGGATCTCTTTGCTAGCCTTATTTCTGTGGAATCTGAGTACAGATATTTCGGATACCTTTGAAGACTATAGGGTCAAAGGAAATATCCTTCGATAACAAAGAGAAAGAAGCTGTCTGAGAAACTTCTTTGTGTTCTGTAAAATCATCTCACAGAGTTACAGCTTTCCCCTCAAAAAGCCTTTCGCTAAGACAGTTCTTGTGGAATTGGCAAAGTGATATTTGGAAGCCCATAGAGGGCTATGGTGAAAAAGGAAATATCCTCAGATGAAATCTGGAAAGAAGCTTTCTGAGAAACTTCTCTGTGATGTGTGACTTCCACTCACAGAGTTACATCTGTATTTCGTGGATCTCTTTGCT
The DNA here is from genome assembly GCF_043159975.1 of Macaca nemestrina. Lineage (NCBI taxonomy): Eukaryota > Metazoa > Chordata > Mammalia > Primates > Cercopithecidae > Macaca > Macaca nemestrina. The sequence goes on from NC_092144.1 coordinate 29,750,708, forward strand.
ATCCTTATTTCTGTGGAATCTGAGAACAGATATTTCGGATCCCTTTGAAGAATATACGGCCAAAGGAAATATCCTCCGATAACAAAGAGAAAGAAGCTTTCTGAGAAACTTCTTTGTGTTCTGTGAAATCATCTCACAGAGTTACACCTTTCCCCTCAAGAAGCCTTTCGCTAAGACAGTTCTTGTGGAATTGGCAAAGTGATATTTGGAAGCCCATAGAGGGCTATGGTGAAAAAGGAAATATCCTCAGATGAAATCTGGAAAGAAGCTTTCTGAGAAACTGCTTAGTGTTCTGTTAATTCATCTCACAGATTTACATCTGTATTTCGTGGATCTCTTTGCTAGCCTTATTTCTGTGGAATCTGAAAACAGATATTTCGGATCCCATTGAAGACTATAGGGCCAAAGGAAATATCCTCCAATAACAAAGAGAAAGAAGCTTTCTAAGAAACTTCTTTGTGTTCTGTAAAATCATCTCACAGAGTTACAGCTTTCCCCTCAAGAAGCCATTCGCTAAGACAGTTCTTGTGGAACTGGCAAAGTGATATTTGGAAGCCCATAGAGGGCTATGGTGAAAAAGGAAATATCCTCAGATGAAATCTGGAAAGAAGCTTTCTGAGAAACTGCTTAGTGTTCTGTTAATTCATCTCACAGAGTTACATCTGTATTTCGTGGATCTCTTTGCTAGCCTTATTTCTGTGGAATCTGAGAACAGATATTTCGGATCCCATTGAAGAATATAGGGCCAAAGGAAATATCCTCCGATAACAAAGAGAAAGAAGCTTTCTGAGAAACTTCTTTGTGTTCTGTGAAATCATCTCACAGAGTTACAGCTTTCCCCTCAAGAAGCCTTTCGCTAAGACAGTTCTTGTGGAATTGGCAAAGTGATATTTGGAAGCCCATAGAGGGCTATGGTGAAAAAGGAAATATCCTCAGATGAAATCTGGAAAGAAGCTTTCTGAGAAACTGCTTAGTGTTCTGTTAATTCATCTCACAGAGTTACATCCGTATTTCGTTGATCTCTTTGCTAGCCTTATTTCTGTGGAATCTGAGAACAGATATTTCGGATCCCATTGAAGACTATAGGGCCAAAGGAAATATCCTCCGATAACAAAGAGAAAGAAGCTTTCTGAGAAACTTCTTTGTGTTCTCTGAAATCATCTCACAGAGTTACAGCTTTCCCCTCAAGAAGCCTTTCGCTAAGACAGTTCTTGTGGAATTGGCAAAGTGATATTTGGAAGCCCATAGAGGGCTATGGTGAAAAAGGAAATATCCTCAGATTAAATCTGGAAAGAAGCTTTCTGAGAAACTGCTTAGTGTTCTGTTAATTCATCTCACAGAGTTACATCTGTATTTCGTGGATCTCTTTGCTAGCCTTATTTCTGTGGAATCTGAGAACAGATATTTCGGATCCCTTTGAAGACTATGGGGCCAAAGGAAATATCCTCCGATAACAAAGAGAAAGAAGCTTTCTGAGAAACGTCTTTGTGTTCTGTGAAATCATATCACAGAGTTACAGCTTTCCCCTCAAGAAGCCTTTCGCTAAGACAGTTCTTGTGGAATTGGCAAAGTGATATTTGGAAGCCCATAGAGGGCTATGGTGAAAAAGGAAATATCCTCAGATGAAATCTGGAAAGAAGCTTTCTGAGAAACTGCTTAGTGTTCTGTTAATTCATCTCACAGGGTTACATCTGTATTTCGTGGATCTCTTTGCTAGCCTTATTTCTGTGGAATCTGAGAACAGATATTTCGGATCCCATTGAAGACTATAGGGCCAAAGGAAATATCCTTCGATAACAAAGAGAAAGAAGCTGTCTGAGGAACTGCTTTGTGTTCTGTAAAATCATCTCACAGAGTTACAGCTTTCCCCTCAAGAAGCCTTTCGCTAAGACAGTTCTTGTGGAATTGGCAAAGTGATATTTGGAAGCCCATAGAGGGCTATGGTGAAAAAGGAAATATCCTCAGATGAAATCTGGAAGGAAGCTTTCTGAAAAACTGCTTAGTGTTCTGTTAATTCATCTCACAGAGTTACATCTGTATTTCGTGGATCTCTTTGCTAGCCTTATTTCTGTGGAATCTGAGTAGAGATATTTCGGATCCCTTTGAAGACTTTAGGGCCAAAGGAAATATCCTTCGATAACAAAGAGAAAGAAGCTGTCTGAGAAACTTCTTTGTGTTCTGTAAAATCATCTCACAGAGTTACAGCTTTCCCCTCAAGAAGCCTTTCGCTAAGACAGTTCTTGTGGAATTGGCAAAGTGATATTTGGAAGCCCATAGAGGGCTATGGTGAAAAAGGAAATATCCTCAGATGAAATCTGGAAAGAAGCTTTCTGAGAAACTTCTCTGTGATGTGTGACTTCCACTCACAGAGTTACATCTGTATTTCGTGTATCTCTTTGCTATCCTTATTTCTGTGGAATCTGAGAACAGATATTTCGGATCCCTTTGAAGACTATACGGCCAAAGGAAATATCCTCCGATAACAAAGAGAAAGAAGCTTTCTGAGAAACTTCTTTGTGTTCTGTGAAATCATCTCACAGAGTTACAGCTTTCCCCTCAAGAAGCCTTTCGCTAAGACAGTTCTTGTGGAATTGGCAAAGTGATATTTGGAAGCCCATAGAGGGCTATGGTGAAAAAGGAAATATCCTCAGATGAAATCTGGAAAGAAGCTTTCTGAGAAACTGCTTAGTGTTCTGTTAATTCATCTCACAGAGTTACATCTGTATTTCGTGGATCTCTTTGCTAGCCTTATTTCTGTGGAATCTGAGAACAGATATTTCGGATCCCATTGAAGACTATAGGGCCAAAGGAAATATCCTCCGATAACAAAGAGAAAGAAGCTTTCTGAGAAACTATTTGTGTTCTGTGAAATCATCTCACAGAGTTACAGCTTTCCCCTGAAGAAACCTTTCGCTGAGATAATTCTTGTGGAATTGGCATAGTGATATTTGGAAGCCCATAGAGGGCTATGGTGAAAAAGGAAATATCCTCAGATGAAATCTGGAAAGACGCTTTCTGAGAAACTGCTTAGTGTTCTGCTAATTCATCTCACAGAGTTACATCTGTATTTTGTGGATCTCTTTGCTAGCCTTATTTCTGTGGAATCTGAGAACAGATATTTCGGATCCCATTGAAGACTATAGGGCCAAAGGAAATATCCTCCGATAACAAAGAGAAAGAAGCTTTCTGAGAAACTTCTTTGTGTTCTGTGAAATCATCTCACAGAATTACAGCTTTCCCCTGAAGAAGCCTTTCGCTAAGACAGTTCTTGTGGAATTGGCAAAGTGATATTTGGAAGCCCATAGAGGGCTATGGTGAAAAAGGAAATATCCTCAGATGAAATCTGGAAAGAAGCTTTCTGAGAAACTGCTTAGTGTTCTGTTAATTCATCTCACAGAGTTACATCTGTATTTCGTGGATCTCTTTGCTAGCCTTATTTCTGTGGAATCTGAGAACAGATATTTCGGATCCCATTGAAGACTATAGGGCCAAAGGAAATATCCTCCGATAACAAAGAGAAAGAAGCTTTCTGAGAAACTTCTTTGTGTTCTGTGAAATCATCTCACAGAGTTACAGCTTTCCCCTGAAGAAGCCTTTCGCTAAGACAGTTCTTGTGGAATTGGCAAAGTGATATTTGGAAGCCCATAGAGGGCTATGGTGAAAAAGGAAATATCCTCAGATGAAATCTGGAAAGAAGCTTTCTGAGAAACTGCTTAGTGTTCTGTTAATTCATCTCACAGAGTTACATCCGTATTTCGTGGATCTCTTTGCTAGCCTTATTTCTGTGGAATCTGAGAACAGATATTGCGGATACCTTTGAAGACTATGGGGCCAAAGGAAATATCCTCCGATAACAAAGAGAAAGAAGGTTTCTGAGAAACTTCTTTGTGTTCTGTGAAATCATCTCACAGAGTTACAGCTTTCCCCTCAAGAAGCCTTTCGCTAAGACAGTTCTTGTGGAATTGGCAAAGTGATATTTGGAAGCCCATAGAGGGCTATGGTGAAAAAGGAAATATCCTCAGATTAAATCTGGAAAGAAGCTTTCTGAGAAACTGCTTAGTGTTCTGTTAATTCATCTCACAGAGTTACATCTGTATTTTGTGGATCTCTTTGCTAGCCTTATTTCTGTGGAATCTGAGAACAGATATTTCGGATCCCTTTGAAGACTATGGGGCCAAAGGAAATATCCTCCGATAACAAAGAGAAAGAAGCTTTCTGAGAAACTTCTTTGTGTTCTGTGAAATCATCTCACAGAGTTACAGCTTTCCCCTCAAGAAGCCTTTCGCTAAGACAGTTCTTGTGGAATTGGCAAAGTGATATTTGGAAGCCCATAGAGGGCTATGGTGAAAAAGGAAATATCCTCAGATGAAATCTGGAAAGAAGCTTTCTGAGAAACTGCTTAGTGTTTTGTTAATTCATCTCACAGGGTTACATCTGTATTTCGTGGATCTCTTTGCTAGCCTTATTTCTGTGGAATCTGAGAACAGATATTTCGGATCCCATTGAAGACTATAGGGCCAAAGGAAATATCCTTCGATAACAAAGAGAAAGATGCTGTCTGAGGAACTTCTTTGTGTTCTGTGAAATCATCTCACAGAGTTACAGCTTTCCCCTCAAGAAGCCTTTCGCTAAGACATTTCTTGTGGAATTGGCAAAGTGATATTTGGAAGCCCATAGAGGGCTATGGTGAAAAAGGAAATATCCTCAGATGAAATCTGGAAAGACGCTTTCTGAGAAACTGCTTAGTGTTCTCCTAATTCATCTCACGGAGTTACATCTGTATTTTGTGGATCTCTTTGCTAGCCTTATTTCTGTGGAATCTGAGAACAGATATTTCCGATCCCATTGAAGATTATAGGGCCAAAGGAAATATCCTCCGATAACAAAGAGAAAGAAGCTTTCTGAGAAACTTCTTTGTGTTCTGTGAAATCATCTCACAGAGTTACAGCTTTCCCCTCAAGAAGCCTTTCGCTAAGACAGTTCTTGTGGAATTGGCAAAGTGATATTTGGAAGCCCATAGAGGGCTATGGTGAAAAAGGAAATATCCTCAGATGAAATCTGGAAAGAAGCTTTCTGAGAAACTTCTCTGTGATGTCTGACTTCCACTCACAGAGTTACATCTGTATTTCGTGGATCTCTTTGCTATCCTTATTTCTGTGGAATCTGAGAACAGATATTTCTGATCCCTTTGAAGACTATACGGCCAAAGGAAATATCCTCCGATAACAAAGAGAAAGAAGCTTTCTGAGAAACTTCTTTGTGTTCTGTGAAATCATCTCACAGAGTTACAGCTTTCCCATCAAGAAGCCTTTCGCTAAGACTGTTCTTGTGGAATTGGCAAAGTGATATTTGGAAGCCCATAGAGGGCTATGGTGAAAAAGGAAATATCCTCAGATGAAATCTGGAAAGAAGCTTTCTGAGAAACTGCTTAGTGTTCTGTTAATTCATCTCACAGAGTTACATCTGTATTTTGTGGATCTCTTTCCTAGCCTTATTTCTGTGGAATCTGAGAACAGATATTTCGGATCCCATTGAAGACTATAGCGCCAAGGGAAATATCCTCCGATAACAAAGAAAAAGAAGCTTTCTGAGAAACTTCTTTGTGTTCTGTGAAATCATCTCACAGAGTTACAGCTTTCCCCTCAAGAAGCCTTTCGCTAAAACAGTTCTTGTGGAATTGGCAAAGTGATATTTGGAAGCCCATAGAGGGCTATGGTGAAAAAGGAAATATCCTCAGATGAAATCTGGAAAGAAGCTTTCTGAGAAACTTCTCTGTGATGTGTGACTTCCACTCACAGAGTTACATCTGTATTTCGTGGATCTCTTTGCTATCCTTATTTCTGTGGAATCTGAGAACAGATATTTCGGATCCCATTGAAGACTATAGGGCCAAAGGAAATATCCTCCGATAACAAAGAGAAAGAAGGTTTCTGAGAAACTTCTTTGTGTTCTGTGAAATCATCTCACAGAGTTACAGCTTTCCCCTCAAGAAGCCTTTCGCTAAGACAGTTCTTGTGGAATTGGCAAAGTGATATTTGGAAGCCCATAGAGGGCTATGGTGAAAAAGGAAATATCCTCAGATGAAATCTGGAAAGAAGCTTTCTGAGAAACTGCTTAGTGTTCTGTTAATTCATCTCACAGAGTTACATCTGTATTTCGTGGATCTCTTTGCTAGCCTTATTTCTGTGGAATCTGAGAACAGATATTTCGGATCCCATTGAAGACTATAGGGCCAAAGGAAATATCCTCCGATAACAAAGAGAAAGAAGCTTTCTGAGAAACTTCTTTGTGTTCTGTAAAATCATCTCACAGAGTTACAGCTTTCCCCTCAAGAAGCCTTTCGCTAAGACAGTTCTTGTGGAATTGGCAAAGTGATATTTGGAAGCCCATAGAGGGCTATGGTGAAAAAGGAAATATCCTCAGATGAAATCTGGAAAGAAGCTTTCTGAGAAACTGCTTAGTGTTCTGTTAATTCATCTCACAGAGTTACATCTGTATTTTGTGGATCTCTTTGCTAGCCTTATTTCTGTGGAATCTGAGAACAGATATTTCGGATCCCATTGAAGACTACAGGGCCAAAGGAAATATCCTCCGATAACAAAGAGAAAGAAGCTTTCTGAGAAACTTCTTTGTGTTCTGTGAAATCATCTCACAGAGTTACAGCTTTCCCCTCAAGAAGCCTTTCGCTAAGACAGTTCTTGTGGAATTGGCAAAGTGATATTTCGAAGCCCATAGAGGGCTAGGGTGAAAAAGGAAATATCCTCAGATGAAATCTGGAAAGAAGCTTTCTGAGAAACTGCTTAGTGTTCTGTTAATTCATCTCACAGAGTTACATCTGTATTTCCTGGATCTCTTTGCTAGCCTTATTTCTGTGGAATCTGAGAACAGATATTTCGGATCCCATTGAAGACTATAGGGCCAAAGGAAATATCCTCCGATAACAAAGAGAAAGAAGCTTTCTGAGAAACTTCTTTGTGTTCTGTGAAATCATCTCACAGAGTTACAGCTTTCCCCTCAAGAAGCCTTTCGCTAAGACAGTTCTTGTGGAATTGGCAAAGTGATATTTGGAAGCCCATAGAGGGCTATGGTGAAAAAGGAAATATCCTCAGATGAAATCTGGAAAGAAGCTTTCTGAGAAACTGCTTAGTGTTCTGTTAATTCATCTCACAGAGTTACATCCGTATTTCGTGGATCTCTTTGCTAGCCTTATTTCTGTGGAATCTGAGAACAGATATTTCGGATCCCATTGAAGACTATAGGGCCAAAGGAAATATCCTCCGATAACAAAGAGAAAGAAGCTTTCTGAGAAACTTCTTTGTGTTCTCTGAAATCATCTCACAGAGTTACAGCTTTCCCCTCAAGAAGCCTTTCGCTAAGACAGTTCTTGTGGAATTGGCAAAGTGATATTTGGAAGCCCATAGAGGGCTATGGTGAAAAAGGAAATATCCTCAGATTAAATCTGGAAAGAAGCTTTCTGAGAAACTGCTTAGTGTTCTGTTAATTCATCTCACAGAGTTACATCTGTATTTCGTGGATCTCTTTGCTAGCCTTATTTCTGTGGAATCTGAGAACAGATATTTCGGATCCCTTTGAAGACTATGGGGCCAAAGGAAATATCCTCCGATAACAAAGAGAAAGAAGCTTTCTGAGAAACGTCTTTGTGTTCTGTGAAATCATATCACAGAGTTACAGCTTTCCCCTCAAGAAGCCTTTCGCTAAGACAGTTCTTGTGGAATTGGCAAAGTGATATTTGGAAGCCCATAGAGGGCTATGGTGAAAAAGGAAATATCCTCAGATGAAATCTGGAAAGAAGCTTTCTGAGAAACTGCTTAGTGTTCTGTTAATTCATCTCACAGGGTTACATCTGTATTTCGTGGATCTCTTTGCTAGCCTTATTTCTGTGGAATCTGAGAACAGATATTTCGGATCCCATTGAAGACTATAGGGCCAAAGGAAATATCCTTCGATAACAAAGAGAAAGAAGCTGTCTGAGGAACTGCTTTGTGTTCTGTAAAATCATCTCACAGAGTTACAGCTTTCCCCTCAAGAAGCCTTTCGCTAAGACAGTTCTTGTGGAATTGGCAAAGTGATATTTGGAAGCCCATAGAGGGCTATGGTGAAAAAGGAAATATCCTCAGATGAAATCTGGAAAGAAGCTTTCTGAAAAACTGCTTAGTGTTCTGTTAATTCATCTCACAGAGTTACATCTGTATTTCGTGGATCTCTTTGCTAGCCTTATTTCTGTGGAATCTGAGTAGAGATATTTCGGATCCCTTTGAAGACTTTAGGGCCAAAGGAAATATCCTTCGATAACAAAGAGAAAGAAGCTGTCTGAGAAACTTCTTTGTGTTCTGTAAAATCATCTCACAGAGTTACAGCTTTCCCCTCAAGAAGCCTTTCGCTAAGACAGTTCTTGTGGAATTGGCAAAGTGATATTTGGAAGCCCATAGAGGGCTATGGTGAAAAAGGAAATATCCTCAGATGAAATCTGGAAAGAAGCTTTCTGAGAAACTGCTTAGTGTTCTGTTAATTCATCTCACAGAGTTACATCTGTATTTCGTGGATCTCTTTGCTAGCCTTATTTCTGTGGAATCTGAGAACAGATATTTCGGATCCCATTGAAGACTATAGGGCCAAAGGAAATATCCTCCGATAACAAAGAGAAAGAAGCTTTCTGAGAAACTATTTGTGTTCTGTGAAATCATCTCACAGAGTTACAGCTTTCCCCTGAAGAAACCTTTCGCTGAGATAATTCTTGTGGAATTGGCATAGTGATATTTGGAAGCCCATAGAGGGCTATGGTGAAAAAGGAAATATCCTCAGATGAAATCTGGAAAGACGCTTTCTGAGAAACTGCTTAGTGTTCTGCTAATTCATTTCACAGAGTTACATCTGTATTTTGTGGATCTCTTTGCTAGCCTTATTTCTGTGGAATCTGAGAACAGATATTTCGGATCCCATTGAAGACTATAGGGCCAAAGGAAATATCCTGCGATAACAAAGAGAAAGAAGCTTTCTGAGAAACTTCTTTGTGTTCTGTGAAATCATCTCACAGAATTACAGCTTTCCCCTGAAGAAGCCTTTCGCTAAGACAGTTCTTGTGGAATTGGCAAAGTGATATTTGGAAGCCCATAGAGGGCTATGGTGAAAAAGGAAATATCCTCAGATGAAATCTGGAAAGAAGCTTTCTGAGAAACTGCTTAGTGTTCTGTTAATTCATCTCACAGAGTTACATCTGTATTTCGTGGATCTCTTTGCTAGCCTTATTTCTGTGGAATCTGAGAACAGATATTTCGGATCCCATTGAAGACTATAGGGCCAAAGGAAATATCCTCCGATAACAAAGAGAAAGAAGCTTTCTGAGAAACTTCTTTGTGTTCTGTGAAATCATCTCACAGAGTTACAGCTTTCCCCTGAAGAAGCCTTTCGCTAAGACAGTTCTTGTGGAATTGGCAAAGTGATATTTGGAAGCCCATAGAGGGCTATGGTGAAAAAGGAAATATCCTCAGATGAAATCTGGAAAGAAGCTTTCTGAGAAACTGCTTAGTGTTCTGTTAATTCATCTCACAGAGTTACATCCGTATTTCGTGGATCTCTTTGCTAGCCTTATTTCTGTGGAATCTGAGAACAGATATTGCGGATACCTTTGAAGACTATGGGGCCAAAGGAAATATCCTCCGATAACAAAGAGAAAGAAGGTTTCTGAGAAACTTCTTTGTGTTCTGTGAAATCATCTCACAGAGTTACAGCTTTCCCCTCAAGAAGCCTTTCGCTAAGACAGTTCTTGTGGAATTGGCAAAGTGATATTTGGAAGCCCATAGAGGGCTATGGTGAAAAAGGAAATATCCTCAGATTAAATCTGGAAAGAAGCTTTCTGAGAAACTGCTTAGTGTTCTGTTAATTCATCTCACAGAGTTACATCTATATTTCGTGGATCTCTTTGCTAGCCTTATTTCTGTGGAATCTGAGAACAGATATTTCGGATCCCTTTGAAGACTATGGGGCCAAAGGAAATATCCTCCGATAACAAAGAGAAAGAAGCTTTCTGAGAAACTTCTTTGTGTTCTGTGAAATCATCTCACAGAGTTACAGCTTTCCCTTCAAGAAGCCTTTCGCTAAGACAGTTCTTGTGGAATTGGCAAAGTGATATTTGGAAGCCCATAGAGGGCTATGGTGAAAAAGGAAATATCCTCAGATGAAATCTGGAAAGAAGCTTTCTGAGAAACTGCTTAGTGTTTTGTTAATTCATCTCACAGGGTTACATCTGTATTTCGTGGATCTCTTTGCTAGCCTTATTTCTGTGGAATCTGAGAACAGATATTTCGGATCCCATTGAAGACTATAGGGCCAAAGGAAATATCCTTCGATAACAAAGAGAAAGATGCTGTCTGAGGAACTTCTTTGTGTTCTGTGAAATCATCTCACAGAGTTACAGCTTTCCCCTCAAGAAGCCTTTCGCTAAGACATTTCTTGTGGAATTGGCAAAGTGATATTTGGAAGCCCATAGAGGGCTATGGTGAAAAAGGAAATATCCTCAGATGAAATCTGGAAAGACGCTTTCTGAGAAACTGCTTAGTGTTCTCCTAATTCATCTCACGGAGTTACATCTGTATTTTGTGGATCTCTTTGCTAGCCTTATTTCTGTGGCATCTGAGAACAGATATTTCCGATCCCATTGAAGATTATAGGGCCAAAGGAAATATCCTCCGATAACAAAGAGAAAGAAGCTTTCTGAGAAACTTCTTTGTGTTCTGTGAAATCATCTCACAGAGTTACAGCTTTCCCCTCAAGAAGCCTTTCGCTAAGACAGTTCTTGTGGAATTGGCAAAGTGATATTTGGAAGCCCATAGAGGGCTATGGTGAAAAAGGAAATATCCTCAGATGAAATCTGGAAAGAAGCTTTCTGAGAAACTTCTCTGTGATGTCTGACTTCCACTCACAGAGTTACATCTGTATTTCGTGGATCTCTTTGCTATCCTTATTTCTGTGGAATCTGAGAACACATATTTCTGATCCCTTTGAAGACTATACGGCCAAAGGAAATATCCTCCGATAACAAAGAGAAAGAAGCTTTCTGAGAAACTTCTTTGTGTTCTGTGAAATCATCTCACAGAGTTACAGCTTTCCCATCAAGAAGCCTTTCGCTAAGACGGTTCTTGTGGAATTGGCAAAGTGATATTTGGAAGCCCATAGAGGGCTATGGTGAAAAAGGAAATATCCTCAGATGAAATCTGGAAAGAAGCTTTCTGAGAAACTGCTTAGTGTTCTGTTAATTCATCTCACAGAGTTACATCTGTATTTTGTGGATCTCTTTGCTAGCCTTATTTCTGTGGAATCTGAGAACAGATATTTCGGATCCCATTGAAGACTATAGCGCCAAGGGAAATATCCTCCGATAACAAAGAAAAAGAAGCTTTCTGAGAAACTTCTTTGTGTTCTGTGAAATCATCTCACAGAGTTACAGCTTTCCCCTCAAGAAGCCTTTCGCTAAAACAGTTCTTGTGGAATTGGCAAAGTGATATTTGGAAGCCCATAGAGGGCTATGGTGAAAAAGGAAATATCCTCAGATGAAATCTGGAAAGAAGCTTTCTGAGAAACTTCTCTGTGATGTGTGACTTCCACTCACAGAGTTACATCTGTATTTCGTGGATCTCTTTGCTATCCTTATTTCTGTGGAATCTGAGAACAGATATTTCGGATCCCTTTGAAGACTATACGGCCAAAGGAAATATCCTCCGATAACAAAAAGAAAGAAGCTTTCTGAGAAACTTCTTTGTGTTCTGTGAAATCATCTCACAGAGTTACAGCTTTCCCCTCAAGAAGCCTTTCGCTGAGACAGTTCTTGTGGAATTGGCATAGTGATATTTGGAAGCCCTTAGAGGGCTATGGTGAAAAAGGAAATATCCTCAGATGAAATCTGGAAAGAAGCTTTCTGAAAAACTGCTTAGTGTTCTGTTAATTCATCTCACAGAGTTACATCTGTATTTTGTGGATCTCTTTGCTAGCCTTATTTCTGTGGAATCTGAGAACAGATATTTCGGATCCCATTGAAGACTATAGGGCCAAAGGAAATATCCTCCGATAACAAAGAGAAAGAAGGTTTCTGAGAAACTTCTTTGTGTTCTGTGAAATCATCTCACAGAGTTACAGCTTTCCCCTCAAGAAGCCTTTCGCTAAGACAGTTCTTGTGGAATTGGCAAAGTGATATTTGGAAGCCCATAGAGGGCTATGGTGAAAAAGGAAATATCCTCAGATGAAATCTGGAAAGAAGCTTTCTGAGAAACTGCTTAGTGTTCTGTTAATTCATCTCACAGAGTTACATCTGTATTTCGTGGATCTCTTTGCTAGCCTTATTTCTGTGGAATCTGAGAACAGATATTTCGGATCCCATTGAAGACTATAGGGCCAAAGGAAATATCCTCCGATAACAAAGAGAAAGAAGCTTTCTGAGAAACTTCTTTGTGTTCTGTAAAATCATCTCACAGAGTTACAGCTTTCCCCTCAAGAAGCCTTTCGCTAAGACAGTTCTTGTGGAATTGGCAAAGTGATATTTGGAAGCCCATAGAGGGCTATGGTGAAAAAGGAAATATCCTCAGATGAAATCTGGAAAGAAGCTTTCTGAGAAACTGCTTAGTGTTCTGTTAATTCATCTCACAGAGTTACATCTGTATTTTGTGGATCTCTTTGCTAGCCTTATTTCTGTGGAATCTGAGAACAGATATTTCGGATCCCATTGAAGACTACAGGGCCAAAGGAAATATCCTCCGATAACAAAGAGAAAGAAGCTTTCTGAGAAACTTCTTTGTGTTCTGTGAAATCATCTCACAGAGTTACAGCTTTCCCCTCAAGAAGCCTTTCGCTAAGACAGTTCTTGTGGAATTGGCAAAGTGATATTTCGAAGCCCATAGAGGGCTAGGGTGAAAAAGGAAATATCCTCAGATGAAATCTGGAAAGAAGCTTTCTGAGAAACTGCTTAGTGTTCTGTTAATTCATCTCACAGAGTTACATCTGTATTTCCTGGATCTCTTTGCTAGCCTTATTTCTGTGGAATCTGAGAACAGATATTTCGGATCCCATTGAAGACTATATGGCCAAAGGAAATATCCTCCGATAACAAAGAGAAAGAAGCTTTCTGAGAAACTTCTTTGTGTTCTGTGAAATCATCTCACAGAGTTACAGCTTTCCCCTCAAGAAGCCTTTCGCTAAGACAGTTCTTGTGGAATTGGCAAAGTGATATTTGGAAGCCCATAGAGGGCTATGGTGAAAAAGGAAATATCCTCAGATGAAATCTGGAAAGAAGCTTTCTGAGAAACTGCTTAGTGTTCTGTTAATTCATCTCACAGAGTTACATCCGTATTTCGTGGATCTCTTTGCTAGCCTTATTTCTGTGGAATCTGAGAACAGATATTTCGGATCCCTTTGAAGACTATAGGGCCAAAGGAAATATCCTCCGATAACAAAGAGAAAGAAGCTTTCTGAGAAACTTCTTTGTGTTCTGTGAAATCATCTCACAGAGTTACAACTTTCCCCTCAAGAAGCCTTTCGCTAAGACAGTTCTTGTGGAATTGGCAAAGTGATATTTGGAAGCCCATAGAGGGCTATGGTGAAAAAGGAAATATCCTCAGATGAAATCTGGAAAGAAGCTTTCTGAGAAACTGCTTAGTGTTCTGTTAATTCATCTCACAGAGTTACATCTGTATTTTGTGGATCTCTTTGCTAGCCTTATTTCTGTGGAATCTGAGAACAGATATTTCGGATCCCATTGAAGACTACAGGGCCAAAGGAAATATCCTCCGATAACAAAGAGAAAGAAGCTTTCTGAGAAACTTCTTTGTGTTCTGTGAAATCATCTCACAGAGTTACAGCTTTACCCTCAAGAAGCCTTTCGCTAAGACAGTTCTTGTGGAATTGGCAAAGTGATATTTCGAAGCCCATAGAGGGCTAGGGTGAAAAAGGAAATATCCTCAGATGAAATCTGGAAAGAAGCTTTCTGAGAAACTGCTTAGTGTTCTGTTAATTCATCTCACAGAGTTACATCTGTATTTCCTGGATCTCTTTGCTAGCCTTATTTCTGTGGAATCTGAGAACAGATATTTCGGATCCCATTGAAGACTATATGGCCAAAGGAAATATCCTCCGATAACAAAGAGAAAGAAGCTTTCTGAGAAACTTCTTTGTGTTCTGTGAAATCATCTCACAGAGTTACAGCTTTCCCCTCAAGAAGCCTTTCGCTAAGACAGTACTTGTGGAATTGGCAAAGTGATATTTGGAAGCCCATAGAGGGCTATGGTGAAAAAGGAAATATCCTCAGATGAAATCTGGAAAGAAGCTTTCTGAGAAACTGCTTAGTGTTCTGTTAATTCATCTCACAGAGTTACATCCGTATTTCGTGGATCTCTTTGCTAGCCTTATTTCTGTGGAATCTGAGAACAGATATTTCGGATCCCTTTGAAGACTATAGGGCCAAAGGAAATATCCTCCGATAACAAAGAGAAAGAAGCTTTCTGAGAAACTTCTTTGTGTTCTGTGAAATCATCTCACAGAGTTACAGCTTTCCCCTCAAGAAGCCTTTCGCTAAGACAGTTCTTGTGGAATTGGCAAAGTGATATTTGGAAGCCCATAGAGGGCTATGGTGAAAAAGGAAATATCCTCAGATGAAATCTGGAAAGAAGCTTTCTGAGAAACTGCTTAGTGTTCTGTTAATTCATCTCACAGAGTTACATCTGTATTTCGTGGATCTCTTTGCTAGCCTTATTTCTGTGGAATCTGAGAACAGATATTTCGGATCCCATTGAAGACTATAGGGCCAAAGGAAATATCCTTCGATAACAAAGAGAAAGAAGCTGTCTGAGGAACTTCTTTGTGTTCTGTAAAATCATCTCACAGAGTTACAGCTTTCCCCTCAAGAAGCCTTTCGCTAAGACAGTTCTTGTGGAATTGGCAAAGTGATATTTGGAAGCCCATAGAGGGCTATGGTGAAAAAGGAAATATCCTCAGTTGAAATCTGGAAAGAAGCTTTCTGAGAAACTTCTCTGTGATGAGTGACTTCCACTCACAGAGTTACATCTGTATTTCGTGGATCTCTTTGCTATCCTTATTTCTGTGGAATCTGAGAACAGATATTTCGGATCCCTTTGAAGACTATACGGCCAAAGGAAATATCCTCCGATAACAAAGAGAAAGAAGCTTTCTGAGAAACTTCTTTGTGTTCTGTGAAATCATCTCACAGAGTTACAGCTTTCCCCTCAAGAGGTCTTTCGCGAAGATGGTTCTTGTGGAATTGGCAAAGTGATATTTGGAAGCCCATAGAGGGCTATGGTGAAAAAGGAAATATCCTCAGATGAAATCTGGAAAGAAGCTTTCTGAGAAACTGCTTAGTGTTCTGTTAATTCATCTCACAGAGTTACATCCGTATTTCGTGGATCTCTTTGCTAGCCTTATTTCTGTGGAATGTGAGAGCAGATATTTCGGATCCCTTTGAAGACTATAGGGCCAAAGGAAATATCCTCCGATAACAAAGAGAAAGAAGCTTTCTGAGAAACTTCTTTGTGTTCTCTAAAATCATCTCACAGAGTTACAGCTTTCCCCTCAAGAAGCCTTTCGCTAAGACAGTTCTTGTGGAATTGGCAAAGTGATATTTGGAAGCCCATAGAGGGCTATGGTGAAAAAGGAAATATCCTCAGATGAAATCTGGAAAGAAGCTTTCTGAGAAACTGCTTAGTGTTATGTTAATTCAACTCACAGAGTTACATCTGTATTTCGTGGATCTCTTTGCTAGCCTTATTTCTGTGGAATCTGAAAACAGATATTTCGGATCCCATTGAAGACTATAGGGCCAAAGGAAATATCCTCCGATAACAAAGAGAAAGAAGCTTTCTGAGAAACTTCTTTGTGTTCTGTGAAATCATCTCACAGAGTTACAGCTTTCCCCTCAAGAAGCCTTTCGCTAAGACAGTTCTTGTGGAATTGGCAAAGTGATATTTGGAAGCCCATAGAGGGCTATGGTGAAAAAGGAAATATCCTCAGATGAAATCTGGAAAGAAGCTTTCTGAGAAACTGCTTAGTGTTCTGTTAATTCATCTCACAGAGTTACATCCGTATTTCGTGGATCTCTTTGCTAGCCTTATTTCTGTGGAATCTGAGAACAGATATTTCGGATCCCTTTGATGACTATAGGGCCAAAGGAAATATCCTCCGATAACAAAGAGAAAGAAAATTTCTGAGAAACTTCTTTGTGTTTTCTGAAATCATCTCACAGAGTTACAGCTTTCCCCTCAAGAAGCCTTTCGCTAAGACAGTTCTTGTGGAATTGGCAACGTGATATTTGGAAGCCCATAGAGGGCTATGGTGAAAAAGGAAATATCCTCAGATGAAATCTGGAAAGAAGCTTTCTGAGAAACTGCTTAGTGTTCTGTTAATTCATCTCACAGAGTTACATCTGTATTTCGTGGATCTCTTTGCTTGCCTTATTTCTGTGGAATCTGAGAACAGATATTTCGGATCCCATTGAAGACTATATGGCCAAAGGAAATATCCTCCGATAACAAAGAGAAAGAAGCTTTCTGAGAAACTTCTTTGTGTTCTGTGAAATCATCTCACAGAGTTACAGCTTTCCCCTCAAGAAGCCTTTCGCTAAGACAGTTCTTGTGGAATTCGCAAAGTGATATTCGGAAGCCCATAGAGGGCTATGGTGAAAAAGGAAATATCCTCAGATGAAATCTGGAAAGAAGCTTTCTGAGAAACTGCTTAGTGTTCTGTTAATTCATCTCACAGATTTACATCTGTATTTCGTGGATCTCTTTGCTAGCCTTATTTCTGTGGAATCTGAGAACAGATATTTCGGATCCCATTGAAGACTATAGGGCCAAAGGAAATATGCTCCGATAACAAAGAGAAAGAAGCTTTCTGAGAAACTTCTTTGTGTTCTGTGAAATCATCTCACAGAGTTACAGCTTTCCCCTCAAGAAGCCTTTCGCTAAGACAGTTCTTGTGGAATTGGCAAAGTGATATTTGGAAGCCCATAGTGTACTATGGTGAAAAAGGAAATATCCTCAGATGAAATCTGGAAAGAAGCTTTCTGAGAAACTTCTCTGTGATGTGTGACTTCCACTCACAGAGTTACATCCGTATTTCGTGGATCTCTTTGCTATCCTTATTTCTGTGGAATCTGAGAACAGATATTTCGGATCCCTTTGAAGACTATTCGGCCAAAGGAAATATCCTCCGATAACAAAGAGAAAGAAGCTTTCTGAGAAACTTCTTTGTGTTCTGTGAAATCATCTCACAGAGTTACAGCTTTCCCCTCAAGAAGCCTTTGGCTAAGACGGTTCTTGTGGAATTGGCAAAGTGATATTTGGAAGCCCATAGAGGGCTATGGTGAAAAAGGAAATATCCTCAGATGAAATCTGGAACGAAGCTTTCTGAGAAACTGCTTAGTGTTCTGTTAATTCATCTCACAGAGTTACATCTGTATTTTGTGGATCTCCTTGCTAGCCTTCTTTCTGTGGAATCTGAGAACAGATATTTCGGATCCCTTTGAAGATTATAGGGCAAAAGGAAATATCCTCCGATAACAAAGAGAAAGAAGCTTTCTGAGAAACTTCTTTGTGTTCTGTGAAATCATCTCACAGAGTTACAGCTTTCCCCTCAAGAAGCCTTTCGCTAAGACAGTTCTTGTGGAATTGGCAAAGTGATATTTGGAAGCCCATAGAGGGCTATGGTGAAAAAGGAAATATCCTCAGATGAAATCTGGAAAGAAGCTTTCTGAGAAACTGCTTAGTGTTCTGTTAATTCATCTCACAGAGTTACATCTGTATTTCGTGGATCTCTTTGCTAGCCTTATTTCTGTGGAATCTGAGAACAGATATTTCGGATCCCATTGAAGACTATAGGGCCAAAGGAAATATCCTTCGATAACAAAGAGAAAGAAGCTGTCTGAGGAACTTCTTTGTGTTCTGTAAAATCATCTCACAGAGTTACAGCTTTCCCCTCAAGAAGCCTTTCGCTAAGACAGTTCTTGTGGAATTGGCAAAGTGATATTTGGAAGCCCATAGAGGGCTATGGTGAAAAAGGAAATATCCTCAGATGAAATCTGGAAAGAAGCTTTCTGAGAAACTGCTTAGTGTTCTGTTAATTCATCTCACAGAGTTACATCCGTATTTCGTGGATCTCTTTGCTAGCCTTATTTCTGTGGAATCTGAGAACAGATATTTCGGATCCCTTTGAAGACTATAGGGCCAAAGGAAATATCCTCCGATAACAAAGAGAAAGAAGCTTTCTGAGAAACTTCTTTGTGTTCTGTGAAATCATCTCACAGAGTTACAGCTTTCCCCTCAAGAAGCCTTTCGCTAAGACAGTTCTTGTGGAATTGGCAAAGTGATATTTGGAAGCCCATAGAGGGCTATGGTGAAAAAGGAAATATCCTCAGATGAAATCTGGAAAGAAGCTTTCTGAGAAACTGCTTAGTGTTCTGTTAATTCATCTCACAGAGTTACATCTGTATTTCGTGGATCTCTTTGCTAGCCTTATTTCTGTGGAATCTGAGAACAGATATTTCGGATCCCATTGAAGACTATAGGGCCAAAAGAAATATCCTTCGATAACAAAGAGAAAGAAGCTGTCTGAGGAACTTCTTTGTGTTCTGTAAAATCATCTCACAGAGTTACAGCTTTCCCCTCAAGAAGCCTTTCGCTAAGACAGTTCTTGTGGAATTGGCAAAGTGATATTTGGAAGCCCATAGAGGGCTATGGTGAAAAAGGAAATATCCTCAGATTAAATCTGGAAAGAAGCTTTCTGAGAAACTGCTTAGTGTTCTGTTAATTCATCTCACAGAGTTACATCCGTATTTCGTGGATCTCTTTGCTAGCCTTATTTCTGTGGAATCTGAGAACAGATATTTCGGATCCCTTTGAAGACTATAGGGCCAAAGGAAATATCCTCCGACAAAAAAGAGAAAGAAGCTTTCTGAGAAACTTCTTTGTGTTCTGTGAAATCATCTCACAGAGTTACAGCTTTCCCCTCAAGAAGCCTTTCGCTAAGACAGTTCTTGTGGAATTGGCAAAGTGATATTTGGAAGCCCATAGAGGGCTACGGTGAAAAAGGAAATATCCTCAGATGAAATCTGGAAAGAAGCTTTCTGAGAAACTGCTTAGTGTTCTGTTAATTCATCTCACAGAGTTACATCTGTATTTCGTGGATCTCTTTGCTAGCCTTATTTCTGTGGAATCTGAGAACAGATATTTCGGATCCCATTGAAGACTATAGGGCCAAAGGAAATATCCTTCGATAACAAAGAGAAAGAAGCTGTCTGAGGAACTTCTTTGTGTTCTGTAAAATCATCTCACAGAGTTACAGCTTTCCCCTCAAGAAGCCTTTCGCTAAGACAGTTCTTGTGGAATTGGCAAAGTGATATTTGGAAGCCCATAGAGGGCTATGGTGAAAAAGGAAATATCCTCAGTTGAAATCTGGAAAGAAGCTTTCTGAGAAACTTCTCTGTGATGAGTGACTTCCACTCACAGAGTTACATCTGTATTTCGTGGATCTCTTTGCTATCCTTATTTCTGTGGAATCTGAGAACAGATATTTCGGATCCCTTTGAAGACTATACGGCCAAAGGAAATATCCTCCGATAACAAAGAGAAAGAAGCTTTCTGAGAAACTTCCTTGTGTTCTGTGAAATCATCTCACAGAGTTACAGCTTTCCCCTCAAGAGGTCTTTCGCGAAGATGGTTCTTGTGGAATTGGCAAAGTGATATTTGGAAGCCCATAGAGGGCTATGGTGAAAAAGGAAATATCCTCAGATGAAATCTGGAAAGAAGCTTTCTGAGAAACTGCTTAGTGTTCTGTTAATTCATCTCACAGAGTTACATCCGTATTTCGTGGATCTCTTTGCTAGCCTTATTTCTGTGGAATGTGAGAACAGATATTTCGGATCCCTTTGAAGACTATAGGGCCAAAGGAAATATCCTCCGATAACAAAGAGAAAGAAGCTTTCTGAGAAACTTCTTTGTGTTCTCTAAAATCATCTCACAGAGTTACAGCTTTCCCCTCAAGAAGTCTTTCGCTAAGACAGTTCTTGTGGAATTGGCAAAGTGATATTTGGAAGCCCATAGAGGGCTATGGTGAAAAAGGAAATATCCTCAGATGAAATCTGGAAAGAAGCTTTCTGAGAAACTGCTTAGTGTTATGTTAATTCAACTCACAGAGTTACATCTGTATTTCGTGGATCTCTTTGCTAGCCTTATTTCTGTGGAATCTGAAAACAGATATTTCGGATCCCATTGAAGACTATAGGGCCAAAGGAAATATCCTCCGATAACAAAGAGAAAGAAGCTTTCTGAGAAACTTCTTTGTGTTCTGTGAAATCATCTCACAGAGTTACACCTTTCCCCTCAAGAAGCCTTTCGCTAAGACAGTTCTTGTGGAATTGGCAAAGTGATATTCGGAAGCCCATAGAGGGCTATGGTGAAAAAGGAAATATCCTCAGATGAAATCTGGAAAGAAGCTTTCTGAGAAACTGCTTAGTGTTCTGTTAATTCATCTCACAGAGTTACATCTGTATTTCCTGGATCTCTTTGCTAGCCTTATTTCTGTGGAATCTGAGAACAGATATTTCGGATCCCATTGAAGACTATATGGCCAAAGGAAATATCCTCCGATAACAAAGAGAAAGAAGCTTTCTGAGAAACTTCTTTGTGTTCTGTGAAATCATCTCACAGAGTTACAGCTTTCCCCTCAAGAAGCCTTTCGCTAAGACAGTTCTTGTGGAATTGGCAAAGTGATATTTGGAAGCCCATAGAGGGCTATGGTGAAAAAGGAAATATCCTCAGATGAAATCTGGAAAGAAGCTTTCTGAGAAACTGCTTAGTGTTCTGTTAATTCATCTCACAGAGTTACATCCGTATTTCGTGGATCTCTTTGCTAGCCTTATTTCTGTGGAATCTGAGAACAGATATTTCGGATCCCTTTGAAGACTATAGGGCCAAAGGAAATATCCTCCGATAACAAAGAGAAAGAAGCTTTCTGAGAAACTTCTTTGTGTTCTGTGAAATCATCTCACAGAGTTACAACTTTCCCCTCAAGAAGCCTTTCGCTAAGACAGTTCTTGTGGAATTGGCAAAGTGATATTTGGAAGCCCATAGAGGGCTATGGTGAAAAAGGAAATATCCTCAGATGAAATCTGGAAAGAAGCTTTCTGAGAAACTGCTTAGTGTTCTGTTAATTCATCTCACAGAGTTACATCTGTATTTTGTGGATCTCTTTGCTAGCCTTATTTCTGTGGAATCTGAGAACAGATATTTCGGATCCCATTGAAGACTACAGGGCCAAAGGAAATATCCTCCGATAACAAAGAGAAAGAAGCTTTCTGAGAAACTTCTTTGTGTTCTGTGAAATCATCTCACAGAGTTACAGCTTTCCCCTCAAGAAGCCTTTCGCTAAGACAGTTCTTGTGGAATTGGCAAAGTGATATTTCGAAGCCCATAGAGGGCTAGGGTGAAAAAGGAAATATCCTCAGATGAAATCTGGAAAGAAGCTTTCTGAGAAACTGCTTAGTGTTCTGTTAATTCATCTCACAGAGTTACATCTGTATTTCCTGGATCTCTTTGCTAGCCTTATTTCTGTGGAATCTGAGAACAGATATTTCGGATCCCATTGAAGACTATATGGCCAAAGGAAATATCCTCCGATAACAAAGAGAAAGAAGCTTTCTGAGAAACTTCTTTGTGTTCTGTGAAATCATCTCACAGAGTTACAGCTTTCCCCTCAAGAAGCCTTTCGCTAAGACAGTTCTTGTGGAATTGGCAAAGTGATATTTGGAAGCCCATAGAGGGCTATGGTGAAAAAGGAAATATCCTCAGATGAAATCTGGAAAGAAGCTTTCTGAGAAACTGCTTAGTGTTCTGTTAATTCATCTCACAGAGTTACATCCGTATTTCGTGGATCTCTTTGCTAGCCTTATTTCTGTGGAATCTGAGAACAGATATTTCGGATCCCTTTGAAGACTATAGGGCCAAAGGAAATATCCTCCGATAACAAAGAGAAAGAAGCTTTCTGAGAAACTTCTTTGTGTTCTGTGAAATCATCTCACAGAGTTACAGCTTTCCCCTCAAGAAGCCTTTCGCTAAGACAGTTCTTGTGGAATTGGCAAAGTGATATTTGGAAGCCCATAGAGGGCTATGGTGAAAAAGGAAATATCCTCAGATGAAATCTGGAAAGAAGCTTTCTGAGAAACTGCTTAGTGTTCTGTTAATTCATCTCACAGAGTTACATCTGTATTTCGTGGATCTCTTTGCTAGCCTTATTTCTGTGGAATCTGAGAACAGATATTTCGGATCCCATTGAAGACTATAGGGCCAAAGGAAATATCCTTCGATAACAAAGAGAAAGAAGCTGTCTGAGGAACTTCTTTGTGTTCTGTAAAATCATCTCACAGAGTTACAGCTTTCCCCTCAAGAAGCCTTTCGCTAAGACAGTTCTTGTGGAATTGGCAAAGTGATATTTGGAAGCCCATAGAGGGCTATGGTGAAAAAGGAAATATCCTCAGTTGAAATCTGGAAAGAAGCTTTCTGAGAAACTTCTCTGTGATGAGTGACTTCCACTCACAGAGTTACATCTGTATTTCGTGGATCTCTTTGCTATCCTTATTTCTGTGGAATCTGAGAACAGATATTTCGGATCCCTTTGAAGACTATACGGCCAAAGGAAATATCCTCCGATAACAAAGAGAAAGAAGCTTTCTGAGAAACTTCTTTGTGTTCTGTGAAATCATCTC
The DNA here is from genome assembly GCF_043159975.1 of Macaca nemestrina. Classification (NCBI taxonomy): domain Eukaryota; kingdom Metazoa; phylum Chordata; class Mammalia; order Primates; family Cercopithecidae; genus Macaca; species Macaca nemestrina. Next base: position 29,773,479 of record NC_092144.1, read on the forward strand.
ACAGAGTTACAGCTTTCCCCTCAAGAGGTCTTTCGCGAAGATGGTTCTTGTGGAATTGGCAAAGTGATATTTGGAAGCCCATAGAGGGCTATGGTGAAAAAGGAAATATCCTCAGATGAAATCTGGAAAGAAGCTTTCTGAGAAACTGCTTAGTGTTCTGTTAATTCATCTCACAGAGTTACATCCGTATTTCGTGGATCTCTTTGCTAGCCTTATTTCTGTGGAATGTGAGAGCAGATATTTCGGATCCCTTTGAAGACTATAGGGCCAAAGGAAATATCCTCCGATAACAAAGAGAAAGAAGCTTTCTGAGAAACTTCTTTGTGTTCTGTGAAATCATCTCACAGAGTTACAGCTTTCCCCTCAAGAAGCCTTTCGCTAAGACAGTTCTTGTGGAATTGGCAAAGTGATATTTCGAAGCCCATAGAGGGCTAGGGTGAAAAAGGAAATATCCTCAGATGAAATCTGGAAAGAAGCTTTCTGAGAAACTGCTTAGTGTTCTGTTAATTCATCTCACAGAGTTACATCTGTATTTCCTGGATCTCTTTGCTAGCCTTATTTCTGTGGAATCTGAGAACAGATATTTCGGATCCCATTGAAGACTATATGGCCAAAGGAAATATCCTCCGATAACAAAGAGAAAGAAGCTTTCTGAGAAACTTCTTTGTGTTCTGTGAAATCATCTCACAGAGTTACAGCTTTCCCCTCAAGAAGCCTTTCGCTAAGACAGTTCTTGTGGAATTGGCAAAGTGATATTTGGAAGCCCATAGAGGGCTATGGTGAAAAAGGAAATATCCTCAGATGAAATCTGGAAAGAAGCTTTCTGAGAAACTGCTTAGTGTTCTGTTAATTCATCTCACAGAGTTACATCCGTATTTCGTGGATCTCTTTGCTAGCCTTATTTCTGTGGAATCTGAGAACAGATATTTCGGATCCCTTTGAAGACTATAGGGCCAAAGGAAATATCCTCCGATAACAAAGAGAAAGAAGCTTTCTGAGAAACTTCTTTGTGTTCTGTGAAATCATCTCACAGAGTTACAGCTTTCCCCTCAAGAAGCCTTTCGCTAAGACAGTTCTTGTGGAATTGGCAAAGTGATATTTGGAAGCCCATAGAGGGCTATGGTGAAAAAGGAAATATCCTCAGATGAAATCTGGAAAGAAGCTTTCTGAGAAACTGCTTAGTGTTCTGTTAATTCATCTCACAGAGTTACATCTGTATTTCGTGGATCTCTTTGCTAGCCTTATTTCTGTGGAATCTGAGAACAGATATTTCGGATCCCATTGAAGACTATAGGGCCAAAGGAAATATCCTTCGATAACAAAGAGAAAGAAGCTGTCTGAGGAACTTCTTTGTGTTCTGTAAAATCATCTCACAGAGTTACAGCTTTCCCCTCAAGAAGCCTTTCGCTAAGACAGTTCTTGTGGAATTGGCAAAGTGATATTTGGAAGCCCATAGAGGGCTATGGTGAAAAAGGAAATATCCTCAGTTGAAATCTGGAAAGAAGCTTTCTGAGAAACTTCTCTGTGATGAGTGACTTCCACTCACAGAGTTACATCTGTATTTCGTGGATCTCTTTGCTATCCTTATTTCTGTGGAATCTGAGAACAGATATTTCGGATCCCTTTGAAGACTATACGGCCAAAGGAAATATCCTCCGATAACAAAGAGAAAGAAGCTTTCTGAGAAACTTCTTTGTGTTCTGTGAAATCATCTCACAGAGTTACAGCTTTCCCCTCAAGAGGTCTTTCGCGAAGATGGTTCTTGTGGAATTGGCAAAGTGATATTTGGAAGCCCATAGAGGGCTATGGTGAAAAAGGAAATATCCTCAGATGAAATCTGGAAAGAAGCTTTCTGAGAAACTGCTTAGTGTTCTGTTAATTCATCTCACAGAGTTACATCCGTATTTCGTGGATCTCTTTGCTAGCCTTATTTCTGTGGAATGTGAGAGCAGATATTTCGGATCCCTTTGAAGACTATAGGGCCAAAGGAAATATCCTCCGATAACAAAGAGAAAGAAGCTTTCTGAGAAACTTCTTTGTGTTCTCTAAAATCATCTCACAGAGTTACAGCTTTCCCCTCAAGAAGCCTTTCGCTAAGACAGTTCTTGTGGAATTGGCAAAGTGATATTTGGAAGCCCATAGAGGGCTATGGTGAAAAAGGAAATATCCTCAGATGAAATCTGGAAAGAAGCTTTCTGAGAAACTGCTTAGTGTTATGTTAATTCAACTCACAGAGTTACATCTGTATTTCGTGGATCTCTTTGCTAGCCTTATTTCTGTGGAATCTGAAAACAGATATTTCGGATCCCATTGAAGACTATAGGGCCAAAGGAAATATCCTCCGATAACAAAGAGAAAGAAGCTTTCTGAGAAACTTCTTTGTGTTCTGTGAAATCATCTCACAGAGTTACACCTTTCCCCTCAAGAAGCCTTTCGCTAAGACAGTTCTTGTGGAATTGGCAAAGTGATATTCGGAAGCCCATAGAGGGCTATGGTGAAAAAGGAAATATACTCAGATGAAATCTGGAAAGAAGCTTTCTGAGAAACTGCTTAGTGTTCTGTTAATTCATCTCACAGAGTTACATCTGTATTTCGTGGATCTCTTTGCTAGCCTTATTTCTGTGGAATCTGAGAACAGATATTTCGGATCCCATTGAAGACAATAGGGCCAAAGGAAATATCCTCCGATAACAAAGAGAAAGAAGCTTTCTGAGAAACTTCTTTGTGTTCTGTGAAATCATCTCACAGAGTTACAGCTTTCCCCTCAAGAAGCCTTTCGCTAAGACAGTTCTTGTGGAATTGGCAAAGTGATATTTGGAAGCCCATAGAGGGCTATGGTGAAAAAGGAAATATCCTCAGATGAAATCTGGAAAGAAGCTTTCTGAGAAACTGCTTAGTGTTCTGTTAATTCATCTCACAGAGTTACATCCGTATTTCGTGGATCTCTTTGCTAGCCTTATTTCTGTGGAATCTGAGAACAGATATTTCGGATCCCTTTGATGACTATAGGGCCAAAGGAAATATCCTCCGATAACAAAGAGAAAGAAAATTTCTGAGAAACTTCTTTGTGTTTTCTGAAATCATCTCACAGAGTTACAGCTTTCCCCTCAAGAAGCCTTTCGCTAAGACAGTTCTTGTGGAATTGGCAACGTGATATTTGGAAGCCCATAGAGGGCTATGGTGAAAAAGGAAATATCCTCAGATGAAATCTGGAAAGAAGCTTTCTGAGAAACTGCTTAGTGTTCTGTTAATTCATCTCACAGAGTTACATCTGTATTTCGTGGATCTCTTTGCTTGCCTTATTTCTGTGGAATCTGAGAACAGATATTTCGGATCCCATTGAAGACTATATGGCCAAAGGAAATATCCTCCGATAACAAAGAGAAAGAAGCTTTCTGAGAAACTTCTTTGTGTTCTGTGAAATCATCTCACAGAGTTACAGCTTTCCGCTCAAGAAGCCTTTCGCTAAGACAGTTCTTGTGGAATTCGCAAAGTGATATTCGGAAGCCCATAGAGGGCTATGGTGAAAAAGGAAATATCCTCAGATGAAATCTGGAAAGAAGCTTTCTGAGAAACTGCTTAGTGTTCTGTTAATTCATCTCACAGAGTTACATCTGTATTTCGTGGATCTCTTTGCTAGCCTTATTTCTGTGGAATCTGAGAACAGATATTTCGGATCCCATTGAAGACTATAGGGCCAAAGGAAATATGCTCCGATAACAAAGAGAAAGAAGCTTTCTGAGAAACTTCTTTGTGTTCTGTGAAATCATCTCACAGAGTTACAGCTTTCCCCTCAAGAAGCCTTTCGCTAAGACAGTTCTTGTGGAATTGGCAAAGTGATATTTGGAAGCCCATAGTGTACTATGGTGAAAAAGGAAATATCCTCAGATGAAATCTGGAAAGAAGCTTTCTGAGAAACTTCTCTGTGATGTGTGACTTCCACTCACAGAGTTACATCCGTATTTCGTGGATCTCTTTGCTATCCTTATTTCTGTGGAATCTGAGAACAGATATTTCGGATCCCTTTGAAGACTATTCGGCCAAAGGAAATATCCTCCGATAACAAAGAGAAAGAAGCTTTCTGAGAAACTTCTTTGTGTTCTGTGAAATCATCTCACAGAGTTACAGCTTTCCCCTCAAGAAGCCTTTGGCTAAGACGGTTCTTGTGGAATTGGCAAAGTGATATTTGGAAGCCCATAGAGGGCTATGGTGAAAAAGGAAATATCCTCAGATGAAATCTGGAACGAAGCTTTCTGAGAAACTGCTTAGTGTTCTGTTAATTCATCTCACAGAGTTACATCTGTATTTTGTGGATCTCCTTGCTAGCCTTCTTTCTGTGGAATCTGAGAACAGATATTTCGGATCCCTTTGAAGATTATAGGGCAAAAGGAAATATCCTCCGATAACAAAGAGAAAGAAGCTTTCTGAGAAACTTCTTTGTGTTCTGTGAAATCATCTCACAGAGTTACAGCTTTCCCCTCAAGAAGCCTTTCGCTAAGACAGTTCTTGTGGAATTGGCAAAGTGATATTTGGAAGCCCATAGAGGGCTATGGTGAAAAAGGAAATATCCTCAGATGAAATCTGGAAAGAAGCTTTCTGAGAAACTGCTTAGTGTTCTGTTAATTCATCTCACAGAGTTACATCTGTATTTCGTGGATCTCTTTGCTAGCCTTATTTCTGTGGAATCTGAGAACAGATATTTCGGATCCCATTGAAGACTATAGGGCCAAAGGAAATATCCTTCGATAACAAAGAGAAAGAAGCTGTCTGAGGAACTTCTTTGTGTTCTGTAAAATCATCTCACAGAGTTACAGCTTTCCCCTCAAGAAGCCTTTCGCTAAGACAGTTCTTGTGGAATTGGCAAAGTGATATTTGGAAGCCCATAGAGGGCTATGGTGAAAAAGGAAATATCCTCAGATGAAATCTGGAAAGAAGCTTTCTGAGAAACTGCTTAGTGTTCTGTTAATTCATCTCACAGAGTTACATCCGTATTTCGTGGATCTCTTTGCTAGCCTTATTTCTGTGGAATCTGAGAACAGATATTTCGGATCCCTTTGAAGACTATAGGGCCAAAGGAAATATCCTCCGATAACAAAGAGAAAGAAGCTTTCTGAGAAACTTCTTTGTGTTCTGTGAAATCATCTCACAGAGTTACAGCTTTCCCCTCAAGAAGCCTTTCGCTAAGACAGTTCTTGTGGAATTGGCAAAGTGATATTTGGAAGCCCATAGAGGGCTATGGTGAAAAAGGAAATATCCTCAGATGAAATCTGGAAAGAAGCTTTCTGAGAAACTGCTTAGTGTTCTGTTAATTCATCTCACAGAGTTACATCTGTATTTCGTGGATCTCTTTGCTAGCCTTATTTCTGTGGAATCTGAGAACAGATATTTCGGATCCCATTGAAGACTATAGGGCCAAAAGAAATATCCTTCGATAACAAAGAGAAAGAAGCTGTCTGAGGAACTTCTTTGTGTTCTGTAAAATCATCTCACAGAGTTACAGCTTTCCCCTCAAGAAGCCTTTCGCTAAGACAGTTCTTGTGGAATTGGCAAAGTGATATTTGGAAGCCCATAGAGGGCTATGGTGAAAAAGGAAATATCCTCAGATTAAATCTGGAAAGAAGCTTTCTGAGAAACTGCTTAGTGTTCTGTTAATTCATCTCACAGAGTTACATCCGTATTTCGTGGATCTCTTTGCTAGCCTTATTTCTGTGGAATCTGAGAACAGATATTTCGGATCCCTTTGAAGACTATAGGGCCAAAGGAAATATCCTCCGATAAAAAAGAGAAAGAAGCTTTCTGAGAAACTTCTTTGTGTTCTGTGAAATCATCTCACAGAGTTACAGCTTTCCCCTCAAGAAGCCTTTCGCTAAGACAGTTCTTGTGGAATTGGCAAAGTAATATTTGGAAGCCCATAGAGGGCTACGGTGAAAAAGGAAATATCCTCAGATGAAATCTGGAAAGAAGCTTTCTGAGAAACTGCTTAGTGTTCTGTTAATTCATCTCACAGAGTTACATCTGTATTTCGTGGATCTCTTTGCTAGCCTTATTTCTGTGGAATCTGAGAACAGATATTTCGGATCCCATTGAAGACTATAGGGCCAAAGGAAATATCCTTCGATAACAAAGAGAAAGAAGCTGTCTGAGGAACTTCTTTGTGTTCTGTAAAATCATCTCACAGAGTTACAGCTTTCCCCTCAAGAAGCCTTTCGCTAAGACAGTTCTTGTGGAATTGGCAAAGTGATATTTGGAAGCCCATAGAGGGCTATGGTGAAAAAGGAAATATCCTCAGTTGAAATCTGGAAAGAAGCTTTCTGAGAAACTTCTCTGTGATGAGTGACTTCCACTCACAGAGTTACATCTGTATTTCGTGGATCTCTTTGCTATCCTTATTTCTGTGGAATCTGAGAACAGATATTTCGGATCCCTTTGAAGACTATACGGCCAAAGGAAATATCCTCCGATAACAAAGAGAAAGAAGCTTTCTGAGAAACTTCTTTGTGTTCTGTGAAATCATCTCACAGAGTTACAGCTTTCCCCTCAAGAGGTCTTTCGCGAAGATGGTTCTTGTGGAATTGGCAAAGTGATATTTGGAAGCCCATAGAGGGCTATGGTGAAAAAGGAAATATCCTCAGATGAAATCTGGAAAGAAGCTTTCTGAGAAACTGCTTAGTGTTCTGTTAATTCATCTCACAGAGTTACATCCGTATTTCGTGGATCTCTTTGCTAGCCTTATTTCTGTGGAATGTGAGAACAGATATTTCGGATCCCTTTGAAGACTATAGGGCCAAAGGAAATATCCTCCGATAACAAAGAGAAAGAAGCTTTCTGAGAAACTTCTTTGTGTTCTCTAAAATCATCTCACAGAGTTACAGCTTTCCCCTCAAGAAGTCTTTCGCTAAGACAGTTCTTGTGGAATTGGCAAAGTGATATTTGGAAGCCCATAGAGGGCTATGGTGAAAAAGGAAATATCCTCAGATGAAATCTGGAAAGAAGCTTTCTGAGAAACTGCTTAGTGTTATGTTAATTCAACTCACAGAGTTACATCTGTATTTCGTGGATCTCTTTGCTAGCCTTATTTCTGTGGAATCTGAAAACAGATATTTCGGATCCCATTGAAGACTATAGGGCCAAAGGAAATATCCTCCGATAACAAAGAGAAAGAAGCTTTCTGAGAAACTTCTTTGTGTTCTGTGAAATCATCTCACAGAGTTACACCTTTCCCCTCAAGAAGCCTTTCGCTAAGACAGTTCTTGTGGAATTGGCAAAGTGATATTCGGAAGCCCATAGAGGGCTATGGTGAAAAAGGAAATATCCTCAGATGAAATCTGGAAAGAAGCTTTCTGAGAAACTGCTTAGTGTTCTGTTAATTCATCTCACAGAGTTACATCTGTATTTCGTGGATCTCTTTGCTAGCCTTATTTCTGTGGAATCTGAGAACAGATATTTCGGATCCCATTGAAGACAATAGGGCCAAAGGAAATATCCTCCGATAACAAAGAGAAAGAAGCTTTCTGAGAAACTTCTTTGTGTTCTGTGAAATCATCTCACAGAGTTACAGCTTTCCCCTCAAGAAGCCTTTCGCTAAGACAGTTCTTGTGGAATTGGCAAAGTGATATTTGGAAGCCCATAGAGGGCTATGGTGAAAAAGGAAATATCCTCAGATGAAATCTGGAAAGAAGCTTTCTGAGAAACTGCTTAGTGTTCTGTTAATTCATCTCAAAGAGTTACATCCGTATTTCGTGGATCTCTTTGCTAGCCTTATTTCTGTGGAATCTGAGAACAGATATTTCGGATCCCTTTGATGACTATAGGGCCAAAGGAAATATCCTCCGATAACAAAGAGAAAGAAAATTTCTGAGAAACTTCTTTGTGTTTTCTGAAATCATCTCACAGAGTTACAGCTTTCCCCTCAAGAAGCCTTTCGCTAAGACAGTTCTTGTGGAATTGGCAACGTGATATTTGGAAGCCCATAGAGGGCTATGGTGAAAAAGGAAATATCCTCAGATGAAATCTGGAAAGAAGCTTTCTGAGAAACTGCTTAGTGTTCTGTTAATTCATCTCACAGAGTTACATCTGTATTTCGTGGATCTCTTTGCTTGCCTTATTTCTGTGGAATCTGAGAACAGATATTTCGGATCCCATTGAAGACTATATGGCCAAAGGAAATATCCTCCGATAACAAAGAGAAAGAAGCTTTCTGAGAAACTTCTTTGTGTTCTGTGAAATCATCTCACAGAGTTACAGCTTTCCCCTCAAGAAGCCTTTCGCTAAGACAGTTCTTGTGGAATTCGCAAAGTGATATTCGGAAGCCCATAGAGGGCTATGGTGAAAAAGGAAATATCCTCAGATGAAATCTGGAAAGAAGCTTTCTGAGAAACTGCTTAGTGTTCTGTTAATTCATCTCACAGAGTTACATCTGTATTTCGTGGATCTCTTTGTTAGCCTTATTTCTGTGGAATCTGAGAACAGATATTTCGGATCCCATTGAAGACTATAGGGCCAAAGGAAATATGCTCCGATAACAAAGAGAAAGAAGCTTTCTGAGAAACTTCTTTGTGTTCTGTGAAATCATCTCACAGAGTTACAGCTTTCCCCTCAAGAAGCCTTTCGCTAAGACAGTTCTTGTGGAATTGGCAAAGTGATATTTGGAAGCCCATAGTGTACTATGGTGAAAAAGGAAATATCCTCAGATGAAATCTGGAAAGAAGCTTTCTGAGAAACTTCTCTGTGATGTGTGACTTCCACTCACAGAGTTACATCCGTATTTCGTGGATCTCTTTGCTATCCTTATTTCTGTGGAATCTGAGAACAGATATTTCGGATCCCTTTGAAGACTATTCGGCCAAAGGAAATATCCTCCGATAACAAAGAGAAAGAAGCTTTCTGAGAAACTTCTTTGTGTTCTGTGAAATCATCTCACAGAGTTACAGCTTTCCCCTCAAGAAGCCTTTGGCTAAGACGGTTCTTGTGGAATTGGCAAAGTGATATTTGGAAGCCCATAGAGGGCTATGGTGAAAAAGGAAATATCCTCAGATGAAATCTGGAACGAAGCTTTCTGAGAAACTGCTTAGTGTTCTGTTAATTCATCTCACAGAGTTACATCTGTATTTTGTGGATCTCCTTGCTAACCTTCTTTCTGTGGAATCTGAGAACAGATATTTCGGATCCCTTTGAAGATTATAGGGCAAAAGGAAATATCCTCCGATAACAACGAGAAAGAAGCTTTCTGAGAAACTTCTTTGTGTTCTGTAAAATCATCTCACAGAGTTACAGCTTTCCCCTCAAGAAGCCTTTCGCTAAGACAGTTCTTGTGGAATTGGCAAAGTGATATTTGGAAGCCCATAGAGGGCTACGGTGAAAAAGGAAATATCCTCAGATGAAATCTGGAAAGAAGCTTTCTGAGAAACTGCTTAGTGTTCTGTTAATTCATCTCACAGAGTTTCATCTGTATTTCGTGGATCTCTTTGCTAGCCTTATTTCTGTGGAATCTGAGAACAGATATTTCGGATCCCATTGAAGACTATAGGGCCAAAGGAAATATCCTCCGATAACAAAGAGAAAGAAGCTTTCTGAGAAACTTCTTTGTGTTCTGTGAAATCATCTCACAGAGTTACAGCTTTTCCCTCAAGAAGCCTTTCGCTAAGACAGTTCTTGTGGAATTGGCAAAGTGATATTTGGAAGCCCATAGAGGGCTATGGTGAAAAAGGAAATATCCTCAGATGAAATCTGGAAAGAATCTTTCTGAGAAACTGCTTAGTGTTCTGTTAATTCATCTCACAAAGTTACATCTGTATTTCGTGGATCTCTTTGCTAGCCTTATTTCTGTGGAATCTGAGAACAGATATTTCGGATCCCTTTGAAGACTATAGGGCCAAAGGAAATATCCTCCGATAACAAAGAGAAAGAAGCTTTCTGAGAAACTTCTTTGTGTTCTGTGAAATCATCTCACAGAGTTACAGCTTTCCCCTCAAGAAGCCTTTCGCTAAGACAGTTCTTGTGGAATTGGCAAAGTGATATTTGGAAGCCCATAGAGGGCTATGGTGAAAAAGGAAATATCCTCAGATGAAATCTGGAAAGAAGCTTTCTGAGAAACTGCTGAGTGTTCTCTTAATTCATCTCACAGAGTTACATCTGTATTTCGTGGATCTCTTTGCTAGCCTTATTTCTGTGTAATCTGAGAACAGATATTTCGGATCCCATTGAAGACTATAGGGCCAAAGGAAATATCCTTCGATAACAAAGAGAAAGAAGCTGTCTGAGAAACTTCTTTGTGTTCTGTAAAATCATCTCACAGAGTTACAGCTTTCCCCTCAAGAAGCCTTTCGCTAAGACAGTTCTTGTGGAATTGGCAAAGTGATATTTGGAAGCCCATAGAGGGCTATGGTGAAAAAGGAAATATCCTCAGATGAAATCTGGAAAGAAGCTTTCTGAGAAACTTCTCTGTGATGTGTGACTTCCACTCACAGAGTTACATCTGTATTTCGTGGATCTCTTTGCTATCCTTATTTCTGTGGAATCTGAGAACAGATATTTCGGATCCCTTTGAAGACTATACGGCCAAAGGAAATATCCTCCGATAACAAAGAGAAAGAAGCTTTCTGAGAAACTTCTTTGTGTTCTGTGAAATCATCTCACAGAGTTACAGCTTTCCCCTCAAGAAGCCTTTCGCTAAGACGGTTCTTGTGGAATTGGCAAAGTGATATTTGGAAGCCCATAGAGGGCTACGGTGAAAAAGGAAATATCCTCAGATGAAATCTGGAAAGAAGCTTTCTGAGAAACTGCTTAGTGTTCTGTTAATTCATCTCAGAGAGTTACATCTGTATTTCGTGGATCTCTTTGCTAGCCTTATTTCTGTGGAATCTGAGAACAGATATTTCGGATACCATTGAAGACTATAGGGCCAAAGGAAATATCCTCCGATAACAAAGAGAAAGAAGCTTTCTGAGAAACTTCTTTGTGTTCTGTGAAATCATCTCACAGAGTTACAGCTTTCCCCTCAAGAAGCCTTTCGCTGAGACAATTCTTGTGGAATTGGCATTGTGATATTTGGAAGCCCATAGAGGGCTACGGTGAAAAAGGAAATATCCTCAGATGAAATCTGGAAAGAAGCTTTCTGAGAAACTGCTTAGTGTTCTGTTAATTCATCTCACAGAGTTACATCCGTATTTCGTGGATCTCTTTGCTAGCCTTATTTCTGTGGAATGTGAGAGCAGATATTTCGGATCCCTTTGAAGACTATAGGGCCAAAGGAAATATCCTCCGATAACAAAGAGAAAGAAGCTTTCTGAGAAACTTCTTTGTGTTCTCTAAAATCATCTCACAGAGTTACAGCTTTCCCCTCAAGAAGCCTTTCGCTAAGACAGTTCTTGTGGAATTGGCAAAGTGATATTTGGAAGCCCATAGAGGGCTATGGTGAAAAAGGAAATATCCTCAGATGAAATCTGGAAAGAAGCTTTCTGAGAAACTGCTTAGTGTTCTGTTAGTTCATCTCACAGAGTTACATCTCTATTTCGTGGATCTCTTTGCTAGCCTTATTTCTGTGGAATCTGAAAACAGATATTTCGGATCCCATTGAAGACTATAGGGCCAAAGGAAATATCCTCCGATAACAAAGAGAAAGAAGCTTTCTGAGAAACTTCTTTGTGTTCTGTGAAATCATCTCACAGAGTTACACCTTTCCCCTTAAGAAGCCTTTCGCTAAGACAGTTCTTGTGGAATTGGCAAAGTGATATTCGGAAGCCCATACAGGGCTATGGTGAAAAAGGAAGTATCCTCAGATGAAATTTGGAAAGAAGCTTTCTGAGAAACTACTTAGTGTTCTGTTAATTCATCTCACAGAGTTACATCTGTATTTCGTGGATCTCTTTGCTAGCCTTATTTCTGTGGAATCTGAGAACAGATATTTCGGATCCCATTGGAGACTATAGGGCCAAAGGAAATATCCTCCGATAACAAAGAGAAAGAAGCTTTCTGAGAAACTTCTTTGTGTTCTGTGAAATCATCTCACAGAGTTACAGCTTTCCCCTCGAGAAGCCTTTCGCTAAGACAGTTCTTGTGGAATTGGCAAAGTGATATTTGGAAGCCCGTAGAGGGCTATGGTGAAAAAGGAAATATCCTCAGATGAAATCTGGAAAGAAGCTTTCTGAGAAACTGCTTAGTGTTCTGTTAATTCATCTCACAGAGTTACATCTGTATTTCGTGGATCTCTTTGCTAGCCTTATTTCTGTGGAATCTGAGAACAGATATTTCGGATCCCATTGAAGACTAAAGGGGCAAAGGAAATATCCTTCGATAACAAAGAGAAAGAAGCTGTCTGAGAAACTTCTTTGTGTTCTGTAAAATCATCTCACAGAGTTACAGCTTTCCCCTCAAGAAGCCTTTCGCTAAGACAGTTCTTGTGGAATTGGCAAAGTGATATTTGGAAGCCCGTAGAGGGCTATGGTGAAAAAGGAAATATCCTCAGATGAAATCTGGAAAGAAGCTTTCTGAGAAACTTCTCTGTGATGTGTGACTTCCACTCACAGAGTTACATCTGTATTTCGTGGATCTCTTTGCTATCCTTATTTCTGTGGAATCTGAGAACAGATATTTCGGATCCCTTTGAAGACTATACGGCCAAAGGAAATATCCTCCGATAACAAAGAGAAAGAAGCTTTCTGAGAAACTTCTTTGTGTTCTGTGAAATCATCTCACAGAGTTACAGCTTTCCCCTCAAAAGCCTTTCGCTAAGACGGTTCTTGTGGAATTGGCAAAGTGATATTTGGCAGCCTATAGAGGGCTACGGTGAAAAAGGAAATATCCTCAGATGAAATCTGGAAAGAAGCTTTCTGAGAAACTGCTTAGTGTTCTGTTAATTCATCTCACAGAGTTACATCTGTATTTCGTGGATCTCTTTGCTAGCCTTATTTCTGTGGAATCTGAGAACAGATATTTCGGATCCCATTGAAGACTATATGGCCAAAGGAAATATCCTCCGATAACAAAGAGAAAGAAGCTTTCTGAGAAACTTCTTTGTGTTATGTGAAATCATCTCACAGAGTTACAGCTTTCCCCTCAAGAAGCCTTTCGCTAAGACAGTTCTTGTGGAATTGGCAAAGTGATATTTGGAAGCCCATAGAGGGCTATGGTGAAAAAGGAAATATCCTCAGATGAAATCTGGAAAGAAGCTTTCTGAGAAACTGCTGAGTGTTCTCTTAATTCATCTCACAGAGTTACATCTGTATTTCGTGGATCTCTTTGCTAGCCTTATTTCTGTGGAATCTGAGAACAGATATTTCGGATCCCATTGAAGACTATACGGCCAAAGGAAATATCCTTCGATAACAAAGAGAAAGAAGCTGTCTGAGAAACTTCTTTGTGTTCTGTAAAATCATCTCACAGAGTTACAGCTTTCCCCTCAAGAAGCCTTTCGCTAAGACAGTTCTTGTGGAATAGGCAAAGTGATATTTGGAAGCCCATAGAGGGCTATGGTGAAAAAGGAAATATCCTCAGATGAAATCTGGAAAGAAGCTTTCTGAGAAACTTCTCTGTGATGTGTGACTTCCACTCACAGAGTTACATCTGTATTTCGTAGATCTCTTTGCTATCCTTATTTCTGTGGAATCTGAGAACAGATATTTCGGATCCCTTTGAATACTATAGGGCCAAAGGAAATATCCTCCGATAACAAAGAGAAAGAAGCTTTCTGAGAAACTTCTTTGTGTTCTGTGAAATCATCTCACAGAGTTACAGCTTTCCCCTCAAGAAGCCTTTCGCTAAGACGGTTCTTGTGGAATTGGCAAAGTGATATTTGGAAGCCCATAGAGGGCTACGGTGAAAAAGGAAATATCCTCAGATGAAATCTGGAAAGAAGCTTTCTGAGAAACTGCTTAGTGTTCTGTTAATTCATCTCAGAGAGTTACATCTGTATTTCGTGGATCTCTTTGCTAGCCTTATTTCTGTGGAATCTGAGAACAGATATTTCGGATACCATTGAAGACTATAGGGCCAAAGGAAATATCCTCCCATAACAAAGAGAAAGAAGCTTTCTGAGAAACTTCTTTGTGTTCTGTGAAATCATCTCACAGAGTTACAGCTTTCCCCTCAAGAAGCCTTTCGCTGAGACAATTCTTGTGGAATTGGCATAGTGATATTCGGAAGCCCATAGAGGGCTATGGTGAAAAAGGAAATATCCTCAGATGAAATCTGGAAAGACGCTTTCTGAGAAACTGCTTAGTGTTCTGCTAATTCATCTCACAGAGTTACATCTGTATTTCGTGGATCTCTTTGCTAGCCTTATTTCTGTGGAATCTGAGAACAGATATTTCGGATCCCATTGAAGACTATAGGGCCAAAGGAAATATCCTCCGATAACAAAGAGAAAGAAGCTTTCTGAGAAACTTCTTTGTGTTCTGTGAAATCATCTCACAGAGTTACAGCTTTCCCCTCAAGAAGCCTTTCGCTAAGACAGTTCTTGTGGAATTGGCAAAGTGATATTTGGAAGCCCATAGAGGGCTATGGTGAAAAAGGAAATATCCTCAGATGAAATCTGGAAAGAAGCTTCCTGAGAAACTGCTTAGTGTTCTGTTAATTCATCTCACAGAGTTACATCTGTATTTCGTGAATCTCTTTGCTAGCCTTATTTCTGTGGAATCTGAGAACAGATATTTCGGATCCCTTTGAAGACTATAGGGCCAAAGGAAATATCCTCCGATAACAAAGAGAAAGAAGCTTTCTGAGAAACTTCTTTGTGTTCTGTGAAATCATCTCACAGAGTTACAGCTTTCCCCTCAAGAAGCCTTTCGCTAAGACAGTTCTTGTGGAATTGGCAAAGTGATATTTGGAAGCCCATAGAGGGCTATGGTGAAAAAGGAAATATCCTCAGATGAAATCTGGAAAGAAGCTTTCTGAGAAACTGCTTAGTGTTCTGTTAATTCATCTCACAGAGTTACATCCGTATTTCGTGGATCTCTTTGCTAGCCTTATTTCTGTGGAATGTGAGAACAGATATTTCGGATCCCTTTGAAGACTATAGGGCCAAAGGAAATATCCTCCGATAACAAAGAGAAAGAAGCTTTCTGAGAAACTTCTTTGTGTTCTGTAAAATCATCTCACAGAGTTACAGCTTTCCCCTCAAGAAGCCTTTCGCTAAGACAGTTCTTGTGGAATTGGCAAAGTGATATTTGGAAGCCCATAGAGGGCTATGGTGAAAAAGGAAATATCCTCAGATGAAATCTGGAAAGAAGCTTTCTGAGAAACTACTTAGTGTTCTGTTAATTCATCTCACAGAGTTACATCTGTATTTCGTGGATCTCTTTGCTAGCCTTATTTCTGTGGAATCTGAGAACAGATATTTCGGATCCCATTGAAGACTATAGGGCCAAAGGAAATATCCTCCGATAACAAAGAGAAAGAAGCTTTCTGAGAAACTTCTTTGTGTTCTGTGAAATCATCTCACAGAGTTACAGCTTTCCCCTCAAGAAGCCTTTCGCTAAGACAGTTCTTGTGGAATTGGCAAAGTGATATTTGGAAGCCCGTAGAGGGCTATGGTGAAAAAGGAAATATCCTCAGATGAAATCTGGAAAGAAGCTTTCTGAGAAACTGCTTAGTGTTCTGTTAATTCATCTCACAGAGTTACATCTGTATTTCGTGGATCTCTTTGCTAGCCTTATTTCTGTGGAATCTGAGAACAGATATTTCGGATCCCATTGAAGACTATAGGGGCAAAGGAAATATCCTTCGATAACAAAGAGAAAGAAGCTGTCTGAGAAACTTCTTTGTGTTCTGTAAAATCGTCTCACAGAATTACAGCTTTCCCCTCAAGAAGCCTTTCGCTAAGACAGTTCTTGTGGAATTGGCAAAGTGATATTTGGAAGCCCGTAGAGGGCTATGGTGAAAAAGGAAATATCCTCAGATGAAATCTGGAGAGAAGCTTTCTGAGAAACTTCTCTGTGATGTGTGACTTCCACTCACAGAGTTACATCTGTATTTCGTGGATCTCTTTGCTATCCTTATTTCTGTGGAATCTGAGAACAGATATTTCGGATCCCTTTGAAGACTATACGGCCAAAGGAAATGTCCTCCGATAAAAAAGAGAAAGAAGCTTTCTGAGAAACTTCTTTGTGTTCTGTGAAATCATCTCACAGAGTTACAGCTTTCCCCTCAAGAAGCCTTTCGCTAAGACCGTTCTTGTGGAATTGGCAAAGTGATATTTGGAAGCCCATAGAGGGCTACGGTGAAAAAGGAAATATCCTCAGATGAAATCTGGAAAGAAGCTTTCTGAGAAACTGCTTAGTGTTCTGTTAATTCATCTCAGAGAGTTACATCTGTATTTCGTGGATCTCTTTGCTAGCCTTATTTCTGTGGAATCTCAGAACAGATATTTCGGATACCATTGAAGACTATAGGGCCAAAGGAAATATCCTCCGATAACAAAGAGAAAGAAGCTTTCTGAGAAACTTCTTTGTGTTCTGTGAAATCATCTCACAGAGTTACAGCTTTCTCCTCAAGAAGCCTTTCGCTGAGACAATTCTTGTGGAATTGGCATAGTGATATTTGGAAGCCCATAGAGGGCTATGGTGAAAAAGGAAATATCCTCAGATGAAATCTGGAAAGACGCTTTCTGAGAAACTGCTTAGTGTTCTGCTAATTCATCTCACAGAGTTACATCTGTATTTCGTGGATCTCTTTGCTAGCCTTATTTCTGTGGAATCTGAGAACAGATATTTCGGATCCCATTGAAGACTATAGGGCCAAAGGAAATATCCTCCAATAACAAAGAGAAAGAAGCTTTCTGAGAAACTTCTTTGTGTTCTGTGAAATCATCTCACAGAGTTACAGCTTTCCCCTCAAGAAGCCTTTCGCTAAGACAGTTCTTGTGGAATTGGCAAAGTGATATTTGGAAGCCCATAGAGGGCTATGGTGAAAAAGGAAATATCCTCAGATGAAATCTGGAAAGAAGCTTCCTGAGAAACTGCTTAGTGTTCTGTTAATTCATCTCACAGAGTTACATCTGTATTTCGTGAATCTCTTTGCTAGCCTTATTTCTGTGGAATCTGAGAACAGATATTTCGGATCCCATTGAAGACTATAGGGCCAAAGGAAATATCCTACGATAACAAAGAGAAAGAAGCTTTCTGAGAAACTTCTTTGTGTTCTGTGAAATCATCTCACAGAGTTACAGCTTTCCCCTCAAGAAGCCTTTCACTAAGACAGTTCTTGTGGAATTGGCAAAGTGATATTTGGAAGCCCATGGAGGGCTATGGTAAAAAAGGAAATATCCTCAGATGAAATCTGGAAAGAAGCTTTCTGAGAAACTGCTTAGTGTTCTGTTAATTCATCTCACAGAGTTACATCTGTATTTCGTGGATCTCTTTGCTAGCCTTATTTCTGTGGAATCTGAAAACAGATATTTCGCATCCCATTGAAGACTATAGGGCCAAAGGAAATATCCTCCGATAACAAAGAGAAAGAAGCTTTCTGAAAAACTTCTTTGTGTTCTGTGAAATCATCTCACAGAGTTACACCTTTCCCCTCAAGAAGCCTTTCGCTAAGACAGTTCTTGTGGAATTGGCAAAGTGATATTCGGAAGCCCATAGAGGGCTATGGTGAAAAAGGAAATATCCTCAGATGAAATCTGGAAAGAAGCTTTCTGAGAAACTACTTAGTGTTCTGTTAATTCATCTCACAGAGTTACATCTGTATTTCGTGGATCTCTTTGCTAGCCTTATTTCTGTGGAATATGAGAACAGATATTTCGGATCCCATTGAAGACTATAGGGCCAAAGGAAATATCCTCCGATAACAAAGAGAAAGAAGCTTTCTGAGAAACTTCTTTGTGTTCTGTGAAATCATCTCACAGAGTTACAGCTTTCCCCTCAAGAAGCCTTTCGCTAAGACAGTTCTTGTGGAATTGGCAAAGTGATATTTGGAAGCCCATAGAGGGCTATGGTGAAAAAGGAAATATCCTCAGATGAAATCTGGAAAGAAGCTTTCTGAGAAACTGCTTAGTGTTCTGTTAATTCATCTCACAGAGTTACATCTGTATTTCGTGGATCTCTTTGCTAGCCTTATTTCTGTGGAATCTGAGAACAGATATTTCCGATCCCATTGAAGACTATAGGGGCAAAGGAAATATTCTTCGATAACAAAGAGAAAGAAGCTGTCTGAGAAACTTCTTTGTGTTCTGTAAAATCATCTCACAGAGTTACAGCTTTCCTCTCAAGAAGCCTTTCGCTAAGACAGTTCTTGTGGAATTGGCAAAGTGATATTTGGAAGCCCGTAGAGGGCTATGGTGAAAAAGGAAATATCCTCAGATGAAATCTGGAAAGAAGCTTTCTGAGAAACTTCTCTGTGATGTGTGACTTCCATCACAGAGTTACATCTGTGTTTCGTGGATCTCTTTGCTATCCTTATTTCTGTGGAATCTGAGAACAGATATTTCGGATCCCTTTGAAGACTATACCGCCAAAGGAAATATCCTCCGATAACAAAGAGAAAGAAGCTTTCTGAGAAACTTCTTTGTGTTGTGTGAAATCATCTCACAGAGTTACAGCTTTCCCCTCAAGAAGCCTTTCGCTAAGACAGTTCTTGTGGAATTGGCAAAGTGATATTTCGCAGCCTATAGAGGGCTACGGTGAAAAAGGAAATATCCTCAGATGAAATCTGGAAAGAAGCTTTCTGAGAAACTGCTTAGTGTTCTGTTAATTCATCTCACAGAGTTACATCTGTATTTCGTGGATCTCTTTGCTAGCCTTATTTCTGTGGAATCTGAGAACAGATATTTCGGATCCCATTGAAGACTATATGGCCAAAGGAAATATCTTCCGATAACAAAGAGAAAGAAGCTTTCTGAGAAAGTTCTTTGTGTTCTGTGAAATCATCTCACAGAGTTACAGCTTTCCCCTCAAGAAGCCTTTCGCTAAGACAGTTCTTGTGGAATTCGCAAAGTGATATTCGGAAGCCCATAGAGGGCTATGGTGAAAAAGGAAATATCCTCAGATGAAATCTGGAAAGAAGCTTTCTGAGAAACTGCTTAGTGTTCTGTTAATTCATCTCACAGAGTTACATCTGTATTTCGTGGATCTCTTTGCTAGCCTTATTTCTGTGGAATCTGAGAACAGATATTTCGGATCCCTTTGAAGACTATAGGGCCAAAGGAAATATCCTCCGATAACAAAGAGAAAGAAGCTTTCTGAGAAACTTCTTTGTGTTATGTGAAATCATCTCACAGAGTTACAGCTTTCCCCTCAAGAAGCCTTTCGCTAAGACAGTTCTTGTGGAATTGGCAAAGTGATATTTGGAAGCCCATAGAGGGCTATGGTGAAAAAGGAAATATCCTCAGATGAAATCTGGAAAGAAGCTTTCTGAGAAACTGCTGAGTGTTCTGTTAATTCATCTCACAGAGTTACATCTGTATTTCGTGGATCTCTTTGCTAGCCTTATTTCTGTGGAATCTGAGAACAGATATTTCGGATCCCATTGAAGACTATAGGGCCAAAGGAAATATCCTTCGATAACAAAGAGAAAGAAGCTTTCTGAGAAACTTCTTTGTGTTCTGTAAAATCATCTCACAGAGTTACAGCTTTCCCCTCAAGAAGCCTTTCGCTAAGACAGTTCTTGTGGAATTGGCAAAGTGATATTTGGAAGCCCATAGAGGGCTATGGTGAAAAAGGAAATATCCTCAGATGAAATCTGGAAAGAAGCTTTCTGAGAAACTTCTCTGTGATGTGTGACTTCCACTCACAGAGTTACATCTGTATTTCGTGGATCTCTTTGCTATCCTTATTTCTGTGGAATCTGAGAACAGATATTTCGGATCCCTTTGAAGACTATACGGCCAAAGGAAATATCCTCCGATAACAAAGAGAAAGAAGCTTTCTGAGAAACTTCTTTGTGTTCTGTGAAATCATCTCACAGAGTTACAGCTTTCCCCTCAAGAAGCCTTTCGCTAAGACGG
Source organism: Macaca nemestrina (assembly GCF_043159975.1). Lineage (NCBI taxonomy): Eukaryota > Metazoa > Chordata > Mammalia > Primates > Cercopithecidae > Macaca > Macaca nemestrina. The sequence goes on from NC_092144.1 coordinate 29,793,415, forward strand.
TTCTTGTGGAATTGGCGAAGTGATATTTGGAAGCCCATAGAGGGCTACGGTGAAAAAGGAAATATCCTCAGATGAAATCTGGAAAGAAGCTTTCTGAGAAACTGCTTAGTGTTCTGTTAATTCATCTCAGAGAGTTACATCTGTATTTCGTGGATCTCTTTGCTAGCCTTATTTCTGTGGAATCTGAGAACAGATATTTCGGATACCATTGAAGACTATAGGGCCAAAGGAAATATCCTCCGATAACAAAGAGAAAGAAGCTTTCTGAGAAACTTCTTTGTGTTCTGTGAAATCATCTCACAGAGTTACAGCTTTCCCCTCAAGAAGCCTTTCGCTGAGACAATTCTTGTGGAATTGGCATAGTGATATTTGGAAGCCCATAGAGGGCTATGGTGAAAAAGGAAATATCCTCAGATGAAATCTGGAAAGACGCTTTCTGAGAAACTGCTTAGTGTTCTGCTAATTCATCTCACAGAGTTGCATCTGTATTTCGTGCATCTCTTTGCTAGCCTTATTTCTGTGGAATCTGAGAACAGATATTTCGGATCCCATTGAAGACTATAGGGCCAAAGGAAATATCCTCCGATAACAAAGAGAAAGAAGGTTTCTGAGAAACTTCTTTGTGTTCTGTGAAATCATCTCACAGAGTTACAGCTTTCCCCTCAAGAAGCCTTTCGCTAAGACAGTTCTTGTGGAATTGGCAAAGTGATATTTGGAAGCCCATAGTGGGCTATGGTGAAAAAGGAAATATCCTCAGATGAAATCTGGAAAGAAGCTTCCTGAGAAACTGCTTAGTGTTCTGTTAATTCATCTCACAGAGTTACATCTGTATTTCGTGAATCTCTTTGCTAGCCTTATTTCTGTGGAATCTGAGAACAGATATTTCGGATCCCATTGAAGACTATAGGGCCAAAGGAAATATCCTACGATAACAAAGAGAAAGAAGCTTTCTGAGAAACTTCTTTGTGTTCTGTGAAATCATCTCACAGAGTTACAGCTTTCCCCTCAAGAAGCCTTTCGCTAAGACAGTTCTTGTGGAATTGGCAAAGTGATATTTGGAAGCCCATAGAGGGCTATGGTGAAAAAGGAAATATCCTCAGATGAAATCTGGAAAGAAGCTTTCTGAGAAACTGCTTAGTGTTCTGTTAATTCATCTCACAGAGTTACATCCGTATTTCGTGGATCTCTTTGCTAGCCTTATTTCTGTGGAATGTGAGAACAGATATTTCGGATCCCTTTGAAGACTATCGGGCCAAAGGAAATATCCTCCGATAACAAAGAGAAAGAAGCTTTCTGAGAAACTTCTTTGTGTTCTGTAAAATCATCTCACAGAGTTACAGCTTTCCCCTCAAGAAGCCTTTCGCTAAGACAGTTCTTGTGGAATTGGCAAAGTGATATTTGGAAGCCCATAGAGGGCTATGGTGAAAAAGGAAATATTCTCAGATGAAATCTGGAAAGAAGCTTTCTGAGAAACTGCTTAGTGTTCTGTTAATTCATCTCACAGAGTTACATCTGTATTTCGTGGATCTCTTTGCTAGCCTTATTTCTGTGGAATCTGAAAACAGATATTTCGGATCCCATTGAAGACTATAGGGCCAAAGGAAATATCCTCCGATAACAAAGAGAAAGAAGCTTTCTGAGAAACTTCTTTGTGTTCTGTGAAATCATCTCACAGAGTTACAGCTTTCCCCTCAAGAAGCCTTTCGCTAAGACAGTTCTTGTGGAATTGGCAAAGTGATATTCGGAAGCCCATAGAGGGCTATGGTGAAAAAGGAAATATCCTCAGATGAAATCTGGAAAGAAGCTTTCTGAGAAACTACTTAGTGTTCTGTTAATTCATCTCACAGAGTTACATCTGTATTTCGTGGATCTCTTTGCTAGCCTTATTTCTGTGGAATCTGAGAACAGATATTTCGGATCCCATTGAAGACTATAGGGCCAAAGGAAATATCCTCCGATAACAAAGAGAAAGAAGCTTTCTGAGAAACTTCTTTGTGTTCTGTGAAATCATCTCACAGAGTTACAGCTTTCCCCTCAAGAAGCCTTTCGCTAAGACAGTTCTTGTGGAATTGGCAAAGTGATATTTGGAAGCCCGTAGAGGGCTATGGTGAAAAAGGAAATATCCTCAGATGAAATCTGGAAAGAAGATTTCTGAGAAACTGCTTAGTGTTCTGTTAATTCATCTCACAGAGTTACATCTGTATTTCGTGGATCTCTTTGCTAGCCTTATTTCTGTGGAATCTGAGAACAGATATTTCGGATCCCATTGAAGACTATAGGGGCAAAGGAAATATCCTTCGATAACAAAGAGAAAGAAGCTGTCTGAGAAACTTCTTTGTGTTCTGTAAAATCATCTCACAGAGTTACAGCTTTTCCCTCAAGAAGCCTTTCGCTAAGACAGTTCTTGTGGAATTGGCAAAGTGATATTTGGAAGCCCGTAGAGGGCTATGGTGAAAAAGGAAATATCCTCAGATGAAATCTGGAAAGAAGCTTTCTGAGAAACTTCTCTGTGATGTGAGACTTCCACTCACAGAGTTACATCTGTATTTCATGGATCTCTTTGCTATCCTTATTTCTGTGGAATCTGAGAACAGATATTTCGGATCCCTTTGAAGACTATACGGCCAAAGGAAATATCCTCCGATAACAAAGAGAAAGAAGCTTTCTGAGAAACTTCTTTGTGTTCTGTGAAATCATCTCACAGAGTTACAGCTTTCCCCTCAAGAAGCCTTTCGCTAAGACGGTTCTTGTGGAATTGGCAAAGTGATATTTGGCAGCCTATAGAGGGCTACGGTGAAAAAGGAAATATCCTCAGATGAAATCTGGAAAGAAGCTTTCTGAGAAACTGCTTAGTGTTCTGTTAATTCATCTCACAGAGTTACATCTGTATTTCGTGGATCTCTTTGCTAGCCTTATTTCTGTGGAATCTGAGAACAGATATTTCGGATCCCATTGAAGACTATATGGCCAAAGGAAATATCCTCCGATAACAAAGAGAAAGAAGCTTTCTGAGAAACTTCTTTGTGTTCTGTGAAATCATCTCACAGAGTTACAGCTTTCCCCTCAAGAAGCCTTTCGCTAAGACAGTTCTTGTGGAATTCGCAAAGTGATATTCGGAAGCCCATAGAGGGCTTTGGTGAAAAAGGAAATATCCTCAGATGAAATCTGGAAAGAAGCTTTCTGAGAAACTGCTTAGTGTTCTGTTAATTCATCTCACAGAGTTACATCTGTATTTCGTGGATCTCTTTGCTAGCCTTATTTCTGTGGAATCTGAGAACAGATATTTAGGATCCCATTGAAGACTATAGGGCCAAAGGAAATATGCTCCGATAACAAAGAGAAAGAAGCTTTCTGAGAAACTTCTTTGTGTTCTGTGAAATCATCTCACAGAGTTACAGCTTTCCCCTCAAGAAGCCTTTCGCTAAGACAGTTCTTGTGGAATTGGCAAAGTGATATTTGGAAGCCCATAGAGTACTATGGTGAAAAAAGAAATATCCTCAGATGAAATCTGGAAAGAAGCTTTCTGAGAAACTTCTCTGTGATGTGTGACTTCCACTCACAGAGTTACATCCGTATTTCGTGGATCTCTTTGCTATCCTTATTTCTGTGGAATCTGAGAACAGATATTTCGGATCCCTTTGAAGACTATTCGGCCAAAGGAAATATCCTCCGATAACAAAGAGAAAGAAGCTTTCTGAGAAACTTCTTTGTGTTCTGTGAAATCATCTCACAGAGTTACAGCTTTCCCCTCAAGAAGCCTTTCGCTAAGACGGTTCTTGTGGAATTGGCAAAGTGATATTTGGAAGCCCATAGAGGGCTATGGTGAAAAAGGAAATATCCTCAGATGAAATCTGGAACGAAGCTTTCTGAGAAACTGCTTAGTGTTCTGTTAATTCATCTCACAGAGTTACATCTGTATTTCGTGGATCTCTTTGCTAGCCTTATTTCTGTGGAATCTGAGAACAGATATTTCGGATCCCTTTGAAGACTATAGGGCCAAAGGAAATATCCTCCGATAACAAAGAGAAAGAAGCTCTCTAAGAAACTTCTTTGTGTTCTGTGAAATCATCTCACAGAGTTACAGCTTTCCCCTCAAGAAGCCTTTCGCTAAGACAGTTCTTGTGGAATTGGCAAAGTGATATTTGGAAGCCCATAGAGGGCTATGGTGAAAAAGGAAATATCCTCAGATGAAATCTGGAAAGAAGCTTTCTGAGAAACTGCTTAGTGTTCTGTTAATTCATCTCACAGATTTACATCTGTATTTCGTGGATCTCTTTGCTAGCCTTATTTCTGTGGAATCTGAGAACAGATATTTCGGATCCCATTGAAGACTATAGGGCCAAAGGAAATATCCTTCGATAACAAAGAGAAAGAAGCTTTCTGAGAAACTTCTTTGTGTTCTGTGAAATCATCTCACAGAGTTACAGCTTTTCCCTCAAGAAGCCTTTCGCTAAGACAGTTCTTGTGGAATTGGCAAAGTGATATTCGGAAGCCCATAGAGGGCTATGTTGAAAAAGGAAATATCCTCAGATGAAATCTGGAAAGAAGCTTTCTGAGAAACTGCTTAGTGTTCTGTTAATTCATCTCACAGAGTTACATCTGTATTTCGTGGATCTCTTTGCTAGCCTTATTTCTGTGGAATCTGAGAACAGATATTTCGGATCCCTTTGAAGACTATAGGGCCAAAGGAAATATCCTCCGATAACAAAGAGAAAGAAGCTTTCTGAGAAAGTTCTTTGTGTTCTGTGAAATCATCTCACAGAGTTACAGCTTTCCCCTCAAAAGCCTTTCGCTAACACGGTTCTTGTGGAATTGGCAAAGTGATATTTGGCAGCCTATAGAGGGCTACGGTGAAAAAGGAAATATCCTCAGATGAAATCTGGAAAGAAGCTTTCTGAGAAACTGCTTAGTGTTCTGTTAATTCATCTCACAGAGTTACATCTGTATTTCGTGGATCTCTTTGCTAGCCTTATTTCTGTGGAATCTGAGAACAGATATTTCGGATCCCATTGAAGACTATATGGCTAAACGAAATATCCTCCGATAACAAAGAGAAAGAAGCTTTCTGAGAAACTTCTTTGTGTTCTGTGAAATCATCTCACAGAGTTACAGCTTTCCCCTCAAGAAGCCTTTCGCTAAGACAGTTCTTGTGGAATTCGCAAAGTGATATTCGGAAGCCCATAGAGGGCTATGGTGAAAAAGGAAATATCCTCAGATGAAATCTGGAAAGAAGCTTTCTGAGAAACTGCTTAGTGTTCTGTTAATTCATCTCACAGAGTTACATCTGTATTTCGTGGATCTCTTTGCTAGCCTTATTTCTGTGGAATCTGAGAACAGATATTTCGGATCCCTTTGAAGACTATAGGGCCAAAGGAAATATCCTCCGATAACAAAGAGAAAGAAGCTTTCTGAGAAACTTCTTTGTGTTATGTGAAATCATCTCACAAAGTTACAGCTTTCCCCTCAAGAAGCCTTTCGCTAAGACAGTTCTTGTGGAATTGGCAAAGTGATATTTGGAAGCCCATAGAGGGCTATGGTGAAAAAGGAAATATCCTCAGATGAAATCTGGAAAGAAGCTTTCTGAGAAACTGCTGAGTGTTCTGTTAATTCATCTCACAGAGTTACATCTGTATTTCGTGGATCTCTTTGCTAGCCTTATTTCTGTGGAATCTGAGAACAGATATTTCGGATCCCATTGAAGACTATACGGCCAAAGGAAATATCCTTCGATAACAAAGAGAAAGAAGCTGTCTGAGAAACTTCTTTGTGTTCTGTAAAATCATCTCACAGAGTTACAGCTTTCCCCTCAAGAAGCCTTTCGCTAAGACAGTTCTTGTGGAATTGGCAAAGTGATATTTGGAAGCCCGTAGAGGGCTATGGTGAAAAAGGAAATATCCTCAGATGAAATCTGGAAAGAAGCTTTCTGAGAAACTTCTCTGTGATGTGTGACTTCCACTCACAGAGTTACATCTGTATTTCGTGGATCTCTTTGCTATCCTTATTTCTGTGGAATCTGAGAACAGATATTTCGTATCCCTTTGAAGACTATACGGCCAAAGGAAATATCCTCTGATAACAAAGAGAAAGAAGCTTTCTGAGAAACTTCTTTGTGTTCTGTGAAATCATCTCACAGAGTTACAGCTTTCCCCTCAAGAAGCCTTTCGCTAAGACGGTTCTTGTGGAATTGGCAAAGTGATATTTGGCAGCCTATAGAGGGCTACGGTGAAAAAGGAAATATCCTCAGATGAAATCTGGAAAGAAGCTTTCTGAGAAACTGCTTAGTGTTCTGTTAATTCATCTCACAGAGTTACATCTGTATTTCGTGGATCTCTTTGCTAGCCTTATTTCTGTGGAATCTGAGAACAGATATTTCGGATCCCTTTGAAGACTATATGGCCAAAGGAAATGTCCTCCGATAACAAAGAGAAAGAAGCTTTCTGAGAAACTTCTTTGTGTTCTGTGAAATCATCTCACAGAGTTACAGCTTTCCCCTCAAGAAGCCTTTCGCTAAGACAGTTTTTGTGGAATTCGCAAAGTGATATTCGGAAGCCCATAGAGGGCTATGGTGAAAAAGGAAATATCCTCAGATGAAATCTGGAAAGAAGCTTTCTGAGAAACTGCTTAGTGTTCTGTTAATTCATCTCACAGAGTTACATCTGTATTTCGTGGATCTCTTTGCTAGCCTTATTTCTGTGGAATCTGAGAACAGATATTTAGGATCCCTTTGAAGACTATAGGGCCAAAGGAAATATCCTCCGATAACAAAGAGAAAGAAGCTTTCTGAGAAACTTCTTTGTGTTATGTGAAATCATCTCACAGAGTTACAGCTTTCCCCTCAAGAAGCCTTTCGCTAAGACAGTTCTTGTGGAATTGGCAAAGTGATATTTGGAAGCCCATAGAGGGCTATGGTGAAAAAGGAAATATCCTCAGATGAAATCTGGAAAGAAGCTTTCTGAGAAACTGCTGAGTGTTCTGTTAATTCATCTCACAGAGTTACATCTGTATTTCGTGGATCTCTTTGCTAGCCTTATTTCTGTGGAATCTGAGAACAGATATTTCGGATCCCATTGAAGACTATAGGGCCAAAGGAAATATCCTTCGATAACAAAGAGAAAGAAGCTGTCTGAGAAACTTCTTTGTGTTCTGTAAAATCATCTCACAGAGTTACAGCTTTCCCCTCAAGAAGCCTTTCGCTAAGACAGTTCTTGTGGAATTGGCAAAGTGATATTTGGAAGCCCATAGAGGGCTATGGTGAAAAAGGAAATATCCTCAGATGAAATCTGGAAAGAAGCTTTCTGAGAAACTTCTCTGTGATGTGTGACTTCCACTCACAGAGTTACATCTGTATTTCGTGGATCTCTTTGCTATCCTTATTTCTGTGGAATCTGAGAACAGATATTTCGGATCCCTTTGAAGACTATACGGCCAAAGGAAATATCCTCCGATAACAAAGAGAAAGAAGCTTTCTGAGAAACTTCTTTGTGTTCTGTGAAATCATCTCACAGAGTTACAGCTTTCCCCTCAAGAAGCCTTTCGCTAAGACGGTTCTTGTGGAATTGGCAAAGTGATATTTGGAAGCCCATAGAGGGCTACGGTGAAAAAGGAAATATCCTCAGATGAAATCTGGAAAGAAGCTTCCTGAGAAACTGCTTAGTGTTCTGTTAATTCATCTCACAGAGTTACATCTGCATTTCATGGATATCTTTGCTAGCCTTATTTCTGTGGAATCTGAGAACAGATATTTCGGATCCCTTTGAAGACTATAGGGCCAAAGGAAATATCCTCCGATAACAAAGAGAAAGAAGCTTTCTGAGAAACTTCTTTGTGTTCTGTGAAATCATCTCACAGAGTTACAGCTTTCCCCTCAAGAAGCCTTTCGCTAAGACAGTTCTTCTGGAATTGGCAAAGTGATATTTGGAAGCCCATAGAGTACTATGGTGAAAAAGTTAATATCCTCAGATGAAATCTGGAAAGAACCTTTCTGAGAAACTGCTTAGTGTTCTGTTAATTCATCTCACAGAGTTACATCTGTATTTCGTGGATCTCTTTGCTAGCCTTATTTCTGTGGAATCTGAGAACAGATATTTAGGATCCCATTGAAGACTATAGGGCCAAAGGAAATATGCTCCGATAACAAAGAGAAAGAAGCTTTCTGAGAAACTTCTTTGTGTTCTGTGAAATCATCTCACAGAGTTACAGCTTTCCCCTCAAGAAGCCTTTCGCTAAGACAGTTCTTGTGGAATTGGCAAAGTGATATTTGGAAGCCCATAGAGTACTATGGTGAAAAAAGAAATATCCTCAGATGAAATCTGGAAAGAAGCTTTCTGAGAAACTTCTCTGTGATGTGTGACTTCCACTCACAGAGTTACATCCGTATTTCGTGGATCTCTTTGCTATCCTTATTTCTGTGGAATCTGAGAACAGATATTTCGGATCCCTTTGAAGACTATTCGGCCAAAGGAAATATCCTCCGATAACAAAGAGAAAGAAGCTTTCTGAGAAACTTCTTTGTGTTCTGTGAAATCATCTCACAGAGTTACAGCTTTCCCCTCAAGAAGCCTTTCGCTAAGACGGTTCTTGTGGAATTGGCAAAGTGATATTTGGAAGCCCATAGAGGGCTATGGTGAAAAAGGAAATATCCTCAGATGAAATCTGGAACGAAGCTTTCTGAGAAACTGCTTAGTGTTCTGTTAATTCATCTCACAGAGTTACATCTGTATTTCGTGGATCTCTTTGCTAGCCTTATTTCTGTGGAATCTGAGAACAGATATTTCGGATCCCTTTGAAGACTATAGGGCCAAAGGAAATATCCTCCGATAACAAAGAGAAAGAAGCTCTCTAAGAAACTTCTTTGTGTTCTGTGAAATCATCTCACAGAGTTACAGCTTTCCCCTCAAGAAGCCTTTCGCTAAGACAGTTCTTGTGGAATTGGCAAAGTGATATTTGGAAGCCCATAGAGGGCTATGGTGAAAAAGGAAATATCCTCAGATGAAATCTGGAAAGAAGCTTTCTGAGAAACTGCTTAGTGTTCTGTTAATTCATCTCACAGATTTACATCTGTATTTCGTGGATCTCTTTGCTAGCCTTATTTCTGTGGAATCTGAGAACAGATATTTCGGATCCCATTGAAGACTATAGGGCCAAAGGAAATATCCTTCGATAACAAAGAGAAAGAAGCTTTCTGAGAAACTTCTTTGTGTTCTGTGAAATCATCTCACAGAGTTACAGCTTTTCCCTCAAGAAGCCTTTCGCTAAGACAGTTCTTGTGGAATTGGCAAAGTGATATTCGGAAGCCCATAGAGGGCTATGTTGAAAAAGGAAATATCCTCAGATGAAATCTGGAAAGAAGCTTTCTGAGAAACTGCTTAGTGTTCTGTTAATTCATCTCACAGAGTTACATCTGTATTTCGTGGATCTCTTTGCTAGCCTTATTTCTGTGGAATCTGAGAACAGATATTTCGGATCCCTTTGAAGACTATAGGGCCAAAGGAAATATCCTCCGATAACAAAGAGAAAGAAGCTTTCTGAGAAAGTTCTTTGTGTTCTGTGAAATCATCTCACAGAGTTACAGCTTTCCCCTCAAAAGCCTTTCGCTAAGACGGTTCTTGTGGAATTGGCAAAGTGATATTTGGCAGCCTATAGAGGGCTACGGTGAAAAAGGAAATATCCTCAGATGAAATCTGGAAAGAAGCTTTCTGAGAAACTGCTTAGTGTTCTGTTAATTCATCTCACAGAGTTACATCTGTATTTCGTGGATCTCTTTGCTAGCCTTATTTCTGTGGAATCTGAGAACAGATATTTCGGATCCCATTGAAGACTATATGGCTAAACGAAATATCCTCCGATAACAAAGAGAAAGAAGCTTTCTGAGAAACTTCTTTGTGTTCTGTGAAATCATCTCACAGAGTTACAGCTTTCCCCTCAAGAAGCCTTTCGCTAAGACAGTTCTTGTGGAATTCGCAAAGTGATATTCGGAAGCCCATAGAGGGCTATGGTGAAAAAGGAAATATCCTCAGATGAAATCTGGAAAGAAGCTTTCTGAGAAACTGCTTAGTGTTCTGTTAATTCATCTCACAGAGTTACATCTGTATTTCGTGGATCTCTTTGCTAGCCTTATTTCTGTGGAATCTGAGAACAGATATTTCGGATCCCTTTGAAGACTATAGGGCCAAAGGAAATATCCTCCGATAACAAAGAGAAAGAAGCTTTCTGAGAAACTTCTTTGTGTTATGTGAAATCATCTCACAAAGTTACAGCTTTCCCCTCAAGAAGCCTTTCGCTAAGACAGTTCTTGTGGAATTGGCAAAGTGATATTTGGAAGCCCATAGAGGGCTATGGTGAAAAAGGAAATATCCTCAGATGAAATCTGGAAAGAAGCTTTCTGAGAAACTGCTGAGTGTTCTGTTAATTCATCTCACAGAGTTACATCTGTATTTCGTGGATCTCTTTGCTAGCCTTATTTCTGTGGAATCTGAGAACAGATATTTCGGATCCCTTTGAAGACTATATGGCCAAAGGAAATGTCCTCCGATAACAAAGAGAAAGAAGCTTTCTGAGAAACTTCTTTGTGTTCTGTGAAATCATCTCACAGAGTTACAGCTTTCCCCTCAAGAAGCCTTTCGCTAAGACAGTTCTTGTGGAATTCGCAAAGTGATATTCGGAAGCCCATAGAGGGCTATGGTGAAAAAGGAAATATCCTCAGATGAAATCTGGAAAGAAGCTTTCTGAGAAACTGCTTAGTGTTCTGTTAATTCATCTCACAGAGTTACATCTGTATTTCGTGGATGTCTTTGCTAGCCTTATTTCTGTGGAATCTGAGAACAGATATTTAGGATCCCTTTGAAGACTATAGGGCCAAAGGAAATATCCTCCGATAACAAAGAGAAAGAAGCTTTCTGAGAAACTTCTTTGTGTTATGTGAAATCATCTCACAGAGTTACAGCTTTCCCCTCAAGAAGCCTTTCGCTAAGACAGTTCTTGTGGAATTGGCAAAGTGATATTTGGAAGCCCATAGAGGGCTATGGTGAAAAAGGAAATATCCTCAGATGAAATCTGGAAAGAAGCTTTCTGAGAAACTGCTGAGTGTTCTGTTAATTCATCTCACAGAGTTACATCTGTATTTCGTGGATCTCTTTGCTAGCCTTATTTCTGTGGAATCTGAGAACAGATATTTCGGATCCCATTGAAGACTATAGGGCCAAAGGAAATATCCTTCGATAACAAAGAGAAAGAAGCTGTCTGAGAAACTTCTTTGTGTTCTGTAAAATCATCTCACAGAGTTACAGCTTTCCCCTCAAGAAGCCTTTCGCTAAGACAGTTCTTGTGGAATTGGCAAAGTGATATTTGGAAGCCCATAGAGGGCTATGGTGAAAAAGGAAATATCCTCAGATGAAATCTGGAAAGAAGCTTTCTGAGAAACTTCTCTGTGATGTGTGACTTCCACTCACAGAGTTACATCTGTATTTCGTGGATCTCTTTGCTATCCTTATTTCTGTGGAATCTGAGAACAGATATTTCGGATCCCTTTGAAGACTATACGGCCAAAGGAAATATCCTCCGATAACAAAGAGAAAGAAGCTTTCTGAGAAACTTCTTTGTGTTCTGTGAAATCATCTCACAGAGTTACAGCTTTCCCCTCAAGAAGCCTTTCGCTAAGACGGTTCTTGTGGAATTGGCAAAGTGATATTTGGAAGCCCTTAGAGGGCTACGGTGAAAAAGGAAATATCCTCAGATGAAATCTGGAAAGAAGCTTCCTGAGAAACTGCTTAGTGTTCTGTTAATTCATCTCACAGAGTTACATCTGTATTTCGTGAATCTCTTTGCTAGCCTTATTTCTGTGGAATCTGAGAACAGATATTTCGGATCCCATTGAAGACTATAGGGCCAAAGGAAATATCCTACGATAACAAAGAGAAAGAAGCTTTCTGAGAAACTTCTTTGTGTTCTGTGAAATCATCTCACAGAGTTACAGCTTTCCCCTCAAGAAGCCTTTCGCTAAGACAGTTCTTGTGGAATTGGCAAAGTGATATTTGGAAGCCCATAGAGGGCTATGGTGAAAAAGGAAATATCCTCAGATGAAATCTGGAAAGAAGCTTTCTGAGAAACTGCTTAGTGTTCTGTTAATTCATCTCACAGAGTTACATCCGTATTTCGTGGATCTCTTTGCTAGCCTTATTTCTGTGGAATGTGAGAACAGATATTTCGGATCCCTTTGAAGACTATCGGGCCAAAGGAAATATCCTCCGATAACAAAGAGAAAGAAGCTTTCTGAGAAACTTCTTTGTGTTCTGTAAAATCATCTCACAGAGTTACAGCTTTCCCCTCAAGAAGCCTTTCGCTAAGACAGTTCTTGTGGAATTGGCAAAGTGATATTTGGAAGCCCATAGAGGGCTATGGTGAAAAAGGAAATATTCTCAGATGAAATCTGGAAAGAAGCTTTCTGAGAAACTGCTTAGTGTTCTGTTAATTCATCTCACAGAGTTACATCTGTATTTCGTGGATCTCTTTGCTAGCCTTATTTCTGTGGAATCTGAAAACAGATATTTCGGATCCCATTGAAGACTATAGGGCCAAAGGAAATATCCTCCGATAACAAAGAGAAAGAAGCTTTCTGAGAAACTTCTTTGTGTTCTGTGAAATCATCTCACAGAGTTACAGCTTTCCCCTCAAGAAGCCTTTCGCTAAGACAGTTCTTGTGGAATTGGCAAAGTGATATTCGGAAGCCCATAGAGGGCTATGGTGAAAAAGGAAATATCCTCAGATGAAATCTGGAAAGAAGCTTTCTGAGAAACTACTTAGTGTTCTGTTAATTCATCTCACAGAGTTACATCTGTATTTCGTGGATCTCTTTGCTAGCCTTATTTCTGTGGAATCTGAGAACAGATATTTCGGATCCCATTGAAGACTATAGGGCCAAAGGAAATATCCTCCGATAACAAAGAGAAAGAAGCTTTCTGAGAAACTTCTTTGTGTTCTGTGAAATCATCTCACAGAGTTACAGCTTTCCCCTCAAGAAGCCTTTCGCTAAGACAGTTCTTGTGGAATTGGCAAAGTGATATTTGGAAGCCCGTAGAGGGCTATGGTGAAAAAGGAAATATCCTCAGATGAAATCTGGAAAGAAGATTTCTGAGAAACTGCTTAGTGTTCTGTTAATTCATCTCACAGAGTTACATCTGTATTTCGTGGATCTCTTTGCTAGCCTTATTTCTGTGGAATCTGAGAACAGATATTTCGGATCCCATTGAAGACTATAGGGGCAAAGGAAATATCCTTCGATAACAAAGAGAAAGAAGCTGTCTGAGAAACTTCTTTGTGTTCTGTAAAATCATCTCACAGAGTTACAGCTTTTCCCTCAAGAAGCCTTTCGCTAAGACAGTTCTTGTGGAATTGGCAAAGTGATATTTGGAAGCCCGTAGAGGGCTATGGTGAAAAAGGAAATATCCTCAGATGAAATCTGGAAAGAAGCTTTCTGAGAAACTTCTCTGTGATGTGAGACTTCCACTCACAGAGTTACATCTGTATTTCATGGATCTCTTTGCTATCCTTATTTCTGTGGAATCTGAGAACAGATATTTCGGATCCCTTTGAAGACTATACGGCCAAAGGAAATATCCTCCGATAACAAAGAGAAAGAAGCTTTCTGAGAAACTTCTTTGTGTTCTGTGAAATCATCTCACAGAGTTACAGCTTTCCCCTCAAGAAGCCTTTCGCTAAGACGGTTCTTGTGGAATTGGCAAAGTGATATTTGGCAGCCTATAGAGGGCTACGGTGAAAAAGGAAATATCCTCAGATGAAATCTGGAAAGAAGCTTTCTGAGAAACTGCTTAGTGTTCTGTTAATTCATCTCACAGAGTTACATCTGTATTTCCTGGATCTCTTTGCTAGCCTTATTTCTGTGGAATCTGAGAACAGATATTTCGGATCCCATTGAAGACTATATGGCCAAAGGAAATATCCTCCGATAACAAAGAGAAAGAAGCTTTCTGAGAAACTTCTTTGTGTTCTGTGAAATCATCTCACAGAGTTACAGCTTTCCCCTCAAGAAGCCTTTCGCTAAGACAGTTCTTGTGGAATTCGCAAAGTGATATTCGGAAGCCCATAGAGGGCTTTGGTGAAAAAGGAAATATCCTCAGATGAAATCTGGAAAGAAGCTTTCTGAGAAACTGCTTAGTGTTCTGTTAATTCATCTCACAGAGTTACATCTGTATTTCGTGGATCTCTTTGCTAGCCTTATTTCTGTGGAATCTGAGAACAGATATTTAGGATCCCATTGAAGACTATAGGGCCAAAGGAAATATGCTCCGATAACAAAGAGAAAGAAGCTTTCTGAGAAACTTCTTTGTGTTCTGTGAAATCATCTCACAGAGTTACAGCTTTCCCCTCAAGAAGCCTTTCGCTAAGACAGTTCTTGTGGAATTGGCAAAGTGATATTTGGAAGCCCATAGAGTACTATGGTGAAAAAAGAAATATCCTCAGATGAAATCTGGAAAGAAGCTTTCTGAGAAACTGCTTAGTGTTCTGTTAATTCATCTCACAGAGTTAAATCTGTATTTCGTGGATCTCTTTGCTATCCTTATTTCTGTGGAATCTGAGAACAGATATTTCGTATCCCTTTGAAGACTATACGGCCAAAGGAAATATCCTCTGATAACAAAGAGAAAGAAGCTTTCTGAGAAACTTCTTTGTGTTCTGTGAAATCATCTCACAGAGTTACAGCTTTCCCCTCAAGAAGCCTTTCGCTAAGACGGTTCTTGTGGAATTGGCAAAGTGATATTTGGCAGCCTATAGAGGGCTACGGTGAAAAAGGAAATATCCTCAGATGAAATCTGGAAAGAAGCTTTCTGAGAAACTGCTTAGTGTTCTGTTAATTCATCTCACAGAGTTACATCTGTATTTCGTGGATCTCTTTGCTAGCCTTATTTCTGTGGAATCTGAGAACAGATATTTCGGATCCCTTTGAAGACTATATGGCCAAAGGAAATGTCCTCCGATAACAAAGAGAAAGAAGCTTTCTGAGAAACTTCTTTGTGTTCTGTGAAATCATCTCACAGAGTTACAGCTTTCCCCTCAAGAAGCCTTTCGCTAAGACAGTTCTTGTGGAATTCGCAAAGTGATATTCGGAAGCCCATAGAGGGCTATGGTGAAAAAGGAAATATCCTCAGATGAAATCTGGAAAGAAGCTTTCTGAGAAACTGCTTAGTGTTCTGTTAATTCATCTCACAGAGTTACATCTGTATTTCGTGGATCTCTTTCCTAGCCTTATTTCTGTGGAATCTGAGAACAGATATTTCGGATCCCTTTGAAGACTATAGGGCCAAAGGAAATATCCTCCGATAACAAAGAGAAAGAAGCTTTCTGAGAAACTTCTTTGTGTTCTGTGAAATCATCTCACAGAGTTACAGCTTTCCCCTCAAGAAGCCTTTCGCTAAGACAGTTCTTGTGGAATTGGCAAAGTGATATTTGGAAGCCCATAGAGGGCTATGGTGAAAAAGGAAATATCCTCAGATGAAATCTGGAAAGAAGCTTTCTGAGAAACTTCTCTGTGATGTGTGACTTCCACTCACAGAGTTACATCTGTATTTCGTGGATCTCTTTGCTATCCTTATTTCTGTGGAATCTGAGAACAGATATTTCGGATCCCTTTGAAGACTATACGGCCAAAGGAAATATCCTCCGATAACAAAGAGAAAGAAGCTTTCTGAGAAACTTCTTTGTGTTCTGTGAAATCATCTCACAGAGTTACAGCTTTCCCCTCAAGAAGCCTTTCGCTAAGACGGTTCTTGTGGAATTGGCAAAGTGATATTTGGAAGCCCATAGAGGGCTACGGTGAAAAAGGAAATATCCTCAGATGAAATCTGGAAAGAAGCTTTCTGAGAAACTGCTTAGTGTTCTGTTAATTCATCCCAGAGAGTTACATCTGTATTTCGTGGATCTCTTTGCTAGCCTTATTTCTGTGGAATCTGAGAACAGATATTTCGGATACCATTGAAGACTATAGGGCCAAAGGAAATATCCTCCGATAACAAAGAGAAAGAAGCTTTCTGAGAAACTTCTTTGTGTTCTGTGAAATCATCTCACAGAGTTACAGCTTTCCCCTCAAGAAGCCTTTCACTAAGACAGTTCTTGTGGAATTGGCAAAGTGATATTTGGAAGCCCATAGAGGGCTATGGTAAAAAAGGAAATATCCTCAGATGAAATCTGGAAAGAAGCTTTCTGAGAAACTGCTTAGTGTTCTGTTAATTCATCTCACAGAGTTACATCTGTATTGCGTGGATATCTTTGCTAGCCTTATTTCTGTGGAATCTGAAAACAGATATTTCGGATCCCATTGAAGACTATAGGACCAAAGGAAATATCCTCCGATAACAAAGAGAAAGAAGCTTTCTGAGAAACTTCTTTGTGTTCTGTGAAATCATCTCACAGAGTTACACCTTTCCCCTCAAGAAGCCTTTCGCTAAGACAGTTCTTGTGGAATTGGCAAAGTGATATTCGGAAGCCCATAGAGGGCTATGGTGAAAAAGGAAATATCCTCAGATGAAATCTGGAAAGAAGCTTTCTGAGAAACTACTTAGTGTTCTGTTAATTCATCTCACAGAGTTACATCTGTATTTCGTGGATCTCTTTGCTAGCCTTATTTCTGTGGAATCTGAGAACAGATATTTCGGATCCCATTGAAGACTATAGGGCCAAAGGAAATATCCTCCGATAACAAAGAGAAAGAAGCTTTCTGAGAAACTTCTTTGTGTTCTGTGAAATCATCTCACAGAGTTACAGCTTTCCCCTCAAGAAGCCTTTCGCTAAGACAGTTCTTGTGGAATTGGCAAAGTGATATTTGGAAGCCCGTAGAGGGCTATGGTGAAAAAGGAAATATCCTCAGATGAAATCTGGAAAGAAGCTTTCTGAGAAACTGCTTAGTGTTCTGTTAATTCATCTCACAGAGTTACATCTGTATTTCGTGGATCTCTTTGCTAGCCTTATTTCTGTGGAATCTGAGAACAGATATTTCGGATCCCATTGAAGACTATAGGGCCAAAGGAAATATCCTTCGATAACAAAGAGAAAGAAGCTGTCTGAGAAACTTCTTTGTGTTCTGTAAAATCATCTCACAGAGTTACAGCTTTCCCCTCAAGAACCCTTTCGCTAAGACAGTTCTTGTGGAATTGGCAAAGTGATATTTGGAAGCCCGTAGAGGGCTATGGTGAAAAAGGAAATATCCTCAGATGAAATCTGGAAAGAAGCTTTCTGAGAAACTTCTCTGTGATGTGTGACTTCCATCACAGAGTTACATCTGTATTTCGTGGATCTCTTTGCTATCCTTATTTCTGTGGAATCTGAGAACAGATATTTCGGATCCCTTTGAAGACTATACGGCCAAAGGAAATATCCTCCGATAACAAAGAGAAAGAAGCTTTCTGAGAAACTTCTTTGTGTTCTGTGAAATCATCTCACAGAGTTACAGCTTTCCCCTCAAGAAGCCTTTCGCTAAGACGGTTCTTGT
The DNA here is from genome assembly GCF_043159975.1 of Macaca nemestrina. Lineage (NCBI taxonomy): Eukaryota > Metazoa > Chordata > Mammalia > Primates > Cercopithecidae > Macaca > Macaca nemestrina. The sequence continues at coordinate 29,810,912 of NC_092144.1, forward strand.
GGAATTGGCAAAGTGATATTTCGCAGCCTATAGAGGGCTACGGTGAAAAAGGAAATATCCTCAGATGAAATCTGGAAAGAAGCTTTCTGAGAAATTGCTTAGTGTTCTGTTAATTCATCTCACAGAGTTACATCTGTATTTCGTGGATCTCTTTGCTAGCCTTATTTCTGTGGAATCTGAGAACAGATATTTCGGATCCCATTGAAGACTATATGGCCAAAGGAAATATCCTCCTATAACAAAGATAAAGAAGCTCTCTGAGAAACTTCTTTGTGTTCTGTGAAATCATCTCACAGAGTTACAGCTTTCCCCTCAAGAAGCCTTTCGCTAAGACAGTTCTTGTGGAATTCGCAAAGTGATATTCGGAAGCCCATAGAGGGCTATGGTGAAAAAGGAAATATCCTCAGATGAAATCTGGAAAGAAGCTTTCTGAGAAACTGCTTAGTGTTCTGTTAATTCATCTCACAGAGTTACATCTGTATTTCGTGGATCTCTTTGCTAGCCTTATTTCTGTGGAATCTGAGAACAGATATTTCGGATCCCTTTGAAGACTATAGGGCCAAAGGAAATATCCTCCGATAACAAAGAGAAAGAAGCTTTCTGAGAAACTTCTTTGTGTTATGTGAAATCATCTCACAGAGTTACAGCTTTCCCCTCAAGAAGCCTTTCGCTAAGACAGTTCTTGTGGAATTGGCAAAGTGATATTTGGAAGCCCATAGAGGGCTATGGTGAAAAAGGAAATATCCTCAGATGAAATCTGGAAAGAAGCTTTCTGAGAAACTGCTGAGTGTTCTGTTAATTCATCTCACAGAGTTACATCTGTATTTCGTGGATCTCTTTGCTAGCCTTATTTCTGTGGAATCTGAGAACAGATATTTCGGATCCCATTGAAGACTATAGGGCCAAAGGAAATATCCTTCGATAACAAAGAGAAAGAAGCTGTCTGAGAAACTTCTTTGTGTTCTGTAAAATCATCTCACAGAGTTACAGCTTTCCCCTCAAGAAGCCTTTCGCTAAGACAGTTCTTGTGGAATTGGCAAAGTGATATTTGGAAGCCCATAGAGGGCTATGGTGAAAAAGGAAATATCCTCAGATGAAATCTGGAAAGAAGCTTTCTGAGAAACTTCTCTGTGATGTGTGACTTCCACTCACAGAGTTACATCTGTATTTCGTGGATCTCTTTGCTATCCTTATTTCTGTGGAATCTGAGAACAGATATTTCGGATCCCTTTGAAGACTATACGGCCAAAGGAAATATCCTCCGATAACAAAGAGAAAGAAGCTTTCTGAGAAACTTCTTTGTGTTCTGTGAAATCATCTCACAGAGTTACAGCTTTCCCCTCAAGAAGCCTTTCGCTAAGACGGTTCTTGTGGAATTGGCAAAGTGATATTTGGAAGCCCATAGAGGGCTACGGTGAAAAAGGAAATATCCTCAGATGAAATCTGGAAAGAAGCTTTCTGAGAAACTGCTTAGTGTTCTGTTAATTCATCTCACAGAGTTACATATGTATTTCGTGGATCTCTTTGCTAGCCTTATTTCTGTGGAATCTGAGAACAGATATTTCGGATACCATTGAAGACTATAGGGCCAAAGGAAATATCCTCCGATAACAAAGAGAAAGAAGCTTTCTGAGAAACTTCTTTGTGTTCTGTGAAATCATCTCACAGAGTTACACCTTTCCCCTCAAGAAGCCTTTCGCTAAGACAGTTCTTGTGGAATTGGCAAAGTGATATTCGGAAGCCCATAGAGGGCTATGGTGAAAAAGGAAATATCCTCAGATGAAATCTGGAAAGAAGCTTTCTGAGAAAATACTTAGTGTTCTGTTAATTCATCTCACAGAGTTACATCTGTATTTCGTGGATCTCTTTGCTAGCCTTATTTCTGTGGAATCTGAGAACAGATATTTCGGATCCCATTGAAGACTATAGGGCCAAAGGAAATATCCTCCGATAACAAAGAGAAAGAAGCTTTCTGAGAACTTCTTTGTGTTCTGTGAAATCATCTCACAGAGTTACAGCTTTCCCCTCAAGAAGCCTTTCGCTAAGACAGTTCTTCTGGAATTGGCAAAGTGATATTTGGAAGCCCGTAGAGGGCTATGGTGAAAAAGGAAATATCCTCAGATGAAATCTGGAAAGAAGCTTTCTGAGAAACTGCTTAGTGTTCTGTTAATTCATCTCACAGAGTTACATCTGTATTTCGTGGATCTCTTTGCTAGCCTTATTTCTGTGGAATCTGAGAACAGATATTTCGGATCCCATTGAAGACTATAGGGCCAAAGGAAATATCCTCCGATAACAAAGAGAAAGAAGCTTTCTGAGAAACTTCTTTGTGTTCTGTGAAATCATCTCACAGAGTTACAGCTTTCCCCTCAAGAAGCCTTTCGCTAAGACAGTTCTTGTGGAATTGGCAAAGTGATATTCGGAAGCCCATAGAGGGCTATGGTGAAAAAGGAAATATCCTCAGATGAAATCTGGAAAGAAGCTTTCTGAGAAACTGCTTAGTGTTCTGTTAATTCATCTCACAGAGTTACATCCGTATTTCGTGGATCTCTTTGCTAGCCTTATTTCTGTGGAATGTGAGAACAGATATTTCGGATCCCTTTGAAGACTATAGGGCCAAAGGAAATATCCTCCGATAACAAAGAGAAAGAAGCTTTCTGAGAAACTTCTTTGTGTTCTCTAAAATCATCTCACAGAGTTACAGCTTTCCCCTCAAGAAGCCTTTCGCTAAGACAGTTCTTGTGGAATTGGCAAAGTGATATTTGGAAGCCCATAGAGGGCTAGGGTGAAAAAGGAAATATCCTCAGATGAAATCTGGAAAGAAGCTTTCTGAGAAACTGCTTAGTGTTCTGTTAATTCATCTCACAGAGTTACATCTGTATTTCGTGGATCTCTTTGCTAGCCTTATTTCTGTGGAATCTGAAAACAGATATTTCGGATCCCATTGAAGACTATAGGGCCAAAGGAAATATCCTCCGATAACAAAGAGAAAGAAGCTTTCTGAGAAACTTCTTTGTGTTCTGTGAAATCATCTCACAGAGTTACACCTTTCCCCTCAAGAAGCCTTTCGCTAAGACAGTTCTTGTGGAATTGGCAAAGTGATATTCGGAAGCCCATAGAGGGCTATGGTGAAAAAGGAAATATCCTCAGATGAAATCTGGAAAGAAGCTTTCTGAGAAACTACTTAGTGTTCTGTTAATTCATCTCACAGAGTTACATCTGTATTTCGTGGATCTCTTTGCTAGCCTTATTTCTGTGGAATCTGAGAACAGATATTTCGGATCCCATTGAAGACTATAGGGCCAAAGGAAATATCCTCCGATAACAAAGAGAAAGAAGCTTTCTGAGAAACTTCTTTGTGTTCTGTGAAATCATCTCACAGAGTTACAGCTTTCCCCTCAAGAAGCCTTTCGCTAAGACAGTTCTTGTGGAATTGGCAAAGTGATATTTGGAAGCCCGTAGAGGGCTATGGTGAAAAAGGAAATATCCTCAGATGAAATCTGGAAAGAAGCTTTCTGAGAAACTGCTTAGTGTTCTGTTAATTCATCTCACAGAGTTAAATCTGTATTTCGTGGATCTCTTTGCTAGCCTTATTTCTGTGGAATCTGAGAACAGATATTTCGGATCCCATTGAAGACTATAGGGGCAAAGGAAATATCCTTCGATAACAAAGAGAAAGAAGCTGTCTGAGAAACTTCTTTGTGTTCTGTAAAATCATCTCACAGAGTTACAGCTTTCCCCTCAAGAAGCCTTTCGCTAAGACAGTTCTTGTGGAATTGGCAAAGTGATATTTGGAAGCCCATAGAGGGCTATGGTGAAAAAGGAAATATCCTCAGATGAAATCTGGAAAGAAGCTTTCTGAGAAACTTCTCTGTGATGTGTGACTTCCACTCACAGAGTTACATCTGTATTTCGTGGATCTCTTTGCTATCCTTATTTCTGTGGAATCTGAGAACAGATATTTCGGATCCCTTTGAAGACTATACGGCCAAAGGAAATATCCTCCGATAACAAAGAGAAAGAAGCTTTCTGAGAAACTTCTTTGTGTTCTGTGAAATCATCTCACAGAGTTACAGCTTTCCCCTCAAGAAGCCTTTCGCTAAGACGGTTCTTGTGGAATTGGCAAAGTGATATTTGGAAGCCCATAGAGGGCTACGGTGAAAAAGGAAATATCCTCAGATGAAATCTGGAAAGAAGCTTTCTGAGAAACTGCTTAGTGTTCTGTTAATTCATCTCAGAGAGTTACATATGTATTTCGTGGATCTCTTTGCTAGCCTTATTTCTGTGGAATCTGAGAACAGATATTTCGGATACCATTGAAGACTATAGGGCCAAAGGAAATATCCTCCGATAACAAAGAGAAAGAAGCTTTCTGAGAAACTTCTTTGTGTTCTGTGAAATCATCTCACAGAGTTACACCTTTCCCCTCAAGAAGCCTTTCGCTAAGACAGTTCTTGTGGAATTGGCAAAGTGATATTCGGAAGCCCATAGAGGGCTATGGTGAAAAAGGAAATATCCTCAGATGAAATCTGGAAAGAAGCTTTCTGAGAAAATACTTAGTGTTCTGTTAATTCATCTCACAGAGTTACATCTGTATTTCGTGGATCTCTTTGCTAGCCTTATTTCTGTGGAATCTGAGAACAGATATTTCGGATCCCATTGAAGACTATAGGGCCAAAGGAAATATCCTCCGATAACAAAGAGAAAGAAGCTTTCTGAGAACTTCTTTGTGTTCTGTGAAATCATCTCACAGAGTTACAGCTTTCCCCTCAAGAAGCCTTTCGCTAAGACAGTTCTTGTGGAATTGGCAAAGTGATATTTGGAAGCCCGTAGAGGGCTATGGTGAAAAAGGAAATATCCTCAGATGAAATCTGGAAAGAAGCTTTCTGAGAAACTGCTTAGTGTTCTGTTAATTCATCTCACAGAGTTACATCTGTATTTCGTGGATCTCTTTGCTAGCCTTATTTCTGTGGAATCTGAGAACAGATATTTCGGATCCCATTGAAGACTATAGGGCCAAAGGAAATATCCTCCGATAACAAAGAGAAAGAAGCTTTCTGAGAAACTTCTTTGTGTTCTGTGAAATCATCTCACAGAGTTACAGCTTTCCCCTCAAGAAGCCTTTCGCTAAGACAGTTCTTGTGGAATTGGCAAAGTGATATTCGGAAGCCCATAGAGGGCTATGGTGAAAAAGGAAATATCCTCAGATGAAATCTGGAAAGAAGCTTTCTGAGAAACTGCTTAGTGTTCTGTTAATTCATCTCACAGAGTTACATCCGTATTTCGTGGATCTCTTTGCTAGCCTTATTTCTGTGGAATGTGAGAACAGATATTTCGGATCCCTTTGAAGACTATAGGGCCAAAGGAAATATCCTCCGATAACAAAGAGAAAGAAGCTTTCTGAGAAACTTCTTTGTGTTCTGTGAAATCATCTCACAGAGTTACACCTTTCCCCTCAAGAAGCCTTTCGCTAAGACAGTTCTTGTGGAATTGGCAAAGTGATATTCGGAAGCCCATAGAGGGCTATGGTGAAAAAGGAAATATCCTCAGATGAAATCTGGAAAGAAGCTTTCTGAGAAACTACTTAGTGTTCTGTTAATTCATCTCACAGAGTTACATCTGTATTTCGTGGATCTCTTTGCTAGCCTTATTTCTGTGGAATCTGAGAACAGATATTTCGGATCCCATTGAAGACTATAGGGCCAAAGGAAATATCCTCCGATAACAAAGAGAAAGAAGCTTTCTGAGAAACTTCTTTGTGTTCTGTGAAATCATCTCACAGAGTTACAGCTTTCCCCTCAAGAAGCCTTTCGCTAAGACAGTTCTTGTGGAATTGGCAAAGTGATATTTGGAAGCCCGTAGAGGGCTATGGTGAAAAAGGAAATATCCTCAGATGAAATCTGGAAAGAAGCTTTCTGAGAAACTGCTTAGTGTTCTGTTAATTCATCTCACAGAGTTAAATCTGTATTTCGTGGATCTCTTTGCTAGCCTTATTTCTGTGGAATCTGAGAACAGATATTTCGGATCCCATTGAAGACTATAGGGGCAAAGGAAATATCCTTCGATAACAAAGAGAAAGAAGCTGTCTGAGAAACTTCTTTGTGTTCTGTAAAATCATCTCACAGAGTTACAGCTTTCCCCTCAAGAAGCCTTTCGCTAAGACAGTTCTTGTGGAATTGGCAAAGTGATATTTGGAAGCCCGTAGAGGGCTATGGTGAAAAAGGAAATATCCTCAGATGAAATCTGGAAAGAAGCTTTCTGAGAAACTTCTCTGTGATGTGTGACTTCCACTCACAGAGTTACATCTGTATTTCGTGGATCTCTTTGCTATCCTTATTTCTGTGGAATCTGAGAACAGATATTTCGGATCCCTTTGAAGACTATACGGCCAAAGGAAATATCCTCCGATAACAAAGAGAAAGAAGCTTTCTGAGAAACTTCTTTGTGTTCTGTGAAATCATCTCACAGAGTTACACCTTTCCCCTCAAGAAGCCTTTCGCTGAGACAATTCTTGTGGAATTGGCATAGTGATATTTGGAAGCCCCTAGAGGGCTATGGTGAAAAAGGAAATATCCTCAGATGAAATCTGGAAAGACACTTTCTGAGAAACTGCTTAGTGTTCTTCTAATTCATCTCACAGAGTTACATCTGTATTTTGTGGATCTCTTTGCTAGCCTTATTTCTGTGGAATCTGAGAACAGATATTTCGGATCCCATTGAAGACTATAGGGCCAAAGGAAATATCCTCCGATAACAAAGAGAAAGAAGCTTTCTGAGAAACTTCTTTGTGTTCTGTGAAATCATCTCACAGAGTTACAGCTTTCTCCTCAAGAAGCCTTTCGCTAAGACAGTTTTTGTGGAATTGGCAAAGTGATATTTGGAAGCCCATAGAGGGCTATGGTGAAAAAGGAAATATCCTCAGATGAAATCTGGAAAGAAGCTTTCTGAGAAACTTCTCTGTGATGTGTGACTTCCACTCACAGAGTTACATCCGTATTTCGTGGATCTCTTTGCTATCCTTATTTCTGTGGAATCTGAGAACAGATATTTCGGATCCCATTGAAGACTATAGGGCCAAAGGAAATATCCTCCGATAACAAAGAGAAAGAAGCTCTCTAAGAAACTTCTTTGTGTTCTGTGAAATCATCTCACAGAGTTACAGCTTTCCCCTCAAGAAGCCTTTCGCTGAGACAATTCTTGTGGAATTGGCATAGTGATATTTGGAAGCCCATAGAGGGCTATGGTGAAAAAGGAAATATCCTCAGATGAAATCTGGAAAGAAGCTTTCTGAGAAACTGCTTAGTGTTCTGCTAATTCATCTCACAGAGTTACATCTGTATTTTGTGGATCTCCTTGCTAGCCTTATTTCTGTGGAATCTGAGAACAGATATTTCGGATCCCTTTGAAGACTATAGGGCCAAAGGAAATATCCTCCGATAACAAAGAGAAAGAAGCTTTCTGAGAAACTTCTTTGTGTTCTGTGAAATCATCTCACAGAGTTACAGCTTTCCCCTCAAGAAGCCTTTCGCTAAGACAGTTCTTGTGGAATTGGCAAAGTGATATTTGGAAGCCCATAGAGGGCTATGGTGAAAAAGGAAATATCCTCAGATGAAATCTGGAAAGAAGCTTTCTGAGAAACTGCTTAGTGTTCTGTTAATTCATCTCACAGAGTTACATCTGTATTTCGTGGATCTCTTTGCTAGCCTTATTTCTGTGGAATCTGAGAACAGATATTTCGGATCCCATTGAAGACTATAGGGCCAAAGGAAATATCCTCCGATAACAAAGAGAAAGAAGCTTTCTGAGAAACTTCTTTGTGTTCTGTGAAATCATCTCACAGAGTTACAGCTTTCCCCTCAAGAAGCCTTTCGCTAAGACAGTTCTTGTGGAATTGGCAAAGTGATATTTGGAAGCCCTTAGAGGGCTATGGTGAAAAAGGAAATATCCTCAGATGAAATATGGAAAGAAGCTTTCTGAGAAACTGCTTAGTGTTCTGTTAATTCATCTCACAGAGTTACATCCGTATTTCGTGGATCTCTTTGCTAGCCTTATTTCTGTGGAATCTGAGAACAGATATTTCGGATCCCTTTGAAGACTATAGGGCCAAAGGAAATATCCTCCGATAACAAAGAGAAAGAAGCTTTCTGAGAAACTTCTTTGTGTTCTGTGAAATCATCTCACAGAGTTACAGCTTTCCCCTCAAGAAGCCTTTCACTAAGACAGTTCTTGTGGAATTGGCAAAGTGATATTTGGAAGCCCATAGAGGGTTATGGTGAAAAAGGAAATATCCTCAGATGAAATCTGTAAAGAAGCTTTCTGAGAAACTGCTTAGTGTTCTGTTAATTCATCTCACAGAGTTACATCTGTATTTCGTGGATCTCTTTGCTAGCCTTATTTCTGTGGAATCTGAGAACAGATATTTCGGATCCCATTGAAGACTATAGGGCCAAAGGAAATATCCTCCGATAACAAAGAGAAAGAAGCTTTCTGAGAAACTTCTTTGTGTTCTGTGAAATCATCTCACAGAGTTACAGCTTTCCCCTCAAGAAGCCTTTCGCTAAGACAGTTCTTGTGGAATTGGCAAAGTGATAATCGGAAGCCCATAGAGGGCTATGGTGAAAAAGGAAATATCCTCAGATGAAATCTGGAAAGAAGCTTTCTGAGAAACTGCTTAGTGTTCTGTTAATTCATCTCACAGAGTTACATCTGTATTTCGTGGATCTCTTTGCTAGCCTTATTTCTGTGGAATCTGAGAACAGATATTTCGGATCCCATTGAAGACTATAGGGCCAAAGGAAATATCCTCCGATAACAAAGAGAAAGAAGCTTTCTGAGAAACTTCTTTGTGTTCTGTGAAATCATCTCACAGAGTTACAGCTTTCCCCTCAAGAAGCCTTTCGCTAAGACAGTTCTTGTGGAATTGGCAAAGTGATATTTGGAAGCCCATAGAGGGCTATGGTGAAAAAGGAAATATCCTCAGATGAAATCTGGAAAGAAGCTTTCTGAGAAACTGCTGAGTGTTCTGTTAATTCATCTCACAGAGTTACATCTGTATTTCGTGGATCCCTTTGCTAGCTTTATTTCTGTGGAATCTGAGAACTGATATTTCGGATCCCATTGAAGACTATAGGGCCAAAGGAATTATCCTTCGATAACAAAGAGAAAGAAGCTGTCTGAGAAACTTCTTTGTGTTCTGTAAAATCATCTCACAGAGTTACAGCTTTCCCTTCAAGAAGCGTTTCGCTAAGACAGTTCTTGTGGAATTGGCAAAGTGATATTTGGAAGCCCATAGAGGGCTATGGTGAAAAAGGTAATATCCTCAGATGAAATCTGGAAAGAAGCTTTCTGAGAAACTTCTCTGTGATGTGTGACTTCCACTCACAGAGTTACATCTGTATTTCGTGGATCTCTTTGCTACCCTTATTTCTGTGGAATCTGAGAACAGATATTTCGGATCCCTTTGAAGACTATAGGGCCAAAGGAAATATCCTCGGATAACAAAGAGAAAGAAGCTTTCTGAGAAACTTCTTTGTGTTCTGTGAAATCATCTCACAGAGTTACACCTTTCCCCTCAAGAAGCCTTTCGCTAAGACAGTTCTTGTGGAATTGGCAAAGTGATATTCGGAAGCCCATAGAGGGCTATGGTGAAAAAGGAAATATCCTCAGATGAAATCTGGAAAGAAGCTTTCTGAGAAACTGCTTAGTGTTCTGTTAATTCATCTCACAGAGTTACATCTGTATTTCGTGGATCTCTTTGCTAGCCTTATTTCTGTGGAATCTGAGAACAGATATTTCGGATCCCTTTGAAGACTATAGGGCCAAAGGAAGTATCCTCCGATAACAAAGAGAAAGAAGCTTTCTGAGAAACTTCTTTGTGTTCTGTGAAATCATCTCACAGAGTTACAGCTTTCCCCTCAAGAAGCCTTTCGCTAAGACAGTTCTTGGGGAATTGGCAAAGTGATATTTGGAAGCCCATAGAGGGCTATGGTGAAAAAGGAAATATCCTCAGATGAAATCTGGAAAGAAGCTTTCTGAGAAACTGCTTAGTGTTCTGTTAATTCATCTCACAGAGTTACATCTGTATTTCGTGGATCTCTTTGCTAGCCTTATTTCTGTGGAATCTGAGAACAGATATTTCGGATCCCTTTGAAGACTATAGGGCCAAAGGAAATATCCTCCGATAACAAAGAGAAAGAAGCTTTCTGAGAAACTTCTTTGTGTTCTGTGAAATCATCTCACAGAGTTACAGCTTTCCCCTCAAGAAGCCTTTCGCAAAGACAGTTCTTGTGGAATTGGCAAAGTGATATTTCGAAGCCCATAGAGGGCTATGGTGAAAAAGGAAATATCCTCAGATGAAATCTGGAAAGAAGCTTTCTGAGAAACTGCTTAGTGTTCTGTTAATTCATCTCACAGAGTTACATCTGTATTTCGTGGATCTCTTTGCTAGCCTTATTTCTGTGGAATCTGAGAACAGATATTTCGGATCTCATTGAAGACTATAGGGCCAAAGGAAATATCCTCCGATAACAAAGAGAAAGAAGCTTTCTGAGAAACTTCTTTGTGTTCTGTGAAATCATCTCACAGAGTTACAGCTTTCCCCTCAAGAAGCCTTTCGCTAAGACAGTTCTTGTGGAATTGGCAAAGTGATATTTGGAAGCCCATAGAGGGCTATGGTGAAAAAGGAAATATCCTCAGATGAAATCTGGAAAGAAGCTTTCTGAGAAACTGCTTAGGGTTCTGTTAATTCATCTCACAGAGTTACATCTGTATTTCGTGGATCTCTTTGCTAGCCTTATTTCTGTGGAATCTGAGAACAGATATTTCGGATCCCATTGAAGACTATAGGGCCAAAGGAAATATCCTTCGATAACAAAGAGAAAGAAGCTGTCTGAGAAACTTCTTTGCGTTCTGTAAAATCATCTCACAGAGTTACAGCTTTCCCCTCAAGAAGCCTTTCGCTAAGACAGTTCTTGTGGAATTGGCAAAGTGATATTTGGAAGCCCGTAGAGGGCAATGGTGAAAAAGGAAATATCCTCAGATGAAATCTGGAAAGAAGTTTTCTGAGACTTCCCTGTGATGTGTGACTTCCATTCACAGAGTTACATCTGTATTTCGTGGATCTCTTTGCTATCCTTATTTTTGTGGAATCTGAGAACAGATATTTCGGATCCCTTTGAAGACTATTCGGCCAAAGGAAATATCCTCCGATAACAAAGAGAAAGAAGCTTTCTGAGAAACTTCTTTGTGTTCTGTGAAATCATCTCACAGAGTTACAGCTTTCCCCTCAAGAAGCCTTTCGCTAAGACGGTTCTTGTGGAATTGGCAAAGTGATATTTGGAAGCCCATAGAGGGCTATGGTGAAAAAGGAAATATCCTCAGATGAAATCTTGAAAGAAGGTTTCTGAGAAACTGCTTAGTGTTCTGCTAATTCATCTCACAGAGTTACATCTGTATTTCGTGGATCTCTTTGCTAGCCTTATTTCTGTGGAATCTGAGAACAGATATTTCGGATCCCATTGAAGACTATAGGGCCAAAGGAAATATCCTCCGATAACAAAGAGAAAGAAGCTTTCTAAGAAACTTCTTTGTGTTCTGTGAAATCATCTCACAGAGTTACGGCTTTCCCCTCAAGAAGCCTTTCGCTGAGACAATTCTTGTGGAATTGGCATAGTGATATTTGGAAGCCCATAGAGGGCTATGGTGAAAAAGGAAATATCCTCAGATGAAATCTGGAAAGACGCTTTCTGAGAAACTGCTTAGTGTTCTGTTAATTCATCACACAGAGTTACATCCGTATTTCGTGGATTTCTTTCCTAGCCTTATTTCTGTGGAATCTGAGAACAGATATTTCGGATCCCTTTGAAGACTATAGGGCCAAAGGAAATATCCTCCGATAACAAAGAGAAAGAAGCTTTCTGAGAAACTTCTTTGTGTTCTGTGAAATCATCTCACAGAGTTACAGCTTTCCCCTCAAGAAGCCTTTCGCTAAGACAGTTCTTGTGGAATTGGCAAAGTGATATTTGGAAGCCCATAGAGGGCTATGGTGAAAAAGGAAATATCCTCAGATGAAATCTGGAAAGAAGCTTTCTGAGAAACTGCTTAGTGTTCTGTTAATTCATCTCACAGAGTTACATCTGTATTTCGTGGATCTCTTTGCTAGCCTTATTTCTGTGGAATGTGAGAACAGATATTTCGGATCCCATTGAGGACTATAGGGCCAAAGGAAATATCCTCCGATAACAAAGAGAAAGAAGCTTTCTGAGAAACTTCTTTGTGTTCTGTGAAATCATCTCACAGAGTTACAGCTTTCCCCTCAAGAAGCCTTTCGCTAAGACAGTTCTTGTGGAATTGGCAAAGTGATATTTGGAAGCCCATAGAGGGCTATGGTGAAAAAGGAAATATCCTCAGATGAAATCTGGAAAGAAGCTTTCTGAGAAACTGCTTAGTGTTCTGTTAATTCATCTCACAGAGTTACATCTGTATTTCGTGGATCCCTTTGCTAGCTTTATTTCTGTGGAATCTGAGAACTGATATTTCGGATCCCATTGAAGACTATAGGGCCAAAGGAAATATCCTTCGGTAACAAAGAGAAAGAAGCTGTCTGAGAAACTTCTTTGTGTTCTGTAAAATCATCTCACAGAGTTACAGCTTTCCCCTCAAGAAGCCTTTCGCTAAGACAGTTCTTGTGGAATTGGCAAAGTGATATTTGGAAGCCCATAGAGGGCTATGGTGAAAAAGGTAATATCCTCAGATGAAATCTGGAAAGAAGCTTTCTGAGAAACTTCTCTGTGATGTGTGACTTCCACTCACAGAGTTACATCTGTATTTCGTGGATCTCTTTGCTACCCTTACTTCTGTGGAATCTGAGAACAGATATTTCGGATCCCTTTGAAGACTATACGGCCAAAGGAAATATCCTCCGATAACAAAGAGAAAGAAGCTTTCTGAGAAACTTCTTTGTGTTCTGTGAAATCATCTCACAGAGTTACACCTTTCCCCTCAAGAAGCCTTTCGCTAAGACAGTTCTTGTGGAATTGGCAAAGTGATATTCGGAAGCCCATAGAGGGCTATGGTGAAAAAGGAAATATCCTCAGATGAAATCTGGAAAGAAGCTTTCTGAGAAACTGCTTAGTGTTCTGTTAATTCATCTCACAGAGTTACATCTGTATTTCGTGGATCTCTTTGATAGCCTTATTTCTGTGGAATCTGAGAACAGATATTTCGGATCCCATTGAAGACTACAGGGCCAAAGGAAATATCCTCCGATAACAAAGAGAAAGAAGCTTTCTGAGAAACTTCTTTGTGTTCTGTGAAATCATCTCACAGAGTTACAGCTTTTCCCTCAAGAAGCCTTTCGCTAAGACAGTTCTTGTGGAATTGGAAAAGTGATATTTTGAAGCCCATAGAGGGCTATGGTGAAAAAGGAAATATCCTCAGATGAAATCTGGAAAGAAGCTTTCTGAGAAACTGCTTAGTGTTCTGTTAATTCATCTCACAGAGTTACATCCGTATTTCGTGGATCTCTTTGCTCGCCTTATTTCTGTGGAATCTGAGAACAGATATTTCGGATCCCTTTGATGACTATAGGGCCAAAGGAAATATCCTCCGATAACAAAGAGAAAGAAAATTTCTGAGAAACTTCTGTTTGTTTTCTGAAATCATCTCACATAGTTACAGCTCTCCCCTAAGGAAGCCTTTCGCTAAGACAGTTTTTGTGGAATTGGCAAAGTGATATTTGGAAGCCCATAGAGGGCTATGGTGAAAAAGGAAATATCCTCAGATGAAATCTGGAGAGAAGCTTTCTGAGAAACTGCTTAGTGTTCTGTTAATTCATCTCGCAGAGTTACATCCGTATTTCGTGGATCTCTTTGCTAGCCTTATTTCTGTGGAATCTGGGAACAGATATTTCGGATCCCTTTGATGACTATAGGGCCAAAGGAAATATCCTCCGATAACAAAGAGAAAGAAAATTTCTGAGAAACTTCTTTGTGTTTTCTGAAATCATCTCACAGAGTTACAGCTTTCCCCTCAAGAAGCCTTTCGCTAAGACAGTTCTTGTGGAATTATCAACGTGATATTTGGAAGCCCATAGAGGGCTATGGTGAAAAAGGAAATATCCTCAGATGAAATCTGGAAAGAAGCTTTCTGAGAAACTGCTTAGTGTTCTGTTAATTCATCTCACAGAGTTACATCTGTATTTCGTGGATCTCTTTGCTATCCTTATTTCTGTGGAATCTGAGAACAGATATTTCGGATCCCATTGAAGACTATATGGCCAAAGGAAATATCCTCCGATAACAAAGAAAAAGAAGCTTTCTGAGAAACTTCTTTGTGTTCTGTGAAATCATCTCACAGAGTTACAGCTTTCCCCTCAAGAAGCCTTTCGCTAAGACAGTTCTTGTGGAATTCGCAAAGTGATATTCGGAAGCCCATAGAGGGCTATGGTGAAAAAGGAAATATCCTCAGATGAAATCTGGAAAGAAGCTTTCTGAGAAACTTCTCTGTGATGTGTGACTTCCACTCACAGAGTTACATCTGTATTTCGTGGATCTCTTTGCTATCCTTATTTCTGTGGAATCTGAGAACAGATATTTCGGATCCCTTTGAAGACTATACGGCCAAAGGAAATATCCTCCGATAACAAAGAGAAAGAAGCTTTCTGAGAAACTTCTTTGTGTTCTGTGAAATCATCTCACAGAGTTACAGTTTTCCCCTCAAGAAGCCTTTCGCTAAGACGGTTCTTGTGGAATTGGCAAAGTGATATTTGGAAGCCTATAGAGGGCTACGGTTAAAAAGGAAATATCCTCAGATGAAATCTGGAAAGAAGCTTTCTGAGAAACTGCTTAGTGTTCTGTTAATTCATCTCACAGAGTTACATCTGTATTTCGTGGATCTCTTTGCTAGCCTTATTTCTGTGGAATCTGAGAACAGATATTTCGGATCCCATTGAAGACTATAGGGCCAAAGGAAATATCCTCCGATAACAAAGAGAAAGAAGCTTTCTGAGAAACTTCTTTGTGTTCTGTGAAATCATCTCACAGAGTTACAGCTTTCCCCTCACGAAGCCTTTCGCTAAGACAGTTCTTGTGGAATTGGCAAAGTGATATTTGGAAGCCCACAGAGTACTATGGTGAAAAAGGAAATATCCTCAGATGAAATCTGGAAAGAAGCTTTCTGAGAAACTTCTCTGTGATGTGTGACTTCCACTCACAGAGTTACATCTGTATTTCGTGGATCTCTTTGCTATCCTTATTTCTGTGGAATCTGAGAACAGATATTTCGGATCTCTTTGAAGACTATTCGGCCAAAGGAAATATCCTCCGATAACAAAGAGAAAGAAGCTTTCTGAGAAACTTCTTTGTGTTCTGTGAAATCATCTCACAGAGTTACAGCTTTCCCCTCAAGAAGCCTTTCGCTAAGACGGTTCTTGTGGAATTGGCAAAGTGATATTTGGAAGCCCATCGAGGGCTATGGTGAAAAAGGAAATATCCTCAGATGAAATCTGGAAAGACGCTTTCTGAGAAACTGCTTAGTGTTCTGTTAATTCATCACACAGAGTTACATCCGTATTTCGTGGATTTCTTTGCTAGCCTTATTTCTGTGGAATCTGAGAACAGATATTTCGGATCCCTTTGAAGACTATAGGGCCAAAGGAAATATCCTCCGATAACAAAGAGAAAGAAGCTGTCTGAGAAACTTC
This sequence comes from Macaca nemestrina, assembly GCF_043159975.1. Taxonomy (NCBI): domain Eukaryota; kingdom Metazoa; phylum Chordata; class Mammalia; order Primates; family Cercopithecidae; genus Macaca; species Macaca nemestrina. Next base: position 29,826,612 of record NC_092144.1, read on the forward strand.
TTTGTGTTCTGTGAAATCATCTCACAGAGTTACAGCTTTCCCCTCAAGAAGCCTTTCGCTAAGACAGTTCTTGTGGAATTGGCAAAGTGATATTTGGAAGCCCTTAGAGGGCTATGGTGAAAAAGGAAATATCCTCAGATGAAATCTGGAAAGAAGCTTTCTGAGAAACTGCTTAGTGTTCTGTTAATTCATCTCACAGAGTTACATCTGTATTTCGTGGATCTCTTTGCTAGCCTTATTTCTGTGGAATGTGAGAACAGATATTTCGGATCCCATTGAAGACTATAGGGCCAAAGGAAATATCCTCCGATAACAAAGAGAAAGAAGCTTTCTGAGAAACTTCTTTGTGTTCTGTGAAATCATCTCACAGAGTTACAGCTTTCCCCTCAAGAAGCCTTTCGCTAAGACAGTTCTTGTGGAATTGGCAAAGTGATAATCGGAGGCCCATAGAGGGCTATGGTGAAAAAGGAAATATCCTCAGATGAAATCTGGAAAGAAGCTTTCTGAGAAACTGCTTAGTGTTCTGTTAATTCATCTCACAGAGTTACATCTGTATTTCGTGGATCTCTTTGCTAGCCTTATTTCTGTGGAATCTGAGAACAGATATTTCGGATCCCATTGAAGACTATAGGGCCAAAGGAAATATCCTCCGATAACAAAGAGAAAGAAGCTTTCTGAGAAACTTCTTTGTGTTCTGTGAAATCATCTCACAGAGTTACAGCTTTCCCCTCAAGAAGCCTTTCGCTAAGACAGTTCTTGTGGAATTGGCAAAGTGATATTTGGAAGCCCATAGAGGGCTATGGTGAAAAAGGAAATATCCTCAGATGAAATCTGGAAAGAAGCTTTCTGAGAAACTGCTTAGTGTTCTGTTAATTCATCTCACAGAGTTACATCTGTATTTCATGGATCCCTTTGCTAGCTTTATTTCTGTGGAATGTGAGAACTGATATTTCGGATCCCATTGAAGACTATAGGGCCAAAGGAAATATCCTCCGATAACAAAGAGAAAGAAGCTTTCTAAGAAACTTCTTTGTGTTCTGTGAAATCACCTCACAGAGTTACGGCTTTCCCCTCAAGAAGCCTTTCGCTGAGACAATTCTTGTGGAATTGGCATAGTGATATTTGGAAGCCCATAGAGGGCTATGGTGAAAAAGGAAATATCCTCAGATGAAATCTGGAAAGACGCTTTCTGAGAAACTGCTTAGTGTTCTGTTAATTCATCACACAGAGTTACATCCGTATTTCGTGGATTTCTTTGCTAGCCTTATTTCTGTGGAATCTGAGAACAGATATTTCGGATCCCTTTGAAGACTATAGGGCCAAAGGAAATATCCTCCGATAACAAAGAGAAAGAAGCTGTCTGAGAAACTTCTTTGTGTTCTGTGAAATCATCTCACAGAGTTACAGCTTTCCCCTCAAGAAGCCTTTCGCTAAGACAGTTCTTGTGGAATTGGCAAAGTGATATTTGGAAGCCCATAGAGGGCTATGGTGAAAAAGGAAATATCCTCAGATGAAATCTGGAAAGAAGCTTTCTGAGAAACTGCTTAGTGTTCTGTTAATTCATCTCACAGAGTTACATCTGTATTTCGTGGATCTCTTTGCTAGCCTTATTTCTGTGGAATGTGAGAACAGATATTTCGGATCCCATTGAAGACTATAGGGCCAAAGGAAATATCCTCCGATAACAAAGAGAAAGAAGCTTTCTGAGAAACTTCTTTGTGTTCTGTGAAATCATCTCACAGAGTTACAGCTTTCCCCTCAAGAAGCCTTTCGCTAAGACAGTTCTTGTGGAATTGGCAAAGTGATAATCGGAGGCCCATAGAGGGCTATGGTGAAAAAGGAAATATCCTCAGATGAAATCTGGAAAGAAGCTTTCTGAGAAACTGCTTAGTGTTCTGTTAATTCATCTCACAGAGTTACATCTGTATTTCGTGGATCTCTTTGCTAGCCTTATTTCTGTGGAATCTGAGAACAGATATTTCGGATCCCATTGAAGACTATAGGGCCAAAGGAAATATCCTCCGATAACAAAGAGAAAGAAGCTTTCTGAGAAACTTCTTTGTGTTCTGTGAAATCATCTCACAGAGTTACAGCTTTCCCCTCAAGAAGCCTTTCGCTAAGACAGTTCTTGTGGAATTGGCAAAGTGATATTTGGAAGCCCATAGAGGGCTATGGTGAAAAAGGAAATATCCTCAGATGAAATCTGGAAAGAAGCTTTCTGAGAAACTGCTTAGTGTTCTGTTAATTCATCTCACAGAGTTACATCTGTATTTCGTGGATCCCTTTGCTAGCTTTATTTCTGTGGAATGTGAGAACTGATATTTCGGATCCCATTGAAGACTATAGGGCCAAAGGAAATATCCTTCGGTAACAAAGAGAAAGAAGCTGTCTGAGAAACTTCTTTGTGTTCTGTAAAATCATCTCACAGAGTTACAGCTTTCCCCTCAAGAAGCCTTTCGCTAAGACAGTTCTTGTGGAATTGGCAAAGTGATATTTGGAAGCCCATAGAGGGCTATGGTGAAAAAGGTAATATCCTCAGATGAAATCTGGAAAGAAGCTTTCTGAGAAACTTCTCTGTGATGTGTGACTTCCACTCACAGAGTTACATCTGTATTTCGTGGATCTCTTTACTACCCTTATTTCTGTGGAATCTGAGAACAGATATTTCGGATCCCTTTGAAGACTATAGGGCCAAAGGAAATATCCTCCGATAACAAAGAGAAAGAAGCTTTCTGAGAAACTTCTTTGTGTTCTGTGAAATCATCTCACAGAGTTACACCTTTCCCCTCAAGAAGCCTTTCGCTAAGACAGTTCTTGTGGAATTGGGAAAGTGATATTCGGAAGCCCATAGAGGGCTATGGTGAAAAAGGAAATATCCTCAGATGAAATCTGGAAAGAAGCTTTCTGAGAAACTGCTTAGTGTTCTGTTAATTCATCTCAGAGAGTTACATCTGTATTTCGTGGATCTCTTTGCTACCCTTATTTCTGTGGAATCTGAGAACAGATATTTAGGATCCCATTGAAGACTATAGGGCCAAAGGAAATATCCTCCGATAACAAAGAGAAAGAAGCTTTCTGAGAAACTTCTTTGTGTTCTGTGAAATCATCTCACAGAGTTACAGCTTTCCCCTCAAGAAGCCTTTCGCTAAGACAGTTCTTGTGGAATTCGCAAAGTGATATTCGGAAGCCCATAGAGGGCTATGGTGAAAAAGGAAATATCCTCAGATGAAATCTGGAAAGAAGCTTTCTGAGAAACTTCTCTGTGATGTGTGACTTCCACTCACAGAGTTACATCTGTATTTCGTGGATCTCTTTGCTATCCTTATTTCTGTGGAATCTGAGAACAGATATTTCGGATCCCTTTGAAGACTATACGGCCAAAGGAAATATCCTCCGATAACAAAGAGAAAGAAGCTTTCTGAGAAACTTCTTTGTGTTCTGTGAAATCATCTCACAGAGTTACAGTTTCCCCTCAAGAAGCCTTTCGCTAAGACGGTTCTTGTGGAATTGGCAAAGTGATATTTGGAAGCCTATAGAGGGCTACGGTTAAAAAGGAAATATCCTCAGATGAAATCTGGAAAGAAGCTTTCTGAGAAACTGCTTAGTGTTCTGTTAATTCATCTCACAGAGTTACATCTGTATTTCGTGGATCTCTTTGCTAGCCTTATTTCTGTGGAATCTGAGAACAGATATTTCGGATCCCATTGAAGACTATAGGGCCAAAGGAAATATCCTCCGATAACAAAGAGAAAGAAGCTTTCTGAGAAACTTCTTTGTGTTCTGTGAAATCATCTCACAGAGTTACAGCTTTCCCCTCACGAAGCCTTTCGCTAAGACAGTTCTTGTGGAATTGGCAAAGTGATATTTGGAAGCCCACAGAGTACTATGGTGAAAAAGGAAATATCCTCAGATGAAATCTGGAAAGAAGCTTTCTGAGAAACTTCTCTGTGATGTGTGACTTCCACTCACAGAGTTACATCTGTATTTCGTGGATCTCTTTGCTATCCTTATGTCTGTGGAATCTGAGAACAGATATTTCGGATCCCTTTGAAGACTATTCGGCCAAAGGAAATATCCTCCGATAACAAAGAGAAAGAAGCTTTCTGAGAAACTTCTTTGTGTTCTGTGAAATCATCTCACAGAGTTACAGCTTTCCCCTCAAGAAGCCTTTCGCTAAGACGGTTCTTGTGGAATTGGCAAAGTGATATTTGGAAGCCCATCGTGGGCTATGGTGAAAAAGGAAATATCCTCAGATGAAATCTTGAAAGAAGGTTTCTGAGAAACTGCTTAGTGTTCTGTTAATTCATCTCACAGAGTTACATCTGTATTTCGTGGATCTCTTTGCTAGCCTTATTTCTGTGGAATGTGAGAACAGATATTTCGGATCCCATTGAAGACTATAGGGCCAAAGGAAATATCCTCCGATAACAAAGAGAAAGAAGCTTTCTGAGAAACTTCTTTGTGTTCTGTGAAATCACCTCACAGAGTTACGGCTTTCCCCTCAAGAAGCCTTTCGCTGAGACAATTCTTGTGGAATTGGCATAGTGATATTTGGAAGCCCATAGAGGGCTATGGTGAAAAAGGAAATATCCTCAGATGAAATCTGGAAAGACGCTTTCTGAGAAACTTCTCTGCGATGTGTGACTTCCACTCACAGAGTTACATCTGTATTTCGTGGATCTCTTTGCTATCCTTATTTCTGTGGAATCTGAGAACAGATATTTCGGATCCCTTTGAAGACTATTCGGCCAAAGGAAATATCCTCCGATAACAAAGAGAAAGAAGCTGTCTGAGAAACTTCTTTGTGTTCTGTGAAATCATCTCACAGAGTTACAGCTTTCCCCTCAAGAAGCCTTTCGCTAAGACGGTTCTTGTGGAATTGGCAAAGTGATATTTGGAAGCCCATAGAGGGCTATGGTGAAAAAGGAAATATCCTCAGATGAAATCTGGAAAGAAGCTTTCTGAGAAACTGCTTAGTGTTCTGTTAATTCATCTCACAGAGTTACATCTGTATTTCGTGGATCTCTTTGCTAGCCTTATTTCTGTGGAATGTGAGAACAGATATTTCGGATCCCATTGAAGACTATAGGGCCAAAGGAAATATCCTCCGATAACAAAGAGAAAGAAGCTTTCTGAGAAACTTCTTTGTGTTCTGTGAAATCATCTCACAGAGTTACAGCTTTCCCCTCAAGAAGCCTTTCGCTGAGACAGTTCTTGTGGAATTGGCTCAGTGATATTTGGAAGCCCATAGAGGGCTATGGTGAAAAAGGAAATATCCTCAGATGAAATCTGGAAAGAAGCTTTCTGAGAAACTGCTTAGTGTTCTGTTAATTCATCTCACAGAGTTACATCTGTATTTCGTGGATCTCTTTGCTAGCCTTATTTCTGTGGAATCTGAGAACAGATATTTCGGATCCCATTGAAGACTATAGGGCCAAAGGAAATATCCTCCGATAACAAAGAGAAAGAAGCTTTCTGAGAAACTTCTTTGTGTTCTGTGAAATCATCTCACAGAGTTACAGCTTTCCCCTCAAGAAGCCTTTCGCTAAGACAGTTCTTGTGGAATTGGCAAAGTGATATTTGGAAGCCCATAGAGGGCTATGGTGAAAAAGGAAATATCCTCAGATGAAATCTGGAAAGAAGCTTTCTGAGAAACTGCTTAGTGTTCTGTTAATTCATCTCACAGAGTTACATCTGTATTTCGTGGATCCCTTTGCTAGCTTTATTTCTGTGGAATGTGAGAACTGATATTTCGGATCCCATTGAAGACTATAGGGCCAAAGGAAATATCCTTCGGTAACAAAGAGAAAGAAGCTGTCTGAGAAACTTCTTTGTGTTCTGTAAAATCATCTCACAGAGTTACAGCTTTCCCCTCAAGAAGCCTTTCGCTAAGACAGTTCTTGTGGAATTGGCAAAGTGATATTTGGAAGCCCATAGAGGGCTATGGTGAAAAAGGTAATATCCTCAGATGAAATCTGGAAAGAAGCTTTCTGAGAAACTTCTCTGTGATGTGTGACTTCCACTCACAGAGTTACATCTGTATTTCGTGGATCTCTTTACTACCCTTATTTCTGTGGAATCTGAGAACAGATATTTCGGGTCCCTTTGAAGACTATAGGGCCAAAGGAAATATCCTCCGATAACAAAGAGAAAGAAGCTTTCTGAGAAACTTCTTTGTGTTCTGTGAAATCATCTCACAGAGTTACACCTTTCCCCTCAAGAAGCCTTTCGCTAAGACAGTTCTTGTGGAATTGGGAAAGTGATATTCGGAAGCCCATAGAGGGCTATGGTGAAAAAGGAAATATCCTCAGATGAAATCTGGAAAGAAGCTTTCTGAGAAACTGCTTAGTGTTCTGTTAATTCATCTCACAGAGTTACATCTGTATTTCGTGGATCTCTTTGCTACCCTTATTTCTGTGGAATCTGAGAACAGATATTTAGGATCCCATTGAAGACTATATGGCCAAAGGAAATATCCTCCGATAACAAAGAGAAAGAAGCTTTCTGAGAAACTTCTTTGTGTTCTGTGAAATCATCTCACAGAGTTACAGCTTTCCCCTCAAGAAGCCTTTCGCTAAGACAGTTCTTGTGGAATTGGAAAAGTGATATTTGGAAGCCCATAGAGGGCTATGGTGAAAAAGGAAATATCCTCAGATGAAATCTGGAAAGAAGCTTTCTGAGAAACTGCTTAGTGTTCTGTTAATTCATCTCACAGAGTTACATCCGTATTTCGTGGATCTCTTTGCTAGCCTTATTTCTGTGGAATCTGAGAACAGATATTTCGGATCCCTTTGATGACTATAGGGCCAAAGGAAATATCCTCCGATAACAAAGAGAAAGAAGCTTTCTGAGAAACTTCTTTGTGTTCTGTGAAATCATCTCACAGAGTTACAGCTTTCCCCTCAAGAAGCCTTTCGCTAAGACAGTTCTTGTGGAATTGGCAAAGTGATAATCGGAGGCCCATAGAGGGCTATGGTGAAAAAGGAAATATCCTCAGATGAAATCTGGAAAGAAGCTTTCTGAGAAACTGCTTAGTGTTCTGTTAATTCATCTCACAGAGTTACATCTGTATTTCGTGGATCTCTTTGCTAGCCTTATTTCTGTGGAATCTGAGAACAGATATTTCGGATCCCATTGAAGACTATAGGGCCAAAGGAAATATCCTCCGATAACAAAGAGAAAGAAGCTTTCTGAGACTTCTTTGTGTTCTGTGAAATCATCTCACAGAGTTACAGCTTTCCCCTCAAGAAGCCTTTCGCTAAGACAGTTCTTGTGGAATTGGCAAAGTGATATTTGGAAGCCCATAGAGTACTATGGTGAAAAAGGAAATATCCTCAGATGAAATCTGGAAAGAAGCTTTCTGAGAAACTTCTCTGCGATGTGTGACTTCCACTCACAGAGTTACATCTGTATTTCGTGGATCTCTTTGCTATCCTTATTTCTGTGGAATCTGAGAACAGATATTTCGGATCCCTTTGAAGACTATTCGGCCAAAGGAAATATCCTCCGATAACAAAGAGAAAGAGGCTTTCTGAGAAACTTCTTTGTGTTCTGTGAAATCATCTCACAGAGTTGCAGCTTTCCCCTCAAGAAGCCTTTCGCTAAGACGGTTCTTGTGGAATTGGCAAAGTGATATTTGGAAGCCCATAGAGGGCTATGGTGAAAAAGGAAATATCCTCATATGAAATCTTGAAAGAAGGTTTCTGAGAAACTGCTTAGTGTTCTGTTAATTCATCTCACAGAGTTACATCTGTATTTCGTGGATCTCTTTGCTAGCCTTATTTCTGTGGAATGTGAGAACAGATATTTCGGATCCCTTTGAAGACTATAGGGCCAAAGGAAATATCCTCCGATAACAAAGAGAAAGAAGCTTTCTAAGAAACTTCTTTGTGTTCTGTGAAATCATCTCACAGAGTTACAGCTTTCCCCTCAAGAAGCCTTTCGCTGAGACAATTCTTGTGGAATTGGCTCAGTGATATTTGGAAGCCCATAGAGGGCTATGGTGAAAAAGGAAATATCCTCAGATGAAATCTGGAAAGACGCTTTCTGAGAAACTGCTTAGTGTTCTGTTAATTCATCTCACAGAGTTACATCTGTATTTTGTGGATCTCCTTGCTAGCCTTATTTCTGTGGAATCTGAGAACAGATATTTCGGATCCCTTTGAAGACTATAGGGCCAAAGGAAATATCCTCCGATAACAAAGAGAAAGAAGCTTTCTGAGAAACTTCTTTGTGTTCTGTGAAATCATCTCACAGAGTTACAGCTTTCCCCTCAAGAAGCCTTTCGCTAAGACAGTTCTTGTGGAATTGGCAAAGTGATATTTGGAAGCCCATAGAGGGCTATGGTGAAAAAGGAAATATCCTCAGATGAAATCTGGAAAGAAGCTTTCTGAGAAACTGCTTAGTGTTCTGTTAATTCATCTCACAGAGTTACATCCGTATTTCGTGGATCTCTTTGCTAGCCTTATTTCTGTGGAATCTGAGAACAGATATTTCGGATCCCTTTGAAGACTATAGGGCCAAAGGAAATATCCTCCGATAACAAAGAGAAAGAAGCTTTCTGAGAAACTTCTTTGTGTTCTGTGAAATCATCTCACAGAGTTACAGCTTTCCCCTCAAGAAGCCTTTCGCTAAGACAGTTCTTGTGGAATTGGCAAAGTGATATTTGGAAGCCCATAGAGGGCTATGGTGAAAAAGGTAATATCCTCAGATGAAATCTGGAAAGAAGCTTTCTGAGAAACTTCTCTGTGATGTGTGACTTCCACTCACAGAGTTACATCTGTATTTCGTGGATCTCTTTGCTATCCTTATTTTTGTGGAATCTGAGAACAGATATTTCGGATCCCTTTGAAGACTATTCGGCCAAAGGAAATATCCTCCGATAACAAAGAGAAAGAAGCTTTCTGAGAAACTTCTTTGTGTTCTGTGAAATCATCTCACAGAGTTACAGCTTTCCCCTCAAGAAGAATTTCGCTAAGACAGTTCTTGTGGAATTGGCAAAGTGATATTTGGAAGCCCATAGAGGGCTATGGTGAAAAAGGAAATATCCTCAGATGAAATCTGGAAAGAAGCTTTCTGAGAAACTTCTCTGTGATGTGTGACTTCCACTCACAGAGTTACATCTGTATTTCGTGGATCTCTTTGCTACCCTTATTTCTGTGGAATCTGAGAACAGATATTTCGGATCCCTTTGAAGACTATATGGCCAAAGGAAATATCCTCCGATAACAAAGAGAAAGAAGCTTTCTGAGAAACTTCTTTGTGTTCTGTGAAATCATCTCACAGAGTTACAGCTTTCCCCTCAAGAAGCCTTTCGCTAAGACAGTTCTTGTGGAATTGGCAAAGTGATATTTGGAAGCCCATAGAGGGCTATGGTGAAAAAGGAAATATCCTCAGATGAAATCTGGAAAGAAGCTTTCTGAGAAACTGCTTAGTGTTCTGTTAATTCATCTCACAGAGTTACATCTGTATTTCGTGGATCTCTTTGCTAGCCTTATTTCTGTGGAATGTGAGAACAGATATTTCGGATCCCATTGAAGACTATAGGGCCAAAGGAAATATCCTCCGATAACAAAGAGAAAGAAGCTTTCTGAGAAACTTCTTTGTGTTCTGTGAAATCATCTCACAGAGTTACAGCTTTCCCCTCAAGAAGCCTTTCGCTAAGACAGTTCTTGTGGAATTGGCAAAGTGATAATCGGAGGCCCATAGAGGGCTATGGTGAAAAAGGAAATATCCTCAGATGAAATCTGGAAAGAAGCTTTCTGAGAAACTGCTTAGTGTTCTGTTAATTCATCTCACAGAGTTACATCTGTATTTCGTGGATCTCTTTGCTAGCCTTATTTCTGTGGAATCTGAGAACAGATATTTCGGATCCCATTGAAGACTATAGGGCCAAAGGAAATATCCTCCGATAACAAAGAGAAGGAAGGTTTTTGAGAAACTTCTTTGCGTTCTGTGAAATCATCTCACAGAGTTACAGCTTTCCCCTCAAGAAGCCTTTCGCTAAGACAGTTCTTGTGGAATTGGCAAAGTGATATTTGGAAGCCCATAGAGGGCTATGGTGAAAAAGGAAATATCCTCAGATGAAATCTGGAAAGAAGCTTTCTGAGAAACTGCTTAGTGTTCTGTTAATTCATCTCACAGAGTTACATCTGTATTTCGTGGATCCCTTTGCTAGCTTTATTTCTGTGGAATCTGAGAACTGATATTTCGGATCCCATTGAAGACTATAGGGCCAAAGGAAATATCCTTCGGTAACAAAGAGAAAGAAGCTGTCTGAGAAACTTCTTTGTGTTCTGTAAAATCATCTCACAGAGTTACAGCTTTCCCCTCAAGAAGCCTTTCGCTAAGACAGTTCTTGTGGAATTGGCAAAGTGATATTTGGAAGCCCATAGAGGACTATGGTGAAAAAGGTAATATCCTCAGATGAAATCTGGAAAGAAGCTTTCTGAGAAACTGCTTAGTGTTCTGTTAATTCATCTCACAGAGTTACATCTGTATTTCGTGGATCTCTTTGCTAGCCTTATTTCTGTGGAATCTGAGAACAGATATTTCGGATCCCATTGAAGACTATATGGCCAAAGGAAATATCCTCCGATAACAAAGAGAAAAAAGCTTTCTGAGAAACTTCTTTGTGTTCTGTGAAATCATCTCACAGAGTTAAAGCTCTCCCCTCAAGAAGCCTTTCGCTAAGACAGTTCTTGTGGAATTCGCAAAGTGATATTCGGAAGCCCATAGAGGGCTATGGTGAAAAAGGAAATATCCTCAGATGAAATCTGGAAAGAAGCTTTCTGAGAAACTTCTCTGTGATGTGTGACTTCCACTCACAGAGTTACATCTGTATTTCGTTTATCTCTTTGCTATCCTTATTTCTGTGGAATCTGAGAACAGATATTTCGGATCCCTTTGAAGACTATACGGCCAAAGGAAATATCCTCCGATAACAAAGAGAAAGAAGCTTTCTGAGAAACTTCTTTGTGTTCTGTGAAATCATCTCACAGAGTTACAGTATTCCCCTCAAGAAGCCTTTCGCTAAGACAGTTCTTGTGGAATTGGCAAAGTGATATTTGGAATCCTATAGAGGGCTACGGTGAAAAAGGAAATATCCTCAGATGAAATCTGGAAAGAAGATTTCTGAGAAACTGCTTAGTGTTCTGTTAATTCATCTCACAGAGTTACATCTGTATTTCGTGGATCTCTTTGCTAGCCTTATTTCTGTGGAATCTGAGAACAGATATTTCGGATCCCATTGAAGACTATAGGGCCAAAGGAAATATCCTCCGATAACAAAGAGAAAGAAGCTTTCTGAGAAACTTCTTTGTGTTCTGTGAAATCATCTCACAGAGTTACAGCTTTCCCCTCAAGAAGCCTTTCGCTGAGACAGTTCTTGTGGAATTGGCAAAGTGATATTTGGAAGCCCATAGAGGGCTATGGTGAAAAAGGAAATATCCTCAGATGAAATCTGGAAAGAAGCTTTCTGAGAAACTTCTCTGCGATGTGTGACTTCCACTCACAGAGTTACATCTGTATTTCGTGGATCTCTTTGCTATCCTTATTTCTGTGGAATCTGAGAACAGATATTTCGGATCACTTTGAAGACTATTCGGCCAAAGGAAATATCCTCCGATAACAAAGAGAAAGAAGCTTTCTGAGAAACTTCTTTGTGTTCTGTGAAATCATCTCACAGAGTTACAGCTTTCCCCTCAAGAAGCCTTTCGCTAAGACGGTTCTTGTGGAATTGGCAAAGTGATATTTGGAAGCCCATAGAGGGCTATGGTGAAAAAGGAAATATCCTCATATGAAATCTTGAAAGAAGGTTTCTGAGAAACTGCTTAGTGTTCTGTTAATTCATCTCACAGAATTACATCTGTATTTCGTGGATCTCTTTGCTAGCCTTATTTCTGTGGAATGTGAGAACAGATATTTCGGATCCCATTGAAGACTATAGGGCCAAAGGAAATATCCTCCGATAACAAAGAGAAAGAAGCTTTCTAAGAAACTTCTTTGTGTTCTGTGAAATCATCTCACAGAGTTACAGCTTTCCCCTCAAGAAGCCTTTCGCTGAGACAATTCTTGTGGAATTGGCTCAGTGATATTTGGAAGCCCATAGAGGGCTATGGTGAAAAAGGAAATATCCTCAGATGAAATCTGGAAAGACGCTTTCTGAGAAACTGCTTAGTGTTCTGTTAATTCATCTCACAGAGTTACATCTGTATTTTGTGGATCTCCTTGCTAGCCTTATTTCTGTGGAATCTGAGAACAGATATTTCGGATCCCTTTGAAGACTATAGGGCCAAAGGAAATATCCTCCGATAACAAAGAGAAAGAAGCTTTCTGAGAAACTTCTTTGTGTTCTGTGAAATCATCTCACAGAGTTACAGCTTTCCCCTCAAGAAGCCTTTCGCTAAGACAGTTCTTGTGGAATTGGCAAAGTGATATTTGGAAGCCCATAGAGGGCTATGGTGAAAAAGGAAATATCCTCAGATGAAATCTGGAAAGAAGCTTTCTGAGAAACTGCTTAGTGTTCTGTTAATTCATCTCACAGAGTTACATCCGTATTTCGTGGATCTCTTTGCTAGCCTTATTTCTGTGGAATCTGAGAACAGATATTTCGGATCCCTTTGAAGACTATAGGGCCAAAGGAAATATCCTCCGATAACAAAGAGAAAGAAGCTTTCTGAGAAACTTCTTTGTGTTCTGTGAAATCATCTCACAGAGTTACAGCTTTCCCCTCAAGAAGCCTTTCGCTAAGACAGTTCTTGTGGAATTGGCAAAGTGATATTTGGAAGCCCATAGAGGGCTATGGTGAAAAAGGAAATATCCTCAGATGAAATCTGGAAGGAAGCTTTCTGAGAAACTGCTGAGTGTTCTGTTAATTCATCTCACAGAGTTACATCTGTATTTCGTGGATCTCTTTGCTAGCTTTATTTCTGTGGAATCTGAGAACAGATATTTCGGATCCCATTGAAGACTATAGGGCCAAAGGAAATATCCTCCGATAACAAAGAGAAAGAAGCTTTCTGAGAAACTTCTTTGTGTTCTGTGAAATCATCTCACAGAGTTACAGCTTTCCCCTCAAGAAGAATTTCGCTAAGACAGTTCTTGTGGAATTGGCAAAGTGATATTCGGAAGCCCATAGAGGGCTATGGTGAAAAAGGAAATATCCTCAGATGAAATCTGGAAAGAAGCTTTCTGAGAAACTGCTTAGTGTTCTGTTAATTCATCTCACAGAGTTACATCTGTATTTCGTGGATCTCTTTGCTAGCCTTATTTCTGTGGAATCTGAGAACAGATATTTGGGATCCCATTGAAGACTCTAGGGCCTAAGGAAATATCCTCCGATAAAAAAGAGAAAGAAGCTTTCTGAGAAACTTCTTTGTGTTCTGTGAAATCATCTCACAGAGTTACAGCTTTCCCCTCAAGAAGCCTTTCGCTAAGACAGTTCTTGTGGAATTGGCAAAGTGATATTTGGAAGCCCATAGAGGGCTATGGTGAAAAAGGAAATATCCTCAGATGAAATCTGGAAAGAAGCTTTCTGAGAAACTGCTTAGTGTTCTGTTAATTCATCTCACAGAGTTACATCTGTATTTCGTGGATCTCTTTGCTAGCTTTATTTCTGTGGAATCTGAGAACTTATATTTCGGATCCCATTGAAGACTATAGGGCCAAAGGAAATACCTTCGATAACAAAGAGAAAGAAGCTGTCTGAGAAACTTCTTTGTGTTCTGTAAAATCATCTCACAGAATTACAGCTTTCCCCTCAAGAAGCCTTTCGCTAAGACAGTTCTTGTGGAATTGGCAAAGTGATATTTGGAAGCCCATAGAGGGCTATGGTGAAAAAGGAAATATCCTCAGATGAAATCTGGAAAGAAGCTTTCTGAGAAACTTCTCTGTGATGTGTGACTTCCACTCACAGAGTTACATCTGTATTTCGTGGATCTCTTTGCTACCCTTATTTCTGTGGAATCTGAGAACAGATATTTCGGATCCCATTGAAGACTATATGGCCAAAGGAAATATCCTCCGATAACAAAGAGAAAGAAGCTTTCTGAGAAACTTCTTTGTGTTCTGTGAAATCATCTCACAGAGTTACAGCTTTCCCCTCAAGAAGCCTTTCGCTAAGACAGTTCTTGTGGAATTGGCAAAGTGATATTTGGAAGCCCATAGAGGGCTATGGTGAAAAAGGAAATATCCTCAGATGAAATCTGGAAAGAAGCTTTCTGAGAAACTGCTTAGTGTTCTGTTAATTCATCTCACAGAGTTACATCTGTATTTCGTGGATCTCTTTGCTAGCCTTATTTCTGTGGAATGTGAGAACAGATATTTCGGATCCCATTGAAGACTATAGGGCCAAAGGAAATATCCTCCGATAACAAAGAGAAAGAAGCTTTCTGAGAAACTTCTTTGTGTTCTGTGAAATCATCTCACAGAGCTACAGCTTTCCCCTCAAGAAGCCTTTCGCTAAGACAGTTCTTGTGGAATTGGCAAAGTGATATTTGGAAGCCCATAGAGTACTATGGTGAAAAAGGAAATATCCTCAGATGAAATCTGGAAAGAAGCTTTCTGAGAAACTTCTCTGCGATGTGTGACTTCCACTCACAGAGTTACATCTGTATTTCGTGGATCTCTTTGCTATCCTTATTTCTGTGGAATCTGAGAACAGATATTTCGGATCCCTTTGAAGACTATTCGGCCAAAGGAAATATCCTCCGATAACAAAGAGAAAGAAGCTTTCTGAGAAACTTCTTTGTGTTCTGTGAAATCATCTCACAGAGTTACAGCTTTCCCCTCAAGAAGCCTTTCGCTAAGACGGTTCTTGTGGAATTGGCAAAGTGATATTTGGAAGCCCATAGAGGGCTATGGTGAAAAAGGAAATATCCTCATATGAAATCTTGAAAGAAGATTTCTGAGAAACTGCTTAGTGTTCTGTTAATTCATCTCACAGAGTTACATCTGCATTTCGTGGATCTCTTTGCTAGCCTTATTTCTGTGGAATGTGAGAACAGATATTTCGGATCCCATTGAAGACTATAGGGCCAAAGGAAATATCCTCCGATAACAAAGAGAAAGAAGCTTTCTAAGAAACTTCTTTGTGTTCTGTGAAATCATCTCACAGAGTTACAGCTTTCCCCTCAAGAAGCCTTTCGCTGAGACAATTCTTGTGGAATTGGCTCAGTGATATTTGGAAGCCCATAGAGGGCTATGGTGAAAAAGGAAATATCCTCAGATGAAATCTGGAAAGACGCTTTCTGAGAAACTGCTTAGTGTTATGTTAATTCATCTCACAGAGTTACATCCGTATTTCGTGGATCTCTTTGCTAGCCTTATTTCTGTGGAATCTGAGAACAGATATTTCGGATCCCTTTGAAGAGTATAGGGCCAAAGGAAATATCCTCCGATAACAAAGAGAAAGAAGCTTTCTGAGAAACTTCTCCGTGTTCTGTGAAATCATCTCACAGAGTTACAGCTTTCCCCTCAAGAAGCCTTTCGCTAAGACAGTTCTTGTGGAATTGGCAAAGTGATATTTGGAAGCCCATAGAGGGCTATGGTGAAAAAGGAAATATCCTCAGATGAAATCTGGAAAGAAGCTTTCTGAGAAACTGCTTAGTGTTCTGTTAATTCATCTCACAGAGTTACATCTGTATTTCGTGGATCTCTTTGCTAGCTTTATTTCTGTGGAATCTGAGAACAGATATTTCGGATCCCATTGAAGACTATAGGGCCAAAGGAAATATCCTCCGATAACAAAGAGAAAGAAGCTTTCTGAGAAACTTCTTTGTGTTCTGTGAAATCATCTCACAGAGTTACAGCTTTCCCCTCAAGAAGAATTTCGCTAAGACAGTTCTTGTGGAATTGGCAAAGTGATATTCGGAAGCCCATAGAGGGCTATGGTGAAAAAGGAAATATCCTCAGATGAAATCTGGAAAGAAGCTTTCTGAGAAACTGCTTAGTGTTCTGTTAATTCATCTCACAGAGTTACATCTGTATTTCGTGGATCTCTTTGCTAGCCTTATTTCTGTGGAATCTGAGAACAGATATTTGGGATCCCATTGAAGACTATAGGGCCTAAGGAAATATCCTCCGATAAAAAAGAGAAAGAAGCTTTCTGAGAAACTTCTTTGTGTTCTGTGAAATCATCTCACAGAGTTACAGCTTTCCCCTCAAGAAGCCTTTCGCTAAGACAGTTCTTGTGGAATTGGCAAAGTGATATTTGGAAGCCCATAGAGGGCTATGGTGAAAAAGGAAATATCCTCAGATGAAATCTGGAAAGAAGCTTTCTGAGAAACTGCTTAGTGTTCTGTTAATTCATCTCACAGAGTTACATCTGTATTTCGTGGATCTCTTTGCTAGCTTTATTTCTGTGGAATCTGAGAACTTATATTTCGGATCCCATTGAAGACTATAGGGCCAAAGGAAATACCTTCGATAACAAAGAGAAAGAAGCTGTCTGAGAAACTTCTTTGTGTTCTGTAAAATCATCTCACAGAATTACAGCTTTCCCCTCAAGAAGCCTTTCGCTAAGACAGTTCTTGTGGAATTGGCAAAGTGATATTTGGAAGCCCATAGAGGGCTATGGTGAACAAGGAAATATCCTCAGATGAAATCTGGAAAGAAGCTTTCTGAGAAACTTCTCTGTGATGTGTGACTTCCACTCACAGAGTTACATCTGTATTTCGTGGATCTCTTTGCTACCCTTATTTCTGTGGAATCTGAGAACAGATATTTCGGATCCCTTTGAAGACTATATGGCCAAAGGAAATATCCTCCGATAACAAAGAGAAAGAAGCTTTCTGAGAAACTTCTTTGTGTTCTGTGAAATCATCTCACAGAGTTACAGCTTTCCCCTCAAGAAGCCTTTCGCTAAGACAGTTCTTGTGGAATTGGCAAAGTGATATTTGGAAGCCCATAGAGGGCTATGGTGAAAAAGGAAATATCCTCAGATGAAATCTGGAAAGAAGCTTTCTGAGAAACTGCTTAGTGTTCTGTTAATTCATCTCACAGAGTTAGATCTGTATTTCGTGGATCTCTTTGCTAGCCTTATTTCTGTGGAATGTGAGAACAGATATTTCGGATCCCATTGAAGACTATAGGGCCAAAGGAAATATCCTCCGATAACAAAGAGAAAGAAGCTTTCTGAGAAACTTCTTTGTGTTCTGTGAAATCATCTCACAGAGTTACAGCTTTCCCCTCAAGAAGCCTTTCGCTAAGACAGTTCTTGTGGAATTGGCAAAGTGATAATCGGAGGCCCATAGAGGGCTATGGTGAAAAAGGAAATATCCTCAGATGAAATCTGGAAAGAAGCTTTCTGAGAAACTGCTTAGTGTTCTGTTAATTCATCTCACAGAGTTACATCTGTATTTCGTGGATGTCTTTGCTAGCCTTATTTCTGTGGAATCTGAGAACAGATATTTCGGATCCCATTGAAGACTATAGGGCCAAAGGAAATATCCTCCGATAACAAAGGGAAAGAAGGTTTCTGAGAAACTTCTTTGCGTTCTGTGAAATCATCTCACAGAGTTACAGCTTTCCCCTCAAGAAGCCTTTCGCTAAGACAGTTCTTGTGGAATTGGCAAAGTGATATTTGGAAGCCCATAGAGGGCTATGGTGAAAAAGGAAATACCCTCAGATGAAATCTGGAAAGAAGCTTTCTGAGAAACTGCTTAGTGTTCTGCTAATTCATCTCACAGAGTTACATCTGTATTTCGTGGATCCCTTTGCTAGCTTTATTTCTGTGGAATCTGAGAACTGATATTTCGGATCCCATTGAAGACTATAGGGCCAAAGGAAATATCCTCCGATAACAAAGAGAAAGAAGCTGTCTGAGAAACTTCCTTGTGTTCTGTAAAATCATCTCACAGAGTTACAGCTTTCCCCTCAAGAAGCCTTTCGCTAAGACAGATCTTGTGGAATTGGCAAAGTGATATTTGGAAGCCCATAGAGGACTATGGTGAAAAAGGTAATATCCTCAGATGAAATCTGGAAAGAAGCTTTCTGAGAAACTTCTCTGTGATGTGTGACTTCCACTCACAGAGTTACATCTGTATTTCGTGGATCTCTTTGCTACCCTTATTTCTGTGGAATCTGAGAACAGATATTTCGGATCCCTTTGAAGACTATACGGCCAAAGGAAATATCCTCCGATAACAAAGAGAAAGAAGCTTTCTGAGAAACTTCTTTGTGTTCTGTGAAATCATCTCACAGAGTTACAGCTTTCCCCTCAAGAAGCCTTTCGCTAAGACAGTTCTTGTGGAATTGGCAAAGTGATATTCGGAAGCCCATAGAGGGCTATGGTGAAAAAGGAAATATCCTCAGATGAAATCTGGAAAGAAGCTTTCTGAGAAACTGCTGAGTGTTCTGTTAATTCATCTCACAGAGTTACATCTGTATTTCGTGGATCTCTTTGCTAGCCTTATTTCTGTGGAATCTGAGAACAGATATTTGGGATCCCATTGAAGACTATAGGGCCAAAGGAAATATCCTCCGATAACAAAGAGAAAGAAGCTTTCTGAGAAACTTCTTTGTGTTCTGTGAAATCATCTCACAGAGTTACAGCTTTCCCCTCAAGAAGCCTTTCGCTAAGACAGTTCTTGTGGAATTGGCAAAGTGATATTTGGAAGCCCATAGAGGGCTATGGTGAAAAAGGAAATATCCTCAGATGAAATCGGGAAAGACGCTTTCTGAGAAACTGCTTAGTGTTCTGCTAATTCATCTCACAGAGTTACATCTGTATTTTGTGGATCTCCTTGCTAGCCTTATTTCTGTGGAATCTGAAAACAGATATTTCGGATCCCTTTGAAGACTATAGGGCCAAAGGAAATATCCTCCGATAACAAAGAGAAAGAAGCTTTCTGAGAAACTTCTTTGTGTTCTGTGAAATCATCTCACAGAGTTACAGCTTTCCCCTCAAGAAGCCTTTCGCTAAGACAGTTCTTGTGTAATTGGCAAAGTGATATTTGGAATCCCATAGAGGGCTATGGTGAAAAAGGAAATATCCTCAGATGAAATCTGGAAAGAAGCTTTCTGAGAAACTGCTTAGTGTTCTGTTAATTCATCTCACAGAGTTACATCTGTATTTCGTGGATCTCTTTGCTAGCCTTATTTCTGTGGAATCTGAGAACAGATATTTCGGATCCCTTTGAAGACTATAGGGCCAAAGGAAATATCCTCCGATAACAAAGAGAAAGAAGCTTTCTGAGAAACTTCTTTGTGTTCTGTGAAATGATCTCACAGAGTTACAGCTTTCCCCTCAAGAAGCCTTTCGCTAAGACAGTTCTTGTGGAATTGGCAAAGTGATATTTGGAAGCCCATAGAGGGCTATGGTGAAAAAGGAAATATCCTCAGATGAAATATGGAAAGAAGCTTTCTGAGAAACTGCTTAGTGTTCTGTTAATTCATCTCACAGAGTTACATCCGTATTTCGTGGATCTCTTTGCTAGCCTTATTTCTGTGGAATGTGAGAACAGATATTTCGGATCCCATTGAAGACTATAGGGCCAAAGGAAATATCCTCCGATAACAAAGAGAAAGAAGCTTTCTGAGAAACTTCTTTGTGTTCTGTGAAATCATCTCACAGAGTTACAGCTTTCCCCTCAAGAAGCCTTTCGCTAAGACAGTTCTTGTGGAATTGGCAAAGTGATATTTGGAAGCCCATAGAGGGCTATGGTGAAAAAGGAAATATCCTCAGATGAAATCTGGAAAGAAGCTTTCTGAGAAACTGCTTAGTGTTCTGTTAATTCATCTCACAGAGTTACATCTGTATTTCGTGGATCTCTTTGCTAGCCTTATTTCTGTGGAATCTGAGAACAGATATTTCGGATCCCATTGAAGACTATAGGGCCAAAGGAAATATCCTCCGATAACAAAGAGAAAGAAGCTTTCTGAGAAACTTCTTTGTGTTCTGTGAAATCATCTCACAGAGTTACAGCTTTCCCCTCAAGAAGCCTTTCGCTAAGACAGTTCTTGTGGAATTGGCAAAGTGATAATCGGAAGCCCATAGAGGGCTATGGTGAAAAAGGAAATATCCTCAGATGAAATCTGGAAAGAAGCTTTCTGAGAAACTGCTTAGTGTTCTGTTAATTCATCTCACAGAGTTACATCTGTATTTCGTGGATCTCTTTGCTAGCCTTATTTCTGTGGAATCTGAGAACAGATATTTCGGATCCCATTGAAGACTATAGGGCCAAAGGAAATATCCTCCGATAACAAAGAGAAAGAAGCTTTCTGAGAAACTTCTTTGTGTTCTGTGAAATCATCTCACAGAGTTACAGCTTTCCCCTCAAGAAGCCTTTCGCTAAGACAGTTCTTGTGGAATTGGCAAAGTGATATTTGGAAGCCCATAGAGGGCTATGGTGAAAAAGGAAATATCCTCAGATGAAATCTGGAAAGAAGCTTTCTGAGAAACTGCTTAGTGTTCTGTTAATTCATCTCACAGAGTTACATCTGTATTTCGTGGATCCCTTTGCTAGCTTTATTTCTGTGGAATCTGAGAACTGATATTTCGGATCCCATTGAAGACTATAGGGCCAAAGGAATTATCCTTCGATAACAAAGAGAAAGAAGCTGTCTGAGAAACTTCTTTGTGTTCTGTAAAATCATCTCACAGAGTTACAGCTTTCCCTTCAAGAAGCGTTTCGCTAAGACAGTTCTTGTGGAATTGGCAAAGTGATATTTGGAAGCCCATAGAGGGCTATGGTGAAAAAGGTAATATCCTCAGATGAAATCTGGAAAGAAGCTTTCTGAGAAACTTCTCTGTGATGTGTGACTTCCACTCACAGAGTTACATCTGTATTTCGTGGATCTCTTTGCTAGCCTTATTTCTGTGGAATCTGAGAACAGATATTTCGGATCCCTTTGAAGACTATAGGGCCAAAGGAAATATCCTCGGATAACAAAGAGAAAGAAGCTTTCTGAGAAACTTCTTTGTGTTCTGTGAAATCATCTCACAGAGTTACACCTTTCCCCTCAAGAAGCCTTTCGCTAAGACAGTTCTTGTGGAATTGGCAAAGTGATATTCGGAAGCCCATAGAGGGCTATGGTGAAAAAGGAAATATCCTCAGATGAAATCTGGAAAGAAGCTTTCTGAGAAACTGCTTAGTGTTCTGTTAATTCATCTCACAGAGTTACATCTGTATTTCGTGGATCTCTTTGCTAGCCTTATTTCTGTGGAATCTGAGAACAGATATTTCGGATCCCATTGAAGACTATAGGGCCAAAGGAAATATCCTCCGATAACAAAGAGAAAGAAGCTTTCTGAGAAACTTCTTTGTGTTCTGTGAAATCATCTCAAAGAGTTACAGCTTTCCCCTCAAGAAGCCTTTCGCTAAGACAGTTCTTGTGGAATTGGCAAAGTGATATTTGGAAGCCCATAGAGGGCTATGGTGAAAAAGGAAATATCCTCAGATGAAATCTGGAAAGAAGCTTCCTGAGAAACTGCTTAGTGTTCTGTTAATTCATCTCACAGAGTTACATCTGTATTTCGTGGATCTCTTTGCTTGCCTTATTTCTGTGGAATCTGAGAACAGATATTTCGGATCCCATTGAAGACTATAGGGCCAAAGGAAATATCCTCCGATAACAAAGAGAAAGAAGCTTTCTGAGAAACTTCTTTGTGTTCTGTGAAATCATCTCACAGAGTTACAGCTTTCCCCTCAAGAAGCCTTTCGCTAAGACAGTTCTTGTGGAATTGGCAAAGTGATAATCGGAAGCCCATAGAGGGCTATGGTGAAAAAGGAAATATCCTCAGATGAAATCTGGAAAGAAGCTTTCTGAGAAACTGCTTAGTGTTCTGTTAATTCATCTCACAGAGTTACATCTGTATTTCGTGGATCTCTTTGCTAGCCTTATTTCTGTGGAATCTGAGAACAGATATTTGGGATCCCATTGAAGACTATAGGGCCAAAGGAAATATCCTCCGATAACAAAGAGAAAGAAGCTTTCTGAGAAACTTCTTTGTGTTCTGTGAAATCATCGCACAGAGTTACAGCTTTCCCCTCAAGAAGCCTTTCGCTAAGACAGTTCTTGTGGAATTGGCAAAGTGATATTTGGAAGACCATAGAGGGCTATGGTGAAAAAGGAAATATCCTCAGATGAAATCTGGAAAGAAGCTTTCTGAGAAACTGCTTAGTGTTCTGTTAATTCATCTCACAGAGTTACATCTGTATTTCGTGGATCCCTTTGCTAGCTTTATTTCTGTGGAATCTGAGAACTGATATTTCGGATCCCATTGAAGACTATAGGGCCAAAGGAAATATCCTTCGATAACAAAGAGAAAGAAGCTGTCTGAGAAACTTCTTTGTGTTCTGTAAAATCATCTCACAGAGTTACAGCTTTCCCTTCAAGAAGCCTTTCGCTAAGACAGTTCTTGTGGAATTGGCAAAGTGATATTTGGAAGCCCATAGAGGGCTATGGAGAAAAAGGTAATATCCTCAGATGAAATCTGGAAAGAAGCTTTCTGAGAAACTTCTCTGTGATGTGTGACTTCCACTCACAGAGTTACATCTGTATTTCGTGGATCTCTTTGCTACCCTTATTTCTGTGGAATCTGAGAACAGATATTTCGGATCCCTTTGAAGACTATAGGGCCAAAGGAAATATCCTCCGATAACAAAGAGAAAGAAGCTTTCTGAGAAACTTCTTTGTGTTCTGTGAAATCATCTCACAGAGTTACACCTTTCCCCTCAAGAAGCCTTTCGCTAAGACAGTTCTTGTGGAATTGGCAAAGTGATATTCGGAAGCCCGTAGAGGGCTATGGTGAAAAAGGAAATATCCTCAGATGAAATCTGGAAAGAAGCTTTCTGAGAAACTGCTTAGTGTTCTGTTAATTCATCTCACAGAGTTACATCTGTATTTCGTGGATCTCTTTGCTAGCCTTATTTCTGTGGAATCTGAGAACAGATATTTCGGATCCCATTGAAGACTATAGGGCCAAAGGAAATATCCTCCGATAACAAAGAGAAAGAAGCTTTCTGAGAAACTTCTTTGTGTTCTGTGAAATCATCTCACAGAGTTACAGCTTTCCCCTCAAGAAGCCTTTCGCTAAGACAGTTCTTGTGGAATTGGCAAAGTGATATTTGGAAGCCCATAGAGGGCTATGGTGAAAAAGGAAATATCCTCAGATGAAATCTGGAAGGAAGCTTTCTGAGAAACTGCTTAGTGTTCTGTTAATTCATCTCACAGAGTTACATCTGTATTTCGTGGATCTCTTTGCTAGCCTTATTTCTTTGGAATCTGAGAACAGATATTTCGGATCCCTTTGAAGACTATAGGGCCAAAGGAAATATCCTTCGATAACAAAGAGAAAGAAGCTGTCTGAGAAACTTCTTTGTGTTCTGTAAAATCATCTCACAGAGTTACAGCTTTCCCCTCAAGAAGCCTTTCGCTAAGACAGTTCTTGTGGAATTGGCAAAGTGATATTTGGAAGCCCGTAGAGGGCAATGGTGAAAAAGGAAATATCCTCAGATGAAATCTGGAAAGAAGTTTTCTGAGAAACTTCCCTGTGATGTGTGACTTCCACTCACAGAGTTACATCTGTATTTCGTGGATCTCTTTGCTATCCTTATTTCTGTGGAATCTGAGAACAGATATTTCGGAACCCCTTAGAAGACTATAGGGCCAAAGGAAATATCCTCCGATAACAAAGAGAAAGAAGCTTTCTGAGAAACTTCTTTGTGTTCTGTGAAATCATCTCACAGAGTTACAGCTTTCCCCTCAAGAAGCCTTTCGCTAAGACAGTTTTTGTGGAATTGGCAAAGTGATATTTGGAAGCCCATAGAGGGCTATGGTGAAAAAGGAAATATCCTCAGATGAAATCTGGAGAGAAGCTTTCTGAGAAACTGCTTAGTGTTCTGTTAATTCATCTCACAGAGTTACATCCGTATTTCGTGGATCTCTTTGCTAGCCTTATTTCTGTGGAATCTGAGAACAGATATTTCGGA
The DNA here is from genome assembly GCF_043159975.1 of Macaca nemestrina. Taxonomy (NCBI): domain Eukaryota; kingdom Metazoa; phylum Chordata; class Mammalia; order Primates; family Cercopithecidae; genus Macaca; species Macaca nemestrina. The sequence goes on from NC_092144.1 coordinate 29,850,545, forward strand.
TCCCTTTGATGACTATAGGGCCAAAGGAAATATCCTCCGATAACAAAGAGAAAGAAAATTTCTGAGAAACTTCTTTGTGTTTTCTGAAATCATCTCACAGAGTTACAGCTTTCCCCTCAAGAAGCCTTTCGCTAAGACAGTTCTTGTGGAATTGGCAACGTGATATTTGGAAGCCCATAGAGGGCTATGGTGAAAAAGGAAATATCCTCAGATGAAATCTGGAAAGAAGCTTTCTGAGAAACTGCTTAGTGTTCTGTTAATTCATCTCACAGAGTTACATCTGTATTTCGTGGATCTCTTTGCTAGCCTTATTTCTGTGGAATCTGAGAACAGATATTTCGGATCCCATTGAAGACTATATGGCCAAAGGAAATATCCTCCGATAACAAAGAGAAAGAAGCTTTCTGAGAAACTTCTTTGTGTTCTGTGAAATCATCTCACAGAGTTACAGCTTTCCCCTCAAGAAGCCTTTCGCTAAGACAGTTCTTGTGGATTTCGCAAAGTGATATTCGGAAGCCCATAGAGGGCTATGGTGAAAAAGGAAATATCCTCAGATGAAATCTGGAAAGAAGCTTTCTGAGAAACTTCTCTGTGATGTGTGACTTCCACTCACAGAGTTACATCTCTATTTCGTGGATCTCTTTGCTAGCCTTATTTCTGTGGAATCTGAGAACAGATATTTCGGATCCCATTGAAGACTATAGGGCCAAAGGAAATATCCTCCGATAACAAAGAGAAAGAAGCTTTCTGAGAAACTTCTTTGTGTTCTGTGAAATCATCTCACAGAGTTACAGCTTTCCCCTCAAGAAGCCTTTCGCTAATACAGTTCTTGTGGAATTGGCAAAGTGATATTTGGAAGCCCATAGAGTACTATGGTGAAAAAGGAAATATCCTCAGATGAAATCTGGAAAGAAGCTTTCTGAGAAACTTCTCTGTGATGTGTGACTTCCACTCACAGAGTTACATCTGTATTTCATGGATCTCTTTGCTATCCTTATTTTTGTGGAATCTGAGAACAGATATTTCGGATCCCTTTGAAGACTACTCGGCCAAAGGAAATATCCTCCGATAACAAAGAGAAAGAAGCTTTCTGAGAAACTTCTTTGTGTTCTGTGAAATCATCTCACAGAGTTACAGCTTTCCCCTCAAGAAGCCTTTCGCTAAGACGGTTCTTGTGGAATTGGCAAAGTGATATTTGGAAGCCCATAGAGGGCTATGGTGAAAAAGGAAATATCCTCAGATGAAATCTTGAAAGAAGGTTTCTGAGAAACTGCTGAGTGTTCTGTTAATTCATCTCACAGAGTTACATCTGTATTTCGTGGATCTCTTTGCTAGCCTTATTTCTGTGGAATCTGAGAACAGATATTTCGGATCCCATTGAAGACTATAGAGCCAAAGGAAATATCCTCCGATAACAAAGAGAAAGAAGCTTTCTGAGAAACTTCTTTGTGTTCTGTGAAATCATCTCACAGAGTTACAGCTTTCCCCTCAAGAAGCCTTTCGCTAAGACAGTTCTTGTGGAATTGGCAAAGTGATATTTGGAAGCCCATAGAGGGCTATGGTGAAAAAGGAAATATCCTCAGATGAAATCTGGAAAGAAGCTTTCTGAGAAACTGCTTAGTGTTCTGTTAATTCATCTCACAGAGTTACATCTGTATTTCGTGGATCTCTTTGCTAGCCTTATTTCTTTGGAATCTGAGAACAGATATTTCGGATCCCATTGAAGACTATAGGGCCAAAGGAAATATCCTTCGATAACAAAGAGAAAGAAGCTGTCTGAGAAACTTCTTTGTGTTCTGTAAAATCATCTCACAGAGTTACAGCTTTCCCCTCAAGAAGCCTTTCGCTAAGACAGTTCTTGTGGAATTGGCAAAGTGATATTTGGAAGCCCGTAGAGGGCAATGGTGAAAAAGGAAATATCCTCAGATGAAATCTGGAAAGAAGTTTTCTGAGAAACTTCCCTGTGATGTGTGACTTCCACTCACAGAGTTACATCTGTATTTCGTGGATCTCTTTGCTATCCTTATTTCTGTGGAATCTGAGAACAGATATTTCGGAACCCCTTAGAAGACTATAGGGCCAAAGGAAATATCCTCCGATAACAAAGAGAAAGAAGCTTTCTGAGAAACTTCCTTGTGTTCTGTGAAATCATCTCACAGATTTACAGCTTTCCCCTCAAGAAGCCTTTCGCTAAGACAGTTTTTGTGGAATTGGCAAAGTGATATTTGGAAGCCCATAGAGGGCTATGGTGAAAAAGGAAATATCCTCAGATGAAATCTGGAGAGAAGCTTTCTGAGAAACTGCTTAGTGTTCTGTTAATTCATCTCACAGAGTTACATCCGTATTTCGTGGATCTCTTTGCTAGCCTTATTTCTGTGGAATCTGAGAACAGATATTTCGGATCCCTTTGATGACTATAGGGCCAAAGGAAATATCCTCCGATAACAAAGAGAAAGAAAATTTCTGAGAAACTTCTTTGTGTTTTCTGAAATCATCTCACAGAGTTACAGCTTTCCCCTCAAGAAGCCTTTCGCTAAGACAGTTCTTGTGGAATTGGCAACGTGATATTTGGAAGCCCATAGAGGGCTATGGTGAAAAAGGAAATATCCTCAGATGAAATCTGGAAAGAAGCTTTCTGAGAAACTGCTTAGTGTTCTGTTAATTCATCTCACAGAGTTACATCTGTATTTCGTGGATCTCTTTGCTAGCCTTATTTCTGTGGAATCTGAGAACAGATATTTCGGATCCCATTGAAGACTATATAGCCAAAGGAAATATCCTCCGATAACAAAGAGAAAGAAGCTTTCTGAGAAACTTCTTTGTGTTCTGTGAAATCATCTCACAGAGTTACAGCTTTCCCCTCAAGAAGCCTTTCGCTAAGACAGTTCTTGTGGAATTCGCAAAGTGATATTCCGAAGCCCATAGAGGGCTATGGTGAAAAAGGAAATATCCTCAGATGAAATCTGGAAAGAAGCTTTCTGAGAAACTTCTCTGTGATGTGTGACTTCCACTCACAGAGTTACATCTGTATTTCGTGGATCTCTTTGCTAGCCTTATTTCTGTGGAATCTGAGAACAGATATTTCGGATCCCTTTGAAGACTATACGGCCAAAGGAAATATCCTCCGATAACAAAGAGAAAGAAGCTTTCTGAGAAACTTCTTTGTGTTCTGTGAAATCATCTCACAGAGTTACAGTTTTCCCCTCAAGAAGCCTTTCGCTAAGACGGTTCTTGTGGAATTGGCAAAGTGATATTTGGAAGCCTATAGAGGGCTACGGTGAAAAAGGAAATATCCTCAGATGAAATCTGGAAAGAAGCTTTCTGAGAAACTGCTTAGTGTTCTGTTAATTCATCTCACAGAGTTACATCTGTATTTCGTGGATCTCTTTGCTAGCCTTATTTCTGTGGAATCTGAGAACAGATATTTCGGATCCCATTGAAGACTATAGGGCCAAAGGAAATATCCTCCAATAACAAAGAGAAAGAAGCTTTCTGAGAAACTTCTTTGTGTTCTGTGAAATCATCTCACAGAGTTACAGCTTTCCCCTCAAGAAGCCTTTCGCTAATACAGTTCTTGTGGAATTGGCAAAGTGATATTTGGAAGCCCATAGAGTACTATGGTGAAAAAGGAAATATCCTCAGATGAAATCTGGAAAGAAGCTTTCTGAGAAACTTCTCTGTGATGTGTGACTTCCACTCACAGAGTTACATCTGTATTTCTTGGATCTCTTTGCTATCCTTATTTTTGTGGAATCTGAGAACAGATATTTCGGATCCCTTTGAAGACTATTCGGCCAAAGGAAATATCCTCCGATAACAAAGAGAAAGAAGCTTTCTGAGAAACTTCTTTGTGTTCTGTGAAATCATCTCACAGAGTTACAGCTTTCCCCTCAAGAAGCCTTTCGCTAAGACGGTTCTTGTGGAATTGGCAAAGTGATATTTGGAAGCCCATAGAGGGCTATGGTGAAAAAGGTAATATCCTCAGATGAAATCTGGAAAGAAGCTTTCTGAGAAACTTCTCTGTGATGTGTGACTTCCACTCACAGAGTTACATCTGTATTTCGTGGATCTCTTTGCTACCCTTATTTCTGTGGAATCTGAGAACAGATATTTCGGATCCCTTTGAAGACTATAGGGCCAAAGGAAATATCCTCCGATAACAAAGAGAAAGAAGCTTTCTGAGAAACTTCTTTGTGTTCTGTGAAATCATCTCACAGAGTTACACCTTTCCCCTCAAGAAGCCTTTCGCTAAGACAGTTCTTGTGGAATTGGCAAAGTGATATTCGGAAGCCCATAGAGGGCTATGGTGAAAAAGGAAATATCCTCAGATGAAATCTGGAAAGACGCTTTCTGAGAAACTGCTTAGTGTTCTGTTAATTCATCTCACAGAGTTACATCTGTATTTTGTGGATCTCCTTGCTAGCCTTATTTCTGTGGAATCTGGGAACAGATATTTCGGATCCATTTGAAGACTATAGGGCCAAAGGAAATATCCTCCGATAACAAAGAGAAAGAAGCTTTCTGAGAAACTTCTTTGTGTTCTGTGAAATCATCTCACAGAGTTACAGCTTTCCCCTCAAGAAGCCTTTCGCTAAGACAGTTCTTGTGGAATTGGCAAAGTGATATTTGGAAGCCCATAGAGGGCTATGGTGAAAAAGGAAATATCCTCAGATGAAATCTGGAAAGAAGCTTTCTGAGAAACTGCTTAGTGTTCTGTTAATTCATCTCACAGAGTTACATCCGTATTTCGTGGATCTCTTTGCTAGCCTTATTTCTGTGGAATCTGAGAACAGATATTTCGGATCCCTTTGAAGACTATAGGGCCAAAGGAAATATCCTCCGATAACAAAGAGAAAGAAGCCTTCTGAGAAACTTCTTTGTGTTCTGTGAAATCATCTCACAGAGTTACAGCTTTCCCCTCAAGAAGCCTTTCGCTAAGACGGTTCTTGTGGAATTGGCAAAGTGATATTTGGAAGCCCATAGAGGGCTATGGTGAAAAAGGAAATATCCTCAGATGAAATCTTGAAAGAAGGTTTCTGAGAAACTGCTTAGTGTTCTGTTAATTCATCTCACAGAGTTACATCTGTATTTCGTGGATCTCTTTGCTAGCCTTATTTCTGTGGAATGTGAGAACAGATATTTCGGATCCCATTGAAGACTATAGGGCCAAAGGAAATATCCTCCGATAACAAAGAGAAAGAAGCTTTCTAAGAAACTTCTTTGTGTTCTTTGAAATCATCTCACAGAGTTACAGCTTTCCCCTCAAGAAGCCTTTCACTGAGACAATTCTTGTGGAATTGGCTTAGTGATATTTGGAAGCCCATAGAGGGCTATGGTGAAAAAGGAAATATCCTCAGATGAAATCTGGAAAGACGCTTTCTGAGAAACTGCTTAGTGTTCTGTTAATTCATCTCACAGAGTTACATCTGTATTTTGTGGATCTCCTTGCTAGCCTTATTTCTGTGGAATCTGAGAACAGATATTTCGGATCCCTTTGAAGACTATAGGGCCAAAGGAAATATCCTCCGATAACAAAGAGAAAGAAGCTTTCTGAGAAACTTCTTTGTGTTCTGTGAAATCATCTCACAGAGTTACAGCTTTCCCCTCAAGAAGCCTTTCGCTAAGACAGTTCTTGTGGAATTGGCAAAGTGATATTTGGAAGCCCATAGAGGGCTATGGTGAAAAAGGAAATATCCTCAGATGAAATCTGGAAAGAAGCTTTCTGAGAAACTGCTTAGTGTTCTGTTAATTCATCTCACAGAGTTACATCTGTATTTCGTGGATCTCTTTGCTAGCCTTATTTCTGTGGAATCTGAGAACAGATATTTCGGATCTCATTGAAGACTATAGGGCCAAAGGAAATATCCTCCGATAACAAAGAGAAAGAAGCTTTCTGAGAAACTTCTTTGTGTTCTGTGAAATCATCTCACAGAGTTACAGCTTTCCCCTCAAGAAGCCTTTCGCTAAGACAGTTCTTGTGGAATTGGCAAAGTGATATTTGGAAGCCCATAGAGGGCTATGGTGAAAAAGGAAATATCCTCAGATGAAATCTGGAAAGAAGCTTTCTGAGAAACTGCTTAGTGTTCTGTTAATTCATCTCACAGAGTTACATCCGTATTTCGTGGATCTCTTTGCTAGCCTTATTTCTGTGGAATCTGAGAACAGATATTTCGGATCCCTTTGAAGACTATAGGGCCAAAGGAAATATCCTCCGATAACAAAGAGAAAGAAGCTTTCTGAGAAACTTCTTTGTGTTCTGTGAAATCATCTCACAGAGTTACAGCTTTCCCCTCAAGAAGCCTTTCGCTAAGACAGTTCTTGTGGAATTGGCAAAGTGATATTTGGAAGCCCATAGAGGGCTATGGTGAAAAAGTAAATATCCTCAGATGAAATCTGGAAAGAAGCTTTCTGAGAAACTGCTTAGTGTTCTGTTAATTCATCTCACAGAGTTACATCTGTATTTCGTGGATCTCTTTGCTAGCCTTATTTCTGTGGAATGTGAGAACAGATATTTCGGATCCCATTGAAGACTATAGGGCCAAAGGAAATATCCTCCGATAACAAAGAGAAAGAAGCTTTCTGAGAAACTTCTTTGTGTTCTGTGAAATCATCTCACAGAGTTACAGCTTTCCCCTCAAGAAGCCTTTCGCTAAGACAGTTCTTGTGGAATTGGCAAAGTGATAATCGGAGGCCCATAGAGGGCTATGGTGAAAAAGGAAATATCCTCAGATGAAATCTGGAAAGAAGCTTTCTGAGAAACTGCTTAGTGTTCTGTTAATTCATCTCACAGAGTTACATCTGTATTTCGTGGATCTCTTTGCTAGCCTTATTTCTGTGGAATCTGAGAACAGATATTTCGGATCCCATTGAAGACTATAGGGCCAAAGGAAATATCCTCCGATAACAAAGAGAAAGAAGCTTTCTGAGAAACTTCTTTGTGTTCTGTGAAATCATCTCACAGAGTTACAGCTTTCCCCTCAAGAAGCCTTTCGCTAAGACAGTTCTTGTGGAATTGGCAAAGTGATATTTGGAAGCCCATAGAGGGCTATGGTGAAAAAGGAAATATCCTCAGATGAAATCAGGAAAGAAGCTTTCTGAGAAACTGCTTAGTGTTCTGTTAATTCATCTCACAGAGTTACATCTGTATTTCGTGGATCCCTTTGCTAGCTTTATTTCTGTGGAATCTGAGAACTGATATTTCGGATCCCATTGAAGACTATAGGGCCAAAGGAAATATCCTTCGGTAACAAAGAGAAAGAAGCTGTCTGAGAAACTGCTTTGTGTTCTGTAAAATCATCTCACAGAGTTACAGCTTTCCCCTCAAGAAGCCTTTCGCTAAGACAGTTCTTGTGGAATTGGCAAAGTGATATTTGGAAGCCCATAGAGGGCTATGGTGAAAAAGGTAATATCCTCAGATGAAATCTGGAAAGAAGCTTTCTGAGAAACTTCTCTGTGATGTGTGACTTCCACTCACAGAGTTACATCTGTATTTCGTGGATCTCTTTGCTACCCTTATTTCTGTGGAATCTGAGAACAGATATTTCGGATCCCTTTGAAGACTATAGGGCCAAAGGAAACATCCTCCGATAACAAAGAGAAAGAATCTTTCTGAGAAACTTCTTTGTGTTCTGTGAAATCATCTCACAGAGTTACACCTTTCCCCTCAAGAAGCCTTTCGCTAAGACAGTTCTTGTGGAATTGGCAAAGTGATATTCGGAAGCCCATAGAGGGCTATGGTGAAAAAGGAAATATCCTCAGATGAAATCTGGAAAGAAGCTTTCTGAGAAACTGCTTAGTGTTCTGTTAATTCATCTCACAGAGTTACATCCGTATTTCGTGGATCTCTTTGCTAGCCTTATTTCTGTGGAATCTGAGAACAGATATTTCGGATCCCTTTGAAGACTATAGGGCCAAAGGAAATATCCTCCGATAACAAAGAGAAAGAAGCCTTCTGAGAAACTTCTTTGTGTTCTGTGAAATCATCTCACAGAGTTACAGCTTTCCCCTCAAGAAGCCTTTCGCTAAGACAGTTCTTGTGGAATTGGCAAAGTGATATTTGGAAGCCCATAGAGGGCTATGGTGAAAAAGGAAATATCCTCAGATGAAATCTTGAAAGAAGGTTTCTGAGAAACTGCTTAGTGTTCTGTTAATTCATCTCACAGAGTTACATCTGTATTTCGTGGATCTCTTTGCTAGCCTTATTTCTGTGGAATGTGAGAACAGATATTTCGGATCCCATTGAAGACTATAGGGCCAAAGGAAATATCCTCCGATAACAAAGAGAAAGAAGCTTTCTAAGAAACTTCTTTGTGTTCTTTGAAATCATCTCACAGAGTTACAGCTTTCCCCTCAAGAAGCCTTTCGCTGAGACAATTCTTGTGGAATTGGCTTAGTGATATTTGGAAGCCCATAGAGGGCTATGGTGAAAAAGGAAATATCCTCAGATGAAATCTGGAAAGACGCTTTCTGAGAAACTGCTTAGTGTTCTGTTAATTCATCTCACAGAGTTACATCTGTATTTTGTGGATCTCCTTGCTAGCCTTATTTCTGTGGAATCTGAGAACAGATATTTCCGATCCCTTTGAAGACTATAGGGCCAAAGGAAATATCCTCCGATAACAAAGAGAAAGAAGCTTTCTGAGAAACTTCTTTGTGTTCTGTGAAATCATCTCACAGAGTTACAGCTTTCCCCTCAAGAAGCCTTTCGCTAAGACAGTTCTTGTGGAATTGGCAAAGTGATATTTGGAAGCCCATAGAGGGCTATGGTGAAAAAGGAAATATCCTCAGATGAAATCTGGAAAGAAGCTTTCTGAGAAACTGCTTAGTGTTCTGTTAATTCATCTCACAGAGTTACATCTGTATTTCGTGGATCTCTTTGCTAGCCTTATTTCTGTGGAATCTGAGAACAGATATTTCGGATCTCATTGAAGACTATAGGGCCAAAGGAAATATCCTCCGATAACAAAGAGAAAGAAGCTTTCTGAGAAACTTCTTTGTGTTCTGTGAAATCATCTCACAGAGTTACAGCTTTCCCCTCAAGAAGCCTTTCGCTAAGACAGTTCTTGTGGAATTGGCAAAGTGATATTTGGAAGCCCATAGAGGGCTATGGTGAAAAAGGAAATATCCTCAGATGAAATCTGGAAAGAAGCTTTCTGAGAAACTGCTTAGTGTTCTGTTAATTCATCTCACAGAGTTACATCCGTATTTCGTGGATCTCTTTGCTAGCCTTATTTCTGTGGAATCTGAGAACAGATATTTCGGATCCCTTTGAAGACTATAGGGCCAAAGGAAATATCCTCCGATAACAAAGAGAAAGAAGCTTTCTGAGAAACTTCTTTGTGTTCTGTGAAATCATCTCACAGAGTTACAGCTTTCCCCTCAAGAAGCCTTTCGCTAAGACAGTTCTTGTGGAATTGGCAAAGTGATATTTGGAAGCCCATAGAGGGCTATGGTGAAAAAGGAAATATCCTCAGATGAAATCTGGAAAGAAGCTTTCTGAGAAACTGCTTAGTGTTCTGTTAATTCATCTCACAGAGTTACATCTGTATTTCGTGGATCTCTTTGCTAGCCTTATTTCTGTGGAATGTGAGAACAGATATTTCGGATCCCATTGAAGACTATAGGGCCAAAGGAAATATCCTCCGATAACAAAGAGAAAGAAGCTTTCTGAGAAACTTCTTTGTGTTCTGTGAAATCATCTCACAGAGTTACAGCTTTCCCCTCAAGAAGCCTTTCGCTAAGACAGTTCTTGTGGAATTGGCAAAGTGATAATCGGAGGCCCATAGAGGGCTATGGTGAAAAAGGAAATATCTTCAGATGAAATCTGGAAAGAAGCTTTCTGAGAAACTGCTTAGTGTTCTGTTAATTCATCTCACAGAGTTACATCTGTATTTCGTGGATCTCTTTGCTAGCCTTATTTCTGTGGAATCTGAGAACAGATATTTCGGATCCCATTGAAGACTATAGGGCCAAAGGAAATATCCTCCGATAACAAAGAGAAAGAAGCTTTCTGAGAAACTTCTTTGTGTTCTGTGAAATCATCTCACAGAGTTACAGCTTTCCCCTCAAGAAGCCTTTCGCTAAGACAGTTCTTGTGGAATTGGCAAAGTGATATTTGGAAGCCCATAGAGGGCTATGGTGAAAAAGGAAATATCCTCAGATGAAATCTGGAAAGAAGCTTTCTGAGAAACTGCTTAGTGTTCTGTTAATTCATCTCACAGAGTTACATCTGTATTTCGTGGATCCCTTTGCTAGCTTTATTTCTGTGGAATCTGAGAACTGATATTTCGGATCCCATTGAAGACTATAGGGCCAAAGGAAATATCCTTCGGTAACAAAGAGAAAGAAGCTGTCTGAGAAACTTCTTTGTGTTCTGTAAAATCATCTCACAGAGTTACAGCTTTCCCCTCAAGAAGCCTTTCGCTAAGACAGTTCTTGTGGAATTGGCAAAGTGATATTTGGAAGCCCATAGAGGGCTATGGTGAAAAAGGTAATATCCTCAGATGAAATCTGGAAAGAAGCTTTCTGAGAAACTTCTCTGTGATGTGTGACTTCCACTCACAGAGTTACATCTGTATTTCGTGGATCTCTTTGCTACCCTTATTTCTGTGGAATCTGAGAACAGATATTTCGGATCCCTTTGAAGACTATAGGGCCAAAGGAAATATCCTCCGATAACAAAGAGAAAGAATCTTTCTGAGAAACTTCTTTGTGTTCTGTGAAATCATCTCACAGAATTACACCTTTCCCCTCAAAGAGCCTTTCGCTAAGACAGTTCTTGTGGAATTGGCAAAGAGATATTCGGAAGCCCATAGAGGGCTATGGTGAAAAAGGAAATATCCTCAGATGAAATCTGGAAAGAAGCTTTCTGAGAAACTGCTTAGTGTTCTGTTAATTCATCTCACAGAGTTACATCTGTATTTCGTGGATCTCTTTGCTAGCCTTATTTCTGTGGAATCTGAGAACAGATATTTCGGATCCCATTGAAGACTATAGGGCCAAAGGAAATATCCTTCGATAACAAAGAGAAAGAAGCTTTCTGAGAAACTTCTTTGTGTTCTGTGAAATCATCTCACAGAGTTACAGCTTTCCCCTCAAGAAGCCTTTCGCTAAGACAGTTCTTGTGGAATTGGCAAAGTGATATTTGGAAGCCCATAGAGGGCTATGGTGAAAATGGAAATATCCTCAGATGAAATCTGGAAAGAAGCTTTCTGAGAAACTGCTTAGTGTTCTGTTAATTCATCTCACAGAGTTACATCCGTATTTCGTGGATCTCTTTGCTAGCCTTATTTCTGTGGAATCTGAGAACAGATATTTCGGATCCCTTTGATGACTATAGGGCCAAAGGAAATATCCTCCGATAACAAAGAGAAAGAAAATTTCTGAGAAACTTCTTTGTGTTTTCTGAAATCATCTCACAGAGTTACAGCTTTCCCCTCAAGAAGCCTTTCGCTAAGACAGTTCTTGTGGAATTGTCAACGTGATATTTGGAAGCCCATAGAGGGCTATGGTGAAAAAGGAAATATCCTCGGATGAAATCTGGAAAGAAGCTTTCTGAGAAACTGCTTAGTGTTCTGTTAATTCATCTCGCAGAGTTACATCTGTATTTCGTGGATCTCTTTGCTAGCCTTATTTCTGTGGAATCTGAGAACAGATATTTCGGATCCCATTGAAGACTATATGGCCAAAGGAAATATCCTCCGATAACAAAGAGAAAGAAGCTTTCTGAGAAACTTCTTTGTGTTCTGTGAAATCATCTCACAGAGTTACAGCTTTCCCCTCAAGAAGCCTTTCGCTAAGACAGTTCTTGTGGAATTCGCAAAGTGATATTCGGAAGCCCATAGAGGGCTATGGTGAAAAAGGAAATATCCTCAGATGAAATCTGGAAAGAAGCCTTCTGAGAAACTTCTCTGTGATGTGTGACTTCCACTCACAGAGTTACATCTGTATTTCGTTTATCTCTTTGCTATCCTTATTTCTGTGGAATCTGAGAACAGATATTTCGGATCCCTTTGAAGACTATACGGCCAAAGGAAATATCCTCCGATAACAAAGAGAAAGAAGCTTTCTGAGAAACTTCTTTGTGTTCTGTGAAATCATCTCACAGAGTTACAGTATTCCCCTCAAGAAGCCTTTCGCTAAGACGGTTCTTGTGGAATTGGCAAAGTGATATTTGGAATCCTATAGAGGGCTACGGTGAAAAAGGAAATATCCTCAGATGAAATCTGGAAAGAAGCTTTCTGAGAAACTGCTTAGTGTTCTGTTAATTCATCTCACAGAGTTACATCTGTATTTCGTGGATCTCTTTGCTAGCCTTATTTCTGTGGAATCTGAGAACAGATATTTCGGATCCCATTGAAGACTATAGGGCCAAAGGAAATATCCTCCGATAACAAAGAGAAAGATGCTTTCTGAGAAACTTCTTTGTGTTCTGTGAAATCATCTCACAGAGTTACAGCTTTCCCCTCAAGAAGCCTTTCGCTAAGACAGTTCTTGTGGAATTGGCAAAGTGATATTTGGAAGCCCATAGAGTACTATGGTGAAAAAGGAAATATCCTCAGATGAAATCTGGAAAGAAGCTTTCTGAGAAACTTCTCTGCGATGTGTGACTTCCACTCACAGAGTTACATCTCTATTTCGTGGATCTCTTTGCTATCCTTATTTCTGTGGAATCTGAGAACAGATATTTCGGATCCCTTTGAAGACTATTCGGCCAAAGGAAATATCCTCCGATAACAAAGAGAAAGAAGCTTTCTGAGAAACTTCTTTGTGTTCTGTGAAATCATCTCACAGAGTTACAGCTTTCCCCTCAAGAAGCCTTTCGCTAAGACAGTTCTTGTGGAATTGGCAAAGTGATATTTGGAAGCCCATAGAGGGCTATGGTGAAAAAGGAAATATCCTCAGATGAAATCTGGAAAGAAGCTTTCTGAGAAACTGCTTAGTGTTCTGTTAATTCATCTCACAGAGTTACATCTGTATTTCGTGGATCTCTTTGCTAGCCTTATTTCTGTGGAATCTGAGAACAGATATTTCGGATCTCATTGAAGACTATAGGGCCAAAGGAAATATCCTCCGATAACAAAGAGAAAGAAGCTTTCTGAGAAACTTCTTTGTGTTCTGTGAAATCATCTCACAGAGTTACAGCTTTCCCCTCAAGAAGCCTTTCGCTAAGACAGTTCTTGTGGAATTGGCAAAGTGATATTTGGAAGCCCATAGAGGGCTATGGTGAAAAAGGAAATATCCTCAGATGAAATCTGGAAAGAAGCTTTCTGAGAAACTGCTTAGTGTTCTGTTAATTCATCTCACAGAGTTACATCCGTATTTCGTGGATCTCTTTGCTAGCCTTATTTCTGTGGAATCTGAGAACAGATATTTCGGATCCCTTTGAAGACTATAGGGCCAAAGGAAATATCCTCCGATAACAAAGAGAAAGAAGCTTTCTGAGAAACTTCTTTGTGTTCTGTGAAATCATCTCACAGAGTTACAGCTTTCCCCTCAAGAAGCCTTTCGCTAAGACAGTTCTTGTGGAATTGGCAAAGTGATAATCGGAGGCCCATAGAGGGCTATGGTGAAAAAGGAAATATCTTCAGATGAAATCTGGAAAGAAGCTTTCTGAGAAACTGCTTAGTGTTCTGTTAATTCATCTCACAGAGTTACATCTGTATTTCGTGGATCTCTTTGCTAGCCTTATTTCTGTGGAATCTGAGAACAGATATTTCGGATCCCATTGAAGACTATAGGGCCAAAGGAAATATCCTCCGATAACAAAGAGAAAGAAGCTTTCTGAGAAACTTCTTTGTGTTCTGTGAAATCATCTCACAGAGTTACAGCTTTCCCCTCAAGAAGCCTTTCGCTAAGACAGTTCTTGTGGAATTGGCAAAGTGATATTTGGAAGCCCATAGAGGGCTATGGTGAAAAAGGAAATATCCTCAGATGAAATCTGGAAAGAAGCTTTCTGAGAAACTGCTTAGTGTTCTGTTAATTCATCTCACAGAGTTACATCTGTATTTCGTGGATCCCTTTGCTAGCTTTATTTCTGTGGAATCTGAGAACTGATATTTCGGATCCCATTGAAGACTATAGGGCCAAAGGAAATATCCTTCGGTAACAAAGAGAAAGAAGCTGTCTGAGAAACTTCTTTGTGTTCTGTAAAATCATCTCACAGAGTTACAGCTTTCCCCTCAAGAAGCCTTTCGCTAAGACAGTTCTTGTGGAATTGGCAAAGTGATATTTGGAAGCCCATAGAGGGCTATGGTGAAAAAGGTAATATCCTCAGATGAAATCTGGAAAGAAGCTTTCTGAGAAACTTCTCTGTGATGTGTGACTTCCACTCATAGAGTTACATCTGTATTTCGTGGATCTCTTTGCTACCCTTATTTCTGTGGAATCTGAGAACAGATATTTCGGATCCCTTTGAAGACTATAGGGCCAAAGGAAATATCCTCCGATAACAAAGAGAAAGAATCTTTCTGAGAAACTTCTTTGTGTTCTGTGAAATCATCTCACAGAGTTACACCTTTCCCCTCAAGAAGCCTTTCGCTAAGACAGTTCTTGTGGAATTGGCAAAGTGATATTCGGAAGCCCATAGAGGGCTATGGTGAAAAAGGAAATATCCTCAGATGAAATCTGGAAAGAAGCTTTCTGAGAAACTGCTTAGTGTTCTGTTAATTCATCTCACAGAGTTACATCTGTATTTCGTGGATCTCTTTGCTAGCCTTATTTCTGTGGAATCTGAGAACAGATATTTCGGATCCCATTGAAGACTATAGGGCCAAAGGAAATATCCTCCGATAACAAAGAGAAAGAAGCTTTCTGAGAAACTTCTTTGTGTTCTGTGAAATCATCTCACAGAGTTACAGCTTTCCCCTCAAGAAGCCTTTCGCTAAGACAGTTCTTGTGGAATTGGCAAAGTGATATTTGGAAGCCCATAGAGGGCTATGGTGAAAAAGGAAATATCCTCGGATGAAATCTGGAAAGAAGCTTTCTGAGAAACTGCTTAGTGTTCTGTTAATTCATCTCGCAGAGTTACATCTGTATTTCGTGGATCTCTTTGCTAGCCTTATTTCTGTGGAATCTGAGAACAGATATTTCGGATCCCATTGAAGACTATATGGCGAAAGGAAATATCCTCCGATAACAAAGAGAAAGAAGCTTTCTGAGAAACTTCTTTGTGTTCTGTGAAATCATCTCACAGAGTTACAGCTTTCCCCTCAAGAAGCCTTTCGCTAAGACAGTTCTTGTGGAATTCGCAAAGTGATATTCGGAAGCCCATAGAGGGCTATGGTGAAAAAGGAAATATCCTCAGATGAAATCTGGAAAGAAGCCTTCTGAGAAACTTCTCTGTGATGTGTGACTTCCACTCACAGAGTTACATCTGTATTTCGTTTATCTCTTTGCTATCCTTATTTCTGTGGAATCTGAGAACAGATATTTCGGATCCCTTTGAAGACTATACGGCCAAAGGAAATATCCTCCGATAACAAAGAGAAAGAAGCTTTCTGAGAAACTTCTTTGTGTTCTGTGAAATCATCTCACAGAGTTACAGTATTCCCCTCAAGAAGCCTTTCGCTAAGACGGTTCTTGTGGAATTGGCAAAGTGATATTTGGAATCCTATAGAGGGCTACGGTGAAAAAGGAAATATCCTCAGATGAAATCTGGAAAGAAGCTTTCTGAGAAACTGCTTAGTGTTCTGTTAATTCATCTCACAGAGTTACATCTGTATTTCGTGGATCTCTTTGCTAGCCTTATTTCTGTGGAATCTGAGAACAGATATTTCGGATCCCATTGAAGACTATAGGGCCAAAGGAAATATCCTCCGATAACAAAGAGAAAGATGCTTTCTGAGAAACTTCTTTGTGTTCTGTGAAATCATCTCACAGAGTTACAGCTTTCCCCTCAAGAAGCCTTTCGCTAAGACAGTTCTTGTGGAATTGGCAAAGTGATATTTGGAAGCCCATAGAGTACTATGGTGAAAAAGGAAATATCCTCAGATGAAATCTGGAAAGAAGCTTTCTGAGAAACTTCTCTGCGATGTGTGACTTCCACTCACAGAGTTACATCTCTATTTCGTGGATCTCTTTGCTATCCTTATTTCTGTGGAATCTGAGAACAGATATTTCGGATCCCTTTGAAGACTATTCGGCCAAAGGAAATATCCTCCGATAACAAAGAGAAAGAAGCTTTCTGAGAAACTTCTTTGTGTTCTGTGAAATCATCTCACAGAGTTACAGCTTTCCCCTCAAGAAGCCTTTCGCTAAGACAGTTCTTGTGGAATTGGCAAAGTGATATTTGGAAGCCCATAGAGGGCTATGGTGAAAAAGGAAATATCCTCAGATGAAATCTGGAAAGAAGCTTTCTGAGAAACTGCTTAGTGTTCTGTTAATTCATCTCACAGAGTTACATCTGTATTTCGTGGATCTCTTTGCTAGCCTTATTTCTGTGGAATCTGAGAACAGATATTTCGGATCTCATTGAAGACTATAGGGCCAAAGGAAATATCCTCCGATAACAAAGAGAAAGAAGCTTTCTGAGAAACTTCTTTGTGTTCTGTGAAATCATCTCACAGAGTTACAGCTTTCCCCTCAAGAAGCCTTTCGCTAAGACAGTTCTTGTGGAATTGGCAAAGTGATATTTGGAAGCCCATAGAGGGCTATGGTGAAAAAGGAAATATCCTCAGATGAAATCTGGAAAGAAGCTTTCTGAGAAACTGCTTAGTGTTCTGTTAATTCATCTCACAGAGTTACATCCGTATTTCGTGGATCTCTTTGCTAGCCTTATTTCTGTGGAATCTGAGAACAGATATTTCGGATCCCTTTGAAGACTATAGGGCCAAAGGAAATATCCTCCGATAACAAAGAGAAAGAAGCTTTCTGAGAAACTTCTTTGTGTTCTGTGAAATCATCTCACAGAGTTACAGCTTTCCCCTCAAGAAGCCTTTCGCTAAGACAGTTCTTGTGGAATTGGCAAAGTGATAATCGGAGGCCCATAGAGGGCTATGGTGAAAAAGGAAATATCTTCAGATGAAATCTGGAAAGAAGCTTTCTGAGAAACTGCTTAGTGTTCTGTTAATTCATCTCACAGAGTTACATCTGTATTTCGTGGATCTCTTTGCTAGCCTTATTTCTGTGGAATCTGAGAACAGATATTTCGGATCCCATTGAAGACTATAGGGCCAAAGGAAATATCCTCCGATAACAAAGAGAAAGAAGCTTTCTGAGAAACTTCTTTGTGTTCTGTGAAATCATCTCACAGAGTTACAGCTTTCCCCTCAAGAAGCCTTTCGCTAAGACAGTTCTTGTGGAATTGGCAAAGTGATATTTGGAAGCCCATAGAGGGCTATGGTGAAAAAGGAAATATCCTCAGATGAAATCTGGAAAGAAGCTTTCTGAGAAACTGCTTAGTGTTCTGTTAATTCATCTCACAGAGTTACATCTGTATTTCGTGGATCCCTTTGCTAGCTTTATTTCTGTGGAATCTGAGAACTGATATTTCGGATCCCATTGAAGACTATAGGGCCAAAGGAAATATCCTTCGGTAACAAAGAGAAAGAAGCTGTCTGAGAAACTTCTTTGTGTTCTGTAAAATCATCTCACAGAGTTACAGCTTTCCCCTCAAGAAGCCTTTCGCTAAGACAGTTCTTGTGGAATTGGCAAAGTGATATTTGGAAGCCCATAGAGGGCTATGGTGAAAAAGGTAATATCCTCAGATGAAATCTGGAAAGAAGCTTTCTGAGAAACTTCTCTGTGATGTGTGACTTCCACTCATAGAGTTACATCTGTATTTCGTGGATCTCTTTGCTACCCTTATTTCTGTGGAATCTGAGAACAGATATTTCGGATCCCTTTGAAGACTATAGGGCCAAAGGAAATATCCTCCGATAACAAAGAGAAAGAATCTTTCTGAGAAACTTCTTTGTGTTCTGTGAAATCATCTCACAGAGTTACACCTTTCCCCTCAAGAAGCCTTTCGCTAAGACAGTTCTTGTGGAATTGGCAAAGTGATATTCGGAAGCCCATAGAGGGCTATGGTGAAAAAGGAAATATCCTCAGATGAAATCTGGAAAGAAGCTTTCTGAGAAACTGCTTAGTGTTCTGTTAATTCATCTCACAGAGTTACATCTGTATTTCGTGGATCTCTTTGCTAGCCTTATTTCTGTGGAATCTGAGAACAGATATTTCGGATCCCATTGAAGACTATAGGGCCAAAGGAAATATCCTCCGATAACAAAGAGAAAGAAGCTTTCTGAGAAACTTCTTTGTGTTCTGTGAAATCATCTCACAGAGTTACAGCTTTCCCCTCAAGAAGCCTTTCGCTAAGACAGTTCTTGTGGAATTGGCAAAGTGATATTTGGAAGCCCATAGAGGGCTATGGTGAAAAAGGAAATATCCTCGGATGAAATCTGGAAAGAAGCTTTCTGAGAAACTGCTTAGTGTTCTGTTAATTCATCTCGCAGAGTTACATCTGTATTTCGTGGATCTCTTTGCTAGCCTTATTTCTGTGGAATCTGAGAACAGATATTTCGGATCCCATTGAAGACTATATGGCGAAAGGAAATATCCTCCGATAACAAAGAGAAAGAAGCTTTCTGAGAAACTTCTTTGTGTTCTGTGAAATCATCTCACAGAGTTACAGCTTTCCCCTCAAGAAGCCTTTCGCTAAGACAGTTCTTGTGGAATTCGCAAAGTGATATTCGGAAGCCCATAGAGGGCTATGGTGAAAAAGGAAATATCCTCAGATGAAATCTGGAAAGAAGCCTTCTGAGAAACTTCTCTGTGATGTGTGACTTCCACTCACAGAGTTACATCTGTATTTCGTTTATCTCTTTGCTATCCTTATTTCTGTGGAATCTGAGAACAGATATTTCGGATCCCTTTGAAGACTATACGGCCAAAGGAAATATCCTCCGATAACAAAGAGAAAGAAGCTTTCTGAGAAACTTCTTTGTGTTCTGTGAAATCATCTCACAGAGTTACAGTATTCCCCTCAAGAAGCCTTTCGCTAAGACGGTTCTTGTGGAATTGGCAAAGTGATATTTGGAATCCTATAGAGGGCTACGGTGAAAAAGGAAATATCCTCAGATGAAATCTGGAAAGAAGCTTTCTGAGAAACTGCTTAGTGTTCTGTTAATTCATCTCACAGAGTTACATCTGTATTTCGTGGATCTCTTTGCTAGCCTTATTTCTGTGGAATCTGAGAACAGATATTTCGGATCCCATTGAAGACTATAGGGCCAAAGGAAATATCCTCCGATAACAAAGAGAAAGATGCTTTCTGAGAAACTTCTTTGTGTTCTGTGAAATCATCTCACAGAGTTACAGCTTTCCCCTCAAGAAGCCTTTCGCTAAGACAGTTCTTGTGGAATTGGCAAAGTGATATTTGGAAGCCCATAGAGTACTATGGTGAAAAAGGAAATATCCTCAGATGAAATCTGGAAAGAAGCTTTCTGAGAAACTTCTCTGCGATGTGTGACTTCCACTCACAGAGTTACATCTCTATTTCGTGGATCTCTTTGCTATCCTTATTTCTGTGGAATCTGAGAACAGATATTTCGGATCCCTTTGAAGACTATTCGGCCAAAGGAAATATCCTCCGATAACAAAGAGAAAGAAGCTTTCTGAGAAACTTCTTTGGGTTCTGTGAAATCATCTCACAGAGTTACAGCTTTCCCCTCAAGAAGCCTTTCGCTAAGACGGTTCTTGTGGAATTGGCAAAGTGATATTTGGAAGCCCGTAGAGGGCTATGGTGAAAAAGGAAATATCCTCAGATGAAATCTGGAAAGAAGCTTTCTGAGAAACTGCTTAGTGTTCTGTTAATTCATCTCACAGAGTTACATCTGTATTTCGTGGATCTCTTTGCTAGCCTTATTTCTGTGGAATGTGAGAACAGATATTTCGGATCCCATTGAAGACTATAGGGACAAAGTAAATATCCTCCGATAACAAAGAGAAAGAAGCTTTCTAAGAAACTTCTTTGTGTTCTGTGAAATCATCTCACAGAGTTACAGCTTTCCCCTCAAGAAGCCTTTCGCTGAGGCAATTCTTGTGGAATTGGCTTAGTGATATTTGGAAGCCCATAGAGGGCTATGGTGAAAAAGGAAATATCCTCAGATGAAATCTGGAAAGACGCTTTCTGAGAAACTGCTTAGTGTTCTGTTAATTCATCTCACAGAGTTACATCTGTATTTTGTGGATCTCCTTGCTAGCCTTATTTCTGTGGAATCTGAGAACAGATATTTCGGATCCCTTTGAAGACTATAGGGCCAAAGGAAATATCCTCCGATAACAAAGAGTAAGAAGCTTTCTGAGAAACTTCTTTGTGTTCTGTGAAATCATCTCACAGAGTTACAGCTTTCCTCTCAAGAAGCCTTTCGCAAAGACAGTTCTTGTGGAATTGGCAAAGTGATATTTGGAAGCCCATAGAGGGCTATGGTGAAAAAGGAAATCTCCTCAGAGGAAATCTGGAAAGAAGCTTTCTGAGAAACAGCTTAGTGTTCTGTTAATTCATCTCACAGAGTTACATCTGTATTTCGTGGATCTCTTTGCTAGCCTTATTTCTGTGGAATCTGAGAACAGATATTTCGGATCTCATTGAAGACTATAGGGCCAAAGGAAATATCCTCCGATAACAAAGAGAAAGAAGCTTTCTGAGAAACTTCTTTGTGTTCTGTGAAATCATCTCACAGAGTTACAGCTTTCCCCTCAAGAAGCCTTTCGCTAAGACAGTTCTTGTGGAATTGGCAAAGTGATATTTGGAAGCCCATAGAGGGCTATGGTGAAAAAGGAAATATCCTCAGATGAAATCTAGAAAGAAGCTTTCTGAGAAACTGCTTAGTGTTCTGTTAATTCATCTCACAGAGTTACATCCGTATTTCGTGGATCTCTTTGCTAGCCTTATTTCTGTGGAATCTGAGAACAGATATTTCGGATCCCTTTGAAGACTATAGGGCCAAAGGAAATATCCTCCGATAACAAAGAGAAAGAAGCTTTCTGAGAAACTTCTTTGTGTTCTGTGAAATCATCTCACAGAGTTACAGCTTTCCCCTCAAGAAGCCTTTCGCTAAGACAGTTCTTGTGGAATTGGCAAAGTGATATTTGGAAGCCCATAGAGGGCTATGGTGAAAAAGGAAATATCCTCAGATGAAATCTGGAAAGAAGCTTTCTGAGAAACTGCTTAGTGTTCTGTTAATTCATCTCACAGAGTTACATCTGTATTTCGTGGATCTCTTTGCTAGCTTTATTTCTGTGGGATCTGAGAACAGATATTTCGGATCCCATTGAAGACTATAGGGCCAAAGGAAATATCCTCCGATAACAAAGAGAAAGAAGCTTTCTGAGAAACTTCTTTGTGTTCTGTGAAATCATCTCACAGAGTTACAGCTTTCCCCTCAAGAAGAATTTCGCTAAGACAGTTCTTGTGGAATTGGGAAAGTGATATTCGGAAGCCCATAGAGGGCTATGGTGAAAAAGGAAATATCCTCAGATGAAATCTGGAAAGAAGCTTTCTGAGAAACTGCTTAGTGTTCTGTTAATTCATCTCACAGAGTTACATCTGTATTTCGTGGATCTCTTTGCTAGCCTTATTTCTGTGGAATCTGAGAACAGATATTTGGGATCCCATTGAAGACTATAGGGCCAAAGGAAATATCCTCCGATAACAAAGAGAAAGAAGCTTTCTGAGAAACTTCTTTGTGTTCTGTGAAATCATCTCACAGAGTTACAGCTTTCCCCTCAAGAAGCCTTTCGCTAAGACAGTTCTTGTGGAATTGGCAAAGTGATATTTGGAAGCCCATAGAGGGCTATGGTGAAAAAGGAAATATCCTCAGATGAAATCTGGAAAGAAGCTTTCTGAGAAACTGCTTAGTGTTCTGTTAATTCATCTCACAGAGTTACATCTGTATTTCGTGGATCTCTTTGCTAGCTTTATTTCTGTGGAATCTGAGAACTTATATTTCGGATCCCATTGAAGACTATAGGGCCAAAGGAAATTTCCTTCGATAACAAAGAGAAAGAAGCTGTCTGAGAAACTTCTTTGTGTTCTGTAAAATCATCTCACAGAATTACAGCTTTCCCCTCAAGAAGCCTTTCGCTAAGACAGTTCTTGTGGAATTGGCAAAGTGATATTTGGAAGCCCATAGAGGGCTATGGTGAAAAAGGAAATATCCTCAGATGAAATCTGGAAAGAAGCTTTCTGAGAAACTTCTCTGTGATGTGTGACTTCCACTCACAGTGTTACATCTGTATTTCGTGGATCTCGTTGCTACCCTTATTTCTGTGGAATCTGAGAACAGATATTTCGGATCCCTTTGAAGACTATATGGCCAAAGGAAATATCCTCCGATAACAAAGAGAAAGAAGCTTTCTGAGAAACTTCTTTGTGTTCTGTGAAATCATCTCACAGAGTTACAGCTTTCCCCTCAAGAAGCCTTTCGCTAAGACAGTTCTTGTGGAATTGGCAAAGTGATATTTGGAATCCTATAGAGGGCTACGGTGAAAAAGGAAATATCCTCAGATGAAATCTGGAAAGAAGCTTTCTGAGAAACTGCTTAGTGTTCTGTTAATTCATCTCACAGAGTTACATCTGTATTTCGTGGATCTCTTTGCTAGCCTTATTTCTGTGGAATCTGAGAACAGATATTTCGGATCCCATTGAAGACTATAGGGCCAAAGGAAATATCCTCCGATAACAAAGAGAAAGATGCTTTCTGAGAAACTTCTTTGTGTTCTGTGAAATCATCTCACAGAGTTACAGCTTTCCCCTCAAGAAGCCTTTCGCTAAGACAGTTCTTGTGGAATTGGCAAAGTGATATTTGGAAGCCCATAGAGTACTATGGTGAAAAAGGAAATATCCTCAGATGAAATCTGGAAAGAAGCTTTCTGAGAAACTTCTCTGCGATGTGTGACTTCCACTCACAGAGTTACATCTGTATTTCGTGGATCTCTTTGCTATCCTTATTTCTGTGGAATCTGAGAACAGATATTTCGGATCCCTTTGAAGACTATTCGGCCAAAGGAAATATCCTCCGATAACAAAGAGAAAGAAGCTTTCTGAGAAACTTCTTTGGGTTCTGTGAAATCATCTCACAGAGTTACAGCTTTCCCCTCAAGAAGCCTTTCGCTAAGACGGTTCTTGTGGAATTGGCAAAGTGATATTTGGAAGCCCATAGAGGGCTATGGTGAAAAAGGAAATATCCTCAGATGAAATCTGGAAAGAAGCTTTCTGAGAAACTGCTTAGTGTTCTGTTAATTCATCTCACAGAGTTAAATCTGTATTTCGTGGATCTCTTTGCTAGCCTTATTTCTGTGGAATGTGAGAACAGATATTTCGGATCCCATTGAAGACTATAGGGCCAAAGGAAATATCCTCCGATAACAAAGAGAAAGAAGCTTTCTAAGAAACTTCTTTGTGTTCTGTGAAATCATCTCACAGAGTTACAGCTTTCCCCTCAAGAAGCCTTTCGCTAAGACAGTTCTTGTGGAATTGGCAAAGTGATATTTGGAAGCCCATAGAGGGCTATGGTGAAAAAGGAAATATCCTCAGATGAAATCTGGAAAGAAGCTTTCTGAGAAACTGCTGAGTGTTCTGTTAATTCATCTCACAGAGTTACATCTGTATTTCGTGGATCTCTTTGCTAGCCTTATTTCTGTGGAATCTGAGAACAGATATTTCGGATCCCATTGAAGACTATAGGGCCAAAGGAAATATCCTCCGATAACAAAGAGAAAGAAGCTTTCTGAGAAACTTCTTTGTGTTCTGTGAAATCATCTCACAGAGTTACAGCTTTCCCCTCAAGAAGCCTTTCGCTAAGACAGTTCTTGTGGAATTGGCAAAGTGATATTCGGAAGCCCATAGAGGGCTATGGTGAAAAAGGAAATATCCTCAGATGAAATCTGGAAAGAAGCTTTCTGAGAAAGTGCTTAGTGTTCTGTTAATTCATCTCACAGAGTTACATCTGTATTTCGTGGATCTCTTTGCTAGCCTTATTTCTGTGGAATCTGAGAACAGATATTTCGGATCTCATTGAAGACTACAGGGCCAAAGGAAATATCCTCCGATAACAAAGAGAAAGAAGCTTTCTGAGAAACTTCTTTGTGTTCTGTGAAATCATCTCACAGAGTTACAGCTTTCCCCTCAAGAAGCCTTTCGCTAAGACAGTTCTTGTGGAATTGGCAAAGTGATATTTGGAAGCCCATAGAGGGCTATGGTGAAAAAGGAAATATCCTCAGATGAAATCTGGAAAGAAGCTTTCTGAGAAACTGCTTAGTGTTCTGTTAATTCATCTCACAGAGTTACATCCGTATTTCGTGGATCTCTTTGCTAGCCTTATTTCTGTGGAATCTGAGAACAGATATTTCGGATCCCTTTGAAGACTATAGGGCCAAAGGAAATATCCTCCGATAACAAAGAGAAAGAAGCTTTCTGAGAAACTTCTTTGTGTTCTGTGAAATCAACTCACAGAGTTACAGCTTTCCCCTCAAGAAGCCTTTCGCTAAGACAGTTCTTGTGGAATTGGCAAAGTGATATTTGGAAGCCCATAGAGGGCTATGGTGAAAAAGGAAATATCCTCAGATGAAATCTGGAAAGAAGCTTTCTGAGAAACTGCTTAGTGTTCTGTTAATTCATCTCACAGAGTTACATCTGTATTTCGTGGATCTCTTTGCTAGCTTTATTTCTGTGGAATCTGAGAACAGATATTTCGGATCCCATTGAAGACTATAGGGCCAAAGGAAATATCCTCCGATAACAAAGAGAAAGAAGCTTTCTGAGAAACTTCTTTGTGTTCTGTGAAATCATCTCACAGAGTTACAGCTTTCCCCTCAAGAAGAATTTCGCTAAGACAGTTCTTGTGGAATTGGCAAAGTGATATTCGGAAGCCCATAGAGGGCTATGGTGAAAAAGGAAATATCCTCAGATGAAATCTGGAAAGAAGCTTTCTGAGAAACTGCTTAGTGTTCTGTTAATTCATCTCACAGAGTTACATCTGTATTTCGTGGATCTCTTTGCTAGCCTTATTTCTGTGGAATCTGAGAACAGATATTTGGGATCCCATTGAAGACTATAGGGCCAAAGGAAATATCCTCCGATAACAAAGAGAAAGAAGCTTTCTGAGAAACTTCTTTGTGTTCTGTGAAATCATCTCACAGAGTTACAGCTTTCCCCTCAAGAAGCCTTTCGCTAAGACAGTTCTTGTGGAATTGGCAAAGTGATATTTGGAAGCCCATAGAGGGCTATGGTGAAAAAGGAAATATCCTCAGATGAAATCTGGAAAGAAGCTTTCTGAGAAACTGCTTAGTGTTCTGTTAATTCATCTCACAGAGTTACATCTGTATTTCGTGGATCTCTTTGCTAGCTTTATTTCTGTGGAATCTGAGAACTTATATTTCGGATCCCATTGAAGACTATAGGGCCAAAGGAAATTTCCTTCGATAACAAAGAGAAAGAAGCTGTCTGAGAAACTTCTTTGTGTTCTGTAAAATCATCTCACAGAATTACAGCTTTCCCCTCAAGAAGCCTTTCGCTAAGACAGTTCTTGTGGAATTGGCAAAGTGATATTTGGAAGCCCATAGAGGGCTATGGTGAAAAAGGAAATATCCTCAGATGAAATCTGGAAAGAAGCTTTCTGAGAAACTTCTCTGTGATGTGTGACTTCCACTCACAGTGTTACATCTGTATTTCGTGGATCTCGTTGCTACCCTTATTTCTGTGGAATCTGAGAACAGATATTTCGGATCCCTTTGAAGACTATATGGCCAAAGGAAATATCCTCCGATAACAAAGAGAAAGAAGCTTTCTGAGAAACTTCTTTGTGTTCTGTGAAATCATCTCACAGAGTTACAGCTTTCCCCTCAAGAAGCCTTTCGCTAAGACAGTTCTTGTGGAATTGGCAAAGTGATATTTGGAATCCTATAGAGGGCTACGGTGAAAAAGGAAATATCCTCAGATGAAATCTGGAAAGAAGCTTTCTGAGAAACTGCTTAGTGTTCTGTTAATTCATCTCACAGAGTTACATCTGTATTTCGTGGATCTCTTTGCTAGCCTTATTTCTGTGGAATCTGAGAACAGATATTTCGGATCCCATTGAAGACTATAGGGCCAAAGGAAATATCCTCCGATAACAAAGAGAAAGATGCTTTCTGAGAAACTTCTTTGTGTTCTGTGAAATCATCTCACAGAGTTACAGCTTTCCCCTCAAGAAGCCTTTCGCTAAGACAGTTCTTGTGGAATTGGCAAAGTGATATTTGGAAGCCCATAGAGTACTATGGTGAAAAAGGAAATATCCTCAGATGAAATCTGGAAAGAAGCTTTCTGAGAAACTTCTCTGCGATGTGTGACTTCCACTCACAGAGTTACATCTGTATTTCGTGGATCTCTTTGCTATCCTTATTTCTGTGGAATCTGAGAACAGATATTTCGGATCCCTTTGAAGACTATAGGGCCAAAGGAAATATCCTCCGATAACAAAGAGAAAGAAGCTTTCTGAGAAACTTCTTTGGTTTCTGTGAAATCATCTCACAGAGTTACAGCTTTCCCCTCAAGAAGCCTTTCGCTAAGACGGTTCTTGTGGAATTGGCAAAGTGATATTTGGAAGCCCATAGAGGGCTATGGTGAAAAAGGAAATATCCTCAGATGAAATCTGGAAAGAAGCTTTCTGAGAAACTGCTTAGTGTTCTGTTAATTCATCTCACAGAGTTACATCTGTATTTCGTGGATCTCTTTGCTAGCCTTATTTCTGTGGAATGTGAGAACAGATATTTCGGATCCCATTGAAGACTATAGGGCCAAAGGAAATATCCTCCGATAACAAAGAGAAAGAAGCTTTCTAAGAAACTTCTTTGTGTTCTGTGAAATCATCTCACAGAGTTACAGCTTTCCCCTCAAGAAGCCTTTCGCTAAGACAGTTCTTGTGGAATTGGCAAAGTGATATTTGGAAGCCCATAGAGGGCTATGGTGAAAAAGGAAATATCCTCAGATGAAATCTGGAAAGAAGCTTTCTGAGAAACTGCTGAGTGTTCTGTTAATTCATCTCACAGAGTTACATCTGTATTTCGTGGATCTCTTTGCTAGCCTTATTTCTGTGGAATCTGAGAACAGATATTTCGGATCCCATTGAAGACTATAGGGCCAAAGGAAATATCCTCCGATAACAAAGAGAAAGAAGCTTTCTGAGAAACTTCTTTGTGTTCTGTGAAATCATCTCACAGAGTTACAGCTTTCCCCTCAAGAAGCCTTTCGCTAAGACAGTTCTTGTGGAATTGGCAAAGTGATATTCGGAAGCCCATAGAGGGCTATGGTGAAAAAGGAAATATCCTCAGATGAAATCTGGAAAGAAGCTTTCTGAGAAACTGCTTAGTGTTCTGTTAATTCATCTCACAGAGTTACATCTGTATTTCGTGGATCTCTTTGCTAGCCTTATTTCTGTGGAATCTGAGAACAGATATTTCGGATCTCATTGAAGACTATAGGGCCAAAGGAAATATCCTCCGATAACAAAGAGAAAGAAGCTTTCTGAGAAACTTCTTTGTGTTCTGTGAAATCATCTCACAGAGTTACAGCTTTCCCCTCAAGAAGCCTTTCGCTAAGACAGTTCTTGTGGAATTGGCAAAGTGATATTTGGAAGCCCATAGAGGGCTATGGTGAAAAAGGAAATATCCTCAGATGAAATCTGGAAAGAAGCTTTCTGAGAAACTGCTTAGTGTTCTGTTAATTCATCTCACAGAGTTACATCCGTATTTCGTGGATCTCTTTGCTAGCCTTATTTCTGTGGAATCTGAGAACAGATATTTCGGATCCCTTTGAAGACTATAGGGCCAAAGGAAATATCCTCCGATAACAAAGAGAAAGAAGCTTTCTGAGAAACTTCTTTGTGTTCTGTGAAATCAACTCACAGAGTTACAGCTTTCCCCTCAAGAAGCCTTTCGCTAAGACAGTTCTTGTGGAATTGGCAAAGTGATATTTGGAAGCCCATAGAGGGCTATGGTGAAAAAGGAAATATCCTCAGATGAAATCTGGAAAGAAGCTTTCTGAGAAACTGCTTAGTGTTCTGTTAATTCATCTCACAGAGTTACATCTGTATTTCGTGGATCTCTTTGCTAGCTTTATTTCTGTGGAATCTGAGAACAGATATTTCGGATCCCATTGAAGACTATAGGGCCAAAGGAAATATCCTCCGATAACAAAGAGAAAGAAGCTTTCTGAGAAACTTCTTTGTGTTCTGTGAAATCATCTCACAGAGTTACAGCTTTCCCCTCAAGAAGAATTTCGCTAAGACAGTTCTTGTGGAATTGGCAAAGTGATATTCGGAAGCCCATAGAGGGCTATGGTGAAAAAGGAAATATCCTCAGATGAAATCTGGAAAGAAGCTTTCTGAGAAACTGCTTAGTGTTCTGTTAATTCATCTCACAGAGTTACATCTGTATTTCGTGGATCTCTTTGCTAGCCTTATTTCTGTGGAATCTGAGAACAGATATTTGGGATCCCATTGAAGACTATAGGGCCAAAGGAAATATCCTCCGATAACAAAGAGAAAGAAGCTTTCTGAGAAACTTCTTTGTGTTCTGTGAAATCATCTCACAGAGTTACAGCTTTCCCCTCAAGAAGCCTTTCGCTAAGACAGTTCTTGTGGAATTGGCAAAGTGATATTTGGAAGCCCATAGAGGGCTATGGTGAAAAAGGAAATATCCTCAGATGAAATCTGGAAAGAAGCTTTCTGAGAAACTGCTTAGTGTTCTGTTAATTCATCTCACAGAGTTACATCTGTATTTCGTGGATCTCTTTGCTAGCTTTATTTCTGTGGAATCTGAGAACTTATATTTCGGATCCCATTGAAGACTATAGGGCCAAAGGAAATTTCCTTCGATAACAAAGAGAAAGAAGCTGTCTGAGAAACTTCTTTGTGTTCTGTAAAATCATCTCACAGAATTACAGCTTTCCCCTCAAGAAGCCTTTCGCTAAGACAGTTCTTGTGGAATTGGCAAAGTGATATTTGGAAGCCCATAGAGGGCTATGGTGAAAAAGGAAATATCCTCAGATGAAATCTGGAAAGAAGCTTTCTGAGAAACTTCTCTGTGATGTGTGACTTCCACTCACAGTGTTACATCTGTATTTCGTGGATCTCTTTGCTACCCTTATTTCTGTGGAATCTGAGAACAGATATTTCGGATCCCTTTGAAGACTATATGGCCAAAGGAAATATCCTCCGATAACAAAGAGAAAGAAGCTTTCTGAGAAACTTCTTGTGTTCTGTGAAATCATCTCACAGAGTTACAGCTTTCCCCTCAAGAAGCCTTTCGCTAAGACAGTTCTTGTGGAATTGGCAAAGTGATATTTGGAATCCTATAGAGGGCTACGGTGAAAAAGGAAATATCCTCAGATGAAATCTGGAAAGAAGCTTTCTGAGAAACTGCTTAGTGTTCTGTTAATTCATCTCACAGAGTTACATCTGTATTTCGTGGATCTCTTTGCTAGCCTTATTTCTGTGGAATCTGAGAACAGATATTTCGGATCCCATTGAAGACTATAGGGCCAAAGGAAATATCCTCCGATAACAAAGAGAAAGATGCTTTCTGAGAAACTTCTTTGTGTTCTGTGAAATCATCTCACAGAGTTACAGCTTTCCCCTCAAGAAGCCTTTCGCTAAGACAGTTCTTGTGGAATTGGCAAAGTGATATTTGGAAGCCCATAGAGTACTATGGTGAAAAAGGAAATATCCTCAGATGAAATCTGGAAAGAAGCTTTCTGAGAAACTTCTCTGCGATGTGTGACTTCCACTCACAGAGTTACATCTGTATTTCGTGGATCTCTTTGCTATCCTTATTTCTGTGGAATCTGAGAACAGATATTTCGGATCCCTTTGGAGACTATTCGGCCAAAGGAAATATCCTCCGATAACAAAGAGAAAGAAGCTTTCTGAGAAACTTCTTTGGGTTCTGTGAAATCATCTCACAGAGTTACAGCTTTCCCCTCAAGAAGCCTTTCGCTAAGACGGTTCTTGTGGAATTGGCAAAGTGATATTTGGAAGCCCATAGAGGGCTATGGTGAAAAAGGAAATATCCTCAGATGAAATCTGGAAAGAAGGTTTCTGAGAAACTGCTTAGTGTTCTGTTAATTCATCTCACAGAGTTACATCTGTATTTCGTGCATCTCTTTGCTAGCCTTATTTCTGTGGAATGTGAGAACAGATATTTCGGATCCCGTTGAAGACTATAGGGCCAAAGGAAATATCCTCCGATAACAAAGAGAAAGAAGCTTTCTAAGAAACTTCTTTGTGTTCTGTGAAATCATCTCACAGAGTTACAGCTTTCCCCTCAAGAAGCCTTTCGCTGAGGCAATTCTTGTGGAATTGGCTTAGTGATATTTGGAAGCCCATAGAGGGCTATGGTGAAAAAGGAAATATCCTCAGATGAAATCTGGAAAGACGCTTTCTGAGAAACTGCTTAGTGTTCTCTTAATTCATCTCACAGAGTTACATCTGTATTTCGTGGATCTCTTTGCTAGCCTTATTTCTGTGGAATCTGAGAACAGATATTTCGGATCTCATTGAAGACTATAGGGCCAAAGGAAATATCCTCCGATAACAAAGAGAAAGAAGCTTTCTGAGAAACTTCTTTGTGTTCTGTGAAATCATCTCACAGAGTTACAGCTTTCCCCTCAAGAAGCCTTTCGCTAAGACAGTTCTTGTGGAATTGGCAAAGTGATATTTGGAAGCCCATAGAGGGCTATGGTGAAAAAGGAAATATCCTCAGATGAAATCTAGAAAGAAGCTTTCTGAGAAACTGCTTAGTGTTCTGTTAATTCATCTCACAGAGTTACATCCGTATTTCGTGGATCTCTTTGCTAGCCTTATTTCTGTGGAATCTGAGAACAGATATTTCGGATCCCTTTGAAGACTATAGGGCCAAAGGAAATATCCTCCGATAACAAAGAGAAAGAAGCTTTCTGAGAAACTTCTTTGTGTTCTGTGAAATCATCTCACAGAGTTACAGCTTTCCCCTCAAGAAGCCTTTCGCTAAGACAGTTCTTGTGGAATTGGCAAAGTGATATTTGGAAGCCCATAGAGGGCTATGGTGAAAAAGGAAATATCCTCAGATGAAATCTGGAAAGAAGCTTTCTGAGAAACTGCTTAGTGTTCTGTTAATTCATCTCACAGAGTTACATCTGTATTTCGTGGATCTCTTTGCTAGCTTTATTTCTGTGGGATCTGAGAACAGATATTTCGGATCCCATTGAAGACTATAGGGCCAAAGGAAATATCCTCCGATAACAAAGAGAAAGAAGCTTTCTGAGAAACTTCTTTGTGTTCTGTGAAATCATCTCACAGAGTTACAGCTTTACCCTCAAGAAGAATTTCGCTAAGACAGTTCTTGTGGAATTGGCAAAGTGATATTCGGAAGCCCATAGAGGGCTATGGTGAAAAAGGAAATATCCTCAGATGAAATCTGGAAAGAAGCTTTCTGAGAAACTTCTTAGTGTTCTGTTAATTCATCTCACAGAGTGACATCTGTATTTCGTGGATCTCTTTGCTAGCCTTATTTCTGTGGAATCTGAGAACAGATATTTGGGATCCCATTGAAGACTATAGGGCCAAAGGAAATATCCTCCGATAACAAAGAGAAAGAAGCTTTCTGAGAAACTTCTTTGTGTTCTGTGAAATCATCTCACAGAGTTACAGCTTTCCCCTCAAGAAGCCTTTCGCTAAGACAGTTCTTGTGGAATTGGCAAAGTGATATTTGGAAGCCCATAGAGGGCTATGGTGAAAAAGGAAATATCCTCAGATGAAATCTGGAAAGAAGCTTTCTGAGAAACTGCTTAGTGTTCTGTTAATTCATCTCACAGAGTTACATCTGTATTTCGTGGATCTCTTTGCTAGCTTTATTTCTGTGGAATCTGAGAACTTATATTTCGGATCCCATTGAAGACTATAGGGCCAAAGGAAATATCCTTCGATAACAAAGAGAAAGAAGCTGTCTGAGAAACTTCTTTGTGTTCTGTAAAATCATCTCACAGAATTACAGCTTTCCCCTCAAGAAGCCTTTCGCTAAGACAGTTCTTGTGGAATTGGCAAAGTGATATTTGGAAGCCCATAGAGGGCTATGGTGAAAAAGGAAATATCCTCAGATGAAATCTGGAAAGAAGCTTTCTGAGAAACTGCTGAGTGTTCTGTTAATTCATCTCACAGAGTTACATCTGTATTTCGTGGATCTCTTTGCTAGCCTTATTTCTGTGGAATCTGAGAACAGATATTTCGGATCCCTTTGAAGACTATAGGGCCAAAGGAAATATCCTCCGATAACAAAGAGAAAGAAGCTTTCTGAGAAACTTCTTTGTGTTCTGTGAAATCATCTCACAGAGTTACAGCTTTCCCCTCAAGAAGCCTTTCGCTGAGACAATTCTTGTGGAATTGGCATAGTGATATTTGGAAGCCCATAGAGGGCTATGGTGAAAAAGGAAATATCCTCAGATGAAATCTGGAAAGAAGCTTTCTGAGAAACTGCTTAGTGTTCTGCTAATTCATCTCACAGAGTTACATCTGTATTTTGTGGATCTCTTTGCTAGCCTTATTTCTGTGGAATCTGAGAACAGATATTTCGGATCCCATTGAAGACTATAGGGCCAAAGGAAATATCCTCCGATAACAAAGTGAAAGAAGCTTTCTGAGAAACTTCTTTGTGTTCTGTGAAATCATCTCAAAGAGTTACAGCTTTCCCCTCAAGAAGCCTTTCGCTAAGACAGTTCTTGTGGAATTGGCAAAGTGATATTTGGAAGCCCTTAGAGGGCTATGGTGAAAAAGGAAATATCCTCAGATGAAATCTGGAAAGAAGCTTTCTGAGAAACTGCTTAGTGTTCTGTTAATTCATCTCACAGAGTTACATCTGTATTTCGTGGATCTCTTTGCTAGCCTTATTTCTGTGGAATCTGAGAACAGATATTTCGGATCCCATTGAAGACTATAGGGCCAAAGGAAATATCCTCCGATCACAAAGAGAAAGAAGCTTTCTGAGAAACTTCTTTGTGTTCTGTAAAATCATCTCACAGAGTTACAGCTTTCCCCTCAAGAAGCCTTTCGCTAAGACAGTTCTTGTGGAATTGGCAAAGTGATATTTGGAAGCCCATAGAGGGCTATGGTGAAAAAGGAAATATCCTCAGATGAAATCTGGAAAGAAGCTTTCTGAGAAACTTCTCTGTGATGTGTGACTTCCACTCACAGAGTTACATCTGTATTTCGTGGATCTCTTTGCTAGCCTTATTTCTGTGGAATCTGAGAACAGATATTTCGGATCCCTTTGAAGACTATACGGCCAAAGGAAATATCCTCCGATAACAAAGAGAAAGAAGCTTTCTGAGAAACTTCTTTGTGTTCTGTGAAATTATTTCACAGAGTTACAGCTTTCCCCTCAAAAAGCCTTTCGCTGAGACAGTTCTTGTGGAATTGGCATAGTGATATTTGGAAGCCCATAGAGGGCTATGGTGAAAAAGGAAATATCCTCAGATGAAATCTGGAAAGAAGCTTTCTGAGAAACTGCTTAGTGTTCTGTTAATTCATCTCACAGAGTTACATCTGTATTTCGTGGATCTCTTTGCTAGCCTTATTTCTGTGGAATCTGAGAACAGATATTTCTGATCCCATTGAAGACTATAGGGCCAAAGGAAATATCCTCCGATAACAAAGAGATAGAAGTTTTCTGAGAAACTTCTTTGTGTTCTCTAAAATCATCTCACAGAGTTACAGCTTTCCCCTCAAGAAGCCTTTCGCTAAGACAGTTCTTGTGGAATTGGCAAAGTGATATTTGGAAGCCCATAGAGGGCTATGGTGAAAAAGGAAATATCCTCAGATGAAATCTGGAAAGAAGCTTTCTGAGAAACTGCTTAGTGTTCTGTTAATTCATCTCACAGAGTTACATCTGTATTTCGTGGATCTCTTTGCTAGCCTTATTTCTGTGGAATCTGAGAACAGATATTTCGGATCCCATTGAAGACTATAGGGCCAAAGGAAATATCCTCCGATAACAAAGAGAAAGAAGCTTTCTGAGAAACTTCTTTGTGTTCTGTGAAATCATCTCACAGAGTTACAGCTTTCCCCTCAAGAAGCCTTTCGCTAAGACAGTTCTTGTGGAATTGGCAAAGTGATATTCGGAAGCCCATAGAGGGCTATGGTGAAAAAGGAAATATCCTCAGATGAAATCTGGAAAGAAGCTTTCTGAGAAACTGCTTAGTGTTCTGTTAATTCATCTCACAGAGTTACATCTGTATTTCGTGGATCTCTTTGCTAGCCTTATTTCTGTGGAATCTGAGAACAGATATTTCGGATCTCATTGAAGACTATAGGGCCAAAGGAAATATCCTCCGATAACAAAGAGAAAGAAGCTTTCTGAGAAACTTCTTTGTGTTCTGTGAAATCATCTCACAGAGTTACAGCTTTCCCCTCAAGAAGCCTTTCGCTAAGACAGTTCTTGTGGAATTGGCAAAGTGATATTTGGAAGCCCATAGAGGGCTACGGTGAAAAAGGAAATATCCTCAGATGAAATCTGGAAAGAAGCTTTCTGAGAAACTGCTGAGTGTTCTGTTAATTCATCTCACAGTGTTACATCTGTATTTCGTGGATCTCTTTGCTAGCCTTATTTCTGTGGAATCTGAGAACAGATATTTCGGATCCCTTTGAAGACTATAGGGCCAAAGGAAATATCCTCCGATAACAAAGAGAAAGAAGCTTTCTGAGAAACTTCTTTGTGTTCTGTGAAATCATCTCACAGAGTTACAGCTTTCCCCTCAAGAAGCCTTTCGCTGAGACAATTCTTGTGGAATTGGCATAGTGATATTTGGAAGCCCATAGAGGGCTATGGTGAAAAAGGAAATATCCTCAGATGAAATCTGGAAAGAAGCTTTCTGAGAAACTGCTTAGTGTTCTGCTAATTCATCTCACAGAGTTACATCTGTATTTTGTGGATCTCTTTGCTAGCCTTATTTCTGTGGAATCTGAGAACAGATATTTCGGATCCCATTGAAGACTATAGGGCCAAAGGAAATATCCTCCGATAACAAAGTGAAAGAAGCTTTCTGAGAAACTTCTTTGTGTTCTGTGAAATCATCTCAAAGAGTTACAGCTTTCCCCTCAAGAAGCCTTTCGCTAAGACAGTTCTTGTGGAATTGGCAAAGTGATATTTGGAAGCCCTTAGAGGGCTATGGTGAAAAAGGAAATATCCTCAGATGAAATCTGGAAAGAAGCTTTCTGAGAAACTGCTTAGTGTTCTGTTAATTCATCTCACAGAGTTACATCTGTATTTCGTGGATCTCTTTGCTAGCCTTATTTCTGTGGAATCTGAGAACAGATATTTCGGATCCCATTGAAGACTATAGGGCCAAAGGAAATATCCTCCGATAACAAAGAGAAAGAAGCTTTCTGAGAAACTTCTTTGTGTTCTGTAAAATCATCTCACAGAGTTACAGCTTTCCCCTCAAGAAGCCTTTCGCTAAGACAGTTCTTGTGGAATTGGCAAAGTGATATTTGGAAGCCCATAGAGGGCTATGGTGAAAAAGGAAATATCCTCAGATGAAATCTGGAAAGAAGCTTTCTGAGAAACTTCTCTGTGATGTGTGACTTCCACTCACAGAGTTACATCTGTGTTTCGTGGATCTCTTTGCTATCCTTATTTCTGTGGAATCTGAGAACAGATATTTCGGATCCCTTTGAAGACTATACGGCCAAAGGAAATATCCTCCGATAACAAAGAGAAAGAAGCTTTCTGAGAAACTTCTTTGTGTTCTGTGAAATTATTTCACAGAGTTACAGCTTTCCCCTCAAAAAGCCTTTCGCTGAGACAGTTCTTGTGGAATTGGCATAGTGATATTTGGAAGCCCATAGAGGGCTATGGTGAAAAAGGAAATATCCTCAGATGAAATCTGGAAAGAAGCTTTCTGAGAAACTGCTTAGTGTTCTGTTAATTCATCTCACAGAGTTACATCTGTATTTCGTGGATCTCTTTGCTAGCCTTATTTCTGTGGAATCTGAGAACAGATATTTCTGATCCCATTGAAGACTATAGGGCCAAAGGAAATATCCTCCGATAACAAAGAGATAGAAGCTTTCTGAGAAACTTCTTTGTGTTCTCTAAAATCATCTCACAGAGTTACAGCTTTCCCCTCAAGAAGCCTTTCGCTAAGACAGTTCTTGTGGAATTGGCAAAGTGATATTTGGAAGCCCATAGAGGGCTATGGTGAAAAAGGAAATATCCTCAGATGAAATCTGGAAAGAAGCTTTCTGAGAAACTGCTGAGTGTTCTGTTAATTCATCTCACAGAGTTACATCTGTATTTCGTGGATCTCTTTGCTAGCCTTATTTCTGTGGAATCTGAGAACAGATATTTCGGATCCCATTGAAGACTATAGGGCCAAAGGAAATATCCTCCGATAACAAAGAGAAAGAAGCTTTCTGAGAAACTTCTTTGTGTTCTGTGAAATCATCTCACAGAGTTACAGCTTTCCCCTGAAGAAGCCTTTCGCTAAGACAGTTCTTGTGGAATTGGCAAAGTGATATTCGGAAGCCCATAGAGGGCTATGGTGAAAAAGGAAATATCCTCAGATGAAATCTGGAAAGAAGCTTTCTGAGAAACTGCTTAGTGTTCTGTTAATTCATCTCACAGAGTTACATCTGTATTTCGTGGATCTCTTTGCTAGCCTTATTTCTGTGGAATCTGAGAACAGATATTTCGGATCTCATTGAAGACTATAGGGCCAAAGGAAATATCCTCCGATAACAAAGAGAAAGAAGCTTTCTGAGAAACTTCTTTGTGTTCTGTGAAATCATCTCACAGAGTTACAGCTTTCCCCTCAAGAAGCCTTTCGCTAAGACAGTTCTTGTGGAATTGGCAAAGTGATATTTGGAAGCCCATAGAGGGCTATGGTGAAAAAGGAAATATCCTCAGATGAAATCTGGAAAGAAGCTTTCTGAGAAACTGCTTAGTGTTCTGTTAATTCATCTCACAGAGTTACATCCGTATTTCGTGGATCTCTTTGCTAGCCTTATTTCTGTGGAATCTGAGAACAGATATTTCGGATCCCTTTGAAGACTATAGGGCCAAAGGAAATATCCTCCGATAACAAAGAGAAAGAAGCTTTCTGAGAAACTTCTTTGTGTTCTGTGAAATCATCTCACAGAGTTACAGCTTTCCCCTCAAGAAGCCTTTCGCTAAGACAGTTCTTGTGGAATTGTCAAAGTGATATTTGAAGCCCATAGAGGGCTATGGTGAAAAACGAAATATCCTCAGATGAAATCTGGAAAGAAGCTTTCTGAGAAACTGCTTAGTGTTCTGTTAATTCATCTCACAGAGTTACATCTGTATTTCGTGGATCTCTTTGCTAGCTTTATTTCTGTGGAATCTGAGAACAGATATTTCGGATCCCATTGAAGACTATAGGGCCAAAGGAAATATCCTCCGATAACAAAGAGAAAGAAGCTTTCTTAGAAACTTCTTTGTGTTCTGTGAAATCATCTCACAGAGTTACAGCTTTCCCCTCAAGAAGAATTTCGCTAAGACAGTTCTTGTGGAATTGGCAAAGTGATATTCGGAAGCCCATAGAGGGCTATGGTGAAAAAGGAAATATCCTCAGATGAAATCTGGAAAGAAGCTTTCTGAGAAACTGCTTAGTGTTCTGTTAATTCATCTCACAGAGTTACATCTGTATTTCGTGGATCTCTTTGCTAGCCTTATTTCTGTGGAATCTGAGAACAGATATTTGGGATCCCATTGAAGACTATAGGGCCAAAGGAAATATCCTCCGATAACAAAGAGAAAGAAGCTTTCTGAGAAACTTCTTTGTGTTCTGTGAAATCATCTCACAGAGTTACAGCTTTCCCCTCAAGAAGCCTTTCGCTAAGACAGTTCTTGTGGAATTGGCAAAGTGATATTTGGAAGCCCATAGAGGGCTATGGTGAAAAAGGAAATATCCTCAGATGAAATCTGGAAAGAAGCTTTCTGAGAAACTGCTTAGTGTTCTGTTAATTCATCTCACAGAGTTACATCTGTATTTCGTGGATCTCTTTGCTAGCTTTATTTCTGTGGAATCTGAGAACTTATATTTCGGATCCCATTGAAGACTATAGGGCCAAAGGAAATATCCTTCGATAACAAAGAGAAAGAAGCTGTCTGAGAAACTTCTTTGTGTTCTGTAAAATCATCTCACAGAATTACAGCTTTCCCCTCAAGAAGCCTTTCGCTAAGACAGTTCTTGTGGAATTGGCAAAGTGATATTTGGAAGCCCATAGAGGGCTATGGTGAAAAAGGAAATATCCTCAGATGAAATCTGGAAAGAAGCTTTCTGAGAAACTTCTCTGTGATGTGTGACTTCCACTCACAGAGTTACATCTGTATTTCGTGGATCTCTTTGCTACCCTTATTTCTGTGGAATCTGAGAACAGATATTTCGGATCCCTTTGAAGACTATATGGCCAAAGGAAATATCCTCCGATAACAAAGAGAAAGAAGCTTTCTGAGAAACTTCTTTGTGTTCTGTGAAATCATCTCACAGAGTTACAGCTTTCCCCTCAAGAAGCCTTTCGCTAAGACAGTTCTTGTGGAATTGGCAAAGTGATATTTGGAAGCCCATAGAGGGCTATGGTGAAAAAGGAAATATCCTCAGATGAAATCTGGAAAGAAGCTTTCTGAGAAACTACTGAGTGTTCTGTTAATTCATCTCACAGAGTTACATCTGTATTTCGTGGATCTCTTTGCTAGCCTTATTTCTGTGGAATCTGAGAACAGATATTTCGGATCCCTTTGAAGACTATAGGGCCAAAGGAAATATCCTCCGATAACAAAGAGAAAGAAGCTTTCTGAGAAACTTCTTTGTGTTCTGTGAAATCATCTCACAGAGTTACAGCTTTCCCCTCAAGAAGCCTTTCGCTGAGACAATTCTTGTGGAATTGGCATAGTGATATTTGGAAGCCCATAGAGGGCTATGGTGAAAAAGGAAATATCCTCAGATGAAATCTGGAAAGAAGCTTTCTGAGAAACTGCTTAGTGTTCTGCTAATTCATCTCACAGAGTTACATCTGTATTTTGTGGATCTCTTTGCTAGCCTTATTTCTGTGGAATCTGAGAACAGATATTTCGGATCCCATTGAAGACTATAGGGCCAAAGGAAATATCCTCCGATAACAAAGAGAAAGAAGCTTTCTGAGAAACTTCTTTGTGTTCTGTGAAATCATCTCACAGAGTTACAGCTTTCCCCTCAAGAAGCCTTTCGCTAAGACAGTTCTTGTGGAATTGGCAAAGTGATATTTGGAAGCCCATAGAGGGCTATGGTGAAAAAGGAAATATCCTCAGATGAAATCTGGAAAGAAGCTTTCTGAGAAACTGCTGAGTGTTCTGTTAATTCATCTCACAGAGTTACATCTGTATTTCGTGGATCTCTTTGCTAGCCTTATTTCTGTGGAATCTGAGAACAGATATTTCGGATCCCATTGAAGACTATAGGGCCAAAGGAAATATCCTCCGATAACAAAGAGAAAGAAGCTTTCTGAGAAACTTCTTTGTTTTCTGTGAAATCATCTCACAGAGTTACATCTTTCCCCTGAAGAAGCCTTTCGCTAAGACAGTTCTTGTTGAATTGGCAAAGTGATATTCGGAAGCCCATAGAGGGCTATGGTGAAAAAGGAAATATCCTCAGATGAAATCTGGAAAGAAGCTTTCTGAGAAACTGCTTAGTGTTCTGTTAATTCATCTCACAGAGTTACATCTCTATTTCGTGGATCTCTTTGCTAGCCTTATTTCTGTGGATTCTGAGAACAGATATTTCGGATCCCTTTGAAGACTATAGGGCCAAAGGAAATATCCTCCGATAACAAAGAGAAAGAAGCTTTCTGAGAAACTTCTTTGTGTTCTGTGAAATCATCTCACAGAGTTACAGCTTTCCCCTCAAGAAGCCTTTCGCTAAGACAGTTCTTGTGGAATTGGCAAAGTGATATTTGGAAGCCCATAGAGGGCTATGGTGAAAAAGGAAATATCCTCAGATGAAATCTGGAAGGAAGCTTTCTGAGAAACTGCTGAGTGTTCTGTTAATTCATCTCACAGAGTTACATCTGTATTTCGTGGATCTCTTTGCTAGCCTTATTTCTGTGGAATCTGAGAACAGATATTTCGGATCCCATTGAAGACTATAGGGCCAAAGGAAATATCCTTCGATAACAAAGAGAAAGAAACTGTCTGAGAAACTTCTTTGTGTTCTGTAAAATCATCTCACAGAGTTACAGCTTTCTCCTCAAGAAGCCTTTCGCTAAGACAGTTCTTGTGGAATTGGCAAAGTGATATTTGGAAGCCCATAGAGGGCTATGGTGAAAAAGGAAATATCCTCAGATGAAATCTGGAAAGAAGCTTTCTGAGAAACTTCTCTGTGATGTGTGACATCCACTCACAGAGTTACATCTGTATTTCGTGGATCTCTTTGCTATCCTTATTTCTGTGGAATCTGAGAACAGATATTTCGGATCCCTTTGAAGACTATACGGCCAAAGGAAATATCCTCCGATAACAAAGAGAAAGAAGCTTTCTGAGAAACTTCTTTGTGTTCTGTGAAATCATCTCACAGAGTTACAGCTTTCCCCTCAAGAAGCCTTTCGCTAAGACGGTTCTTGTGGAATTGGCAAAGTGATATTTGGAAGCCCATAGAGGGCTACGGTGAAAAAGGAAATATCCTCAGATGAAATCTGGAAAGAAGCTTTCTGAGAAACTGCTTAGTGTTCTGTTAATTCATCTCACAGAGTTACATCTGTATTTCGTGGATCTCTTTGCTAGCCTTATTTCTGTGGAATCTGAGAACAGATATTTCGGATCCCTTTGAAGACTATAGGGCCAAAGGAAATATCCTCCGATAACAAAGAGAAAGAAGCTTTCTGAGAAACTTCTTTGTGTTCTGTGAAATCATCTCACAGAGTTACAGCTTTCCCCTCAAGAAGCCTTTCGCTAAGACAGTTCTTGTGGAATTGGCAAAGTGATATTTGGAAGCCCATAGAGTGCTATGGTGAATAAGGAAATATCCTCAGATGAAATCTGGAAGGAAGCTTTCTGAGAAACTGCTTAGTGTTCTGTTAATTCATCTCACAGAGTTACATCCGTATTTCGTGGATCTCTTTGCTAGCCTTATTTCTGTGGAATGTGAGAACAGATATTTCGGATCCCTTTGAAGACTATAGGGCCAAAGGAAATATCCTCCGATAACAAAGAGAAAGAAACTTTCTGAGAAACTTCTTTGTGTTCTGTGAAATCATCTCACAGAGTTACAGCTTTCCCCTCAGGAAGCCTTTCGCTAAGACAGTTCTTTTGGAATTGGCAAAGTGATATTTGGAAGCCCATAGAGGGCTAAGGTGAAAAAGGAAATATCCTCAGATGAAATCTGGAAAGAAGCTTTCTGAAAAACTGCTTAGTGTTCTGTTAATTCATCTCACAGAGTTACATCTGTATTTCGTGGATCTCTTTGCTAGCCTTATTTCTGTGGAATCTGAGAACAGATATTTCGGATCCCATTGAAGACTATAGGGCCAAAGGAAATATCCTCCGATAACAAAGAGAAAGAAGCTTTCTGAGAAACTTCTTTGTGTTCTCTAAAATCATCTCACAGAGTTACAGCTTTCCCCTCAAGAAGCCTTTCGCTAAGACAGTTCTTGTGGAATTGGCAAAGTGATATTTGGAAGCCCATAGAGGGCTATGGTGAAAAAGGAAATATCCTCAGATGAAATCTGGAAAGAAGCTTTCTGAGAAACTTCTTAGTGTTCTGTTAATTCATCTCAAAGAGTTACATCTGTATTTCGTGGATCTCTTTGCTAGCCTTATTTCTGTGGAATCTGAGAACAGATATTTCGGATCCCATTGAAGACTATAGGGCCAAAGGAAATATCCTCCGATAACAAAGAGAAAGAAGCTTTCTGAGAAACTTCTTTGTGTTCTGTGAAATCATCTCACAGAGTTACACCTTTCCCCTCAAGAAGCCTTTCGCTAAGACAGTTCTTGTGGAATTGGCAAAGTGATATTCGGAAGCCCTTAGAGGGCTATGGTGAAAAAGGAAATATCCTCAGATGAAATCTGGAAAGAAGCTTTCTGAGAAACTGCTTAGTGTTCTGTTAATTCATCTCACAGAGTTACATCTGTATTTCGTGGATCTCTTTGCTAGCCTTATTTCTGTGGAATCTGAGAACAGATATTTCGGATCCCATTGAAGACTATAGGGCCAAAGGAAATATCCTCCGATAACAAAGAGAAAGAAGCTTTCTGAGAAACTTCTTTGTGTTCTGTGAAATCATCTCACAGAGTTACAGCTTTCCCCTCAAGAAGCCTTTCGCTAAGACAGTTCTTGTGGAATTGGCAAAGTGATATTTGGAAGCCCGTAGAGGGCTACGGTGAAAAAGGAAATATCCTCAGATCAAATCTGGAAAGAAGCTTTCTGAGAAACTTCTCTGTGATGTGTGACTTCCACTCACAGAGTTACATCTGTATTTCGTGGATCTCTTTGCTATCCTTATTTCTGTGGAATCTGAGAACAGATATTTCGGATCCCTTTGAAGACTATACGGCCAAAGGAAATATCCTCCGATAACAAAGAGAAAGAAGCTTTCTGAGAAACTTCTTTGTGTTCTGTGAAATCATCTCACAGAGTTTCAGCTTTCCCCTCAAGAAGCCTTTCGCTAAGACGGTTCTTGTGGAATTGGCAAAGTGATATTTGGAAGCCTATAGAGGGCTACGGTGAAAAAGGAAATATCCTCAGATGAAATCTGGAAAGAAGCTTTCTGAGAAACTGCTTAGTGTTCTGTTAATTCATCTCACAGAGTTACATCTGTATTTCGTGGATCTCTTTGCTAGCCTTATTTCTGTGGAATCTGAGAACAGATATTTCGGATCCCATTGAAGACTATAGGGCCAAAGGAAATATCCTCCGATAACAAAGAGAAAGAAGCTTTCTGAGAAACTTCTTTGTGTTCTGTGAAATCATCTCACAGAGTTACAGCTTTCCCCTCAAGAAGCCTTTCGCTAAGACAGTTCTCGTGGAATTGGCAAAGTGATATTTGGAAGCCCATAGAGGGCTATGGTGAAAAAGGAAATATCCTCAGATGAAATCTGGAAAGAAGCTTTCTGAGAAACTGCTTAGTGTTCTGTTAATTCATCTCACAGAGTTACATCTGTATTTCGTGGATCTCTTTGCTAGCTTTATTTCTGTGGAATCTGAGAACTTATATTTCGGATCCCATTGAAGACTATAGGGCCAAAGGAAATATCCTTCGATAACAAAGAGAAAGAAGCTGTCTGAGAAACTTCTTTGTGTTCTGTGAAATCATCTCACAGAGTTACAGCTTTCCCCTCAAGAAGCCTTTCGCTAAGACAGTTCTTGTGGAATTGGCAAAGTGATATTTGGAAGCCCATAGAGGGCTATGGTGAAAAAGGAAATATCCTCAGATGAAATCTGGAAAGAAGCTTTCTGAGAAACTGCTTAGTGTTCTGTTAATTCATCTCACAGAGTTACATCCGTATTTCGTGGATCTCTTTGCTAGCCTTATTTCTGTGGAATCTGAGAACAGATATTTCGGATCCCTTTGAAGACTATAGGGCCAAAGGAAATATCCTCCGATTACAAAGAGAAAGAAGCTTTCTGAGAAACTTCTTTGTGTTCTGTGAAATCAACTCACAGAGTTACAGCTTTCCCCTCAAGAAGCCTTTCGCTAAGACAGTTC
Organism: Macaca nemestrina; assembly: GCF_043159975.1. Taxonomy (NCBI): domain Eukaryota; kingdom Metazoa; phylum Chordata; class Mammalia; order Primates; family Cercopithecidae; genus Macaca; species Macaca nemestrina. The sequence continues at coordinate 29,894,248 of NC_092144.1, forward strand.
TTGTGGAATTGGCAAAGTGATATTTGGAAGCCCATAGAGGGCTATGGTGAAAAAGGAAATATCCTCAGATGAAATCTGGAAAGAAGCTTTCTGAAAAACTGCTTAGTGTTCTGTTAATTCATCTCACAGAGTTACATCTGTATTTCGTGGATCTCTTTGCTAGCTTTATTTCTGTGGAATCTGAGAACAGATATTTCGGATCCCATTGAAGACTATAGGGCCAAAGGAAATATCCTCCGATAACAAAGAGAAAGAAGCTTTCTGAGAAACTTCTTTGTGTTCTGTGAAATCATCTCACAGAGTTACAGCTTTCCCCTCAAGAAGAATTTCGCTAAGACAGTTCTTGTGGAACTGGCAAAGTGATATTCGGAAGCCCATAGAGGGCTATGGTGAAAAAGGAAATATCCTCAGATGAAATCTGGAAAGAAGCTTTCTGAGAAACTGCTTAGTGTTCTGTTAATTCATCTCACAGAGTTACATCTGTATTTCGTGGATCTCTTTGATAGCCTTATTTCTGTGGAATCTGAGAACAGATATTTCGGATCCCATTGAAGACTATAGGGCCAAAGGAAATATCCTCCGATAACAAAGAGAAAGAAGCTTTCTGAGAAACTTCTTTGTGTTCTGTGAAATCATCTCACAGAGTTACAGCTTTCCCCTCAAGAAGCCTTTCGCTAAGACAGTTCTTGTGGAATTGGCAAAGTGATATTTGGAAGCCCATAGAGGGCTATGGTGAAAAAGGAAATATCCTCAGATGAAATCTGGAAAGAAGCTTTCTGAGAAACTGCTTAGTGTTCTGTTAATTCATCTCACAGAGTTACATCTGTATTTCGTGGATCTCTTTGCTAGCTTTATTTCTGTGGAATCTGAGAACTTATATTTCGGATCCCATTGAAGACTATAGGGCCAAAGGAAATTTCCTTCGATAACAAAGAGAAAGAAGCTGTCTGAGAAACTTCTTTGTGTTCTGTAAAATCATCTCACAGAATTACAGCTTTCCCCTCAAGAAGCCTTTCGCTAAGACAGTTCTTGTGGAATTGGCAAAGTGATATTTGGAAGCCCATAGAGGGCTATGGTGAAAAAGGAAATATCCTCAGATGAAATCTGGAAAGAAGCTTTCTGAGAAACTTCTCTGTGATGTGTGACTTCCACTCACAGAGTTACATCTGTATTTCGTGGATCTCTTTGCTACCCTTATTTCTGTGGAATCTGAGAACAGATATTTCGGATCCCTTTGAAGACTATATGGCCAAAGGAAATATCCTCCGATAACAAAGAGAAAGAAGCTTTCTGAGAAACTTCTTTGTGTTCTGTGAAATCATCTCACAGAGTTACAGCTTTCCCCTCAAGAAGCCTTTCGCTAAGACAGTTCTTGTGGAATTGGCAAAGTGATATTTGGAATCCTATAGAGGGCTACGGTGAAAAAGGAAATATCCTCAGATGAAATCTGGAAAGAAGCTTTCTGAGAAACTGCTTAGTGTTCTGTTAATTCATCTCACAGAGTTACATCTGTATTTCGTGGATCTCTTTGCTAGCCTTATTTCTGTGGAATCTGAGAACAGATATTTCGGATCCCATTGAAGACTATAGGGCCAAAGGAAATATCCTCCGATAACAAAGAGAAAGATGCTTTCTGAGAAACTTCTTTGTGTTCTGTGAAATCATCTCACAGAGTTACAGCTTTCCCCTCAAGAAGCCTTTCGCTAAGACAGTTCTTGTGGAATTGGCAAAGTGATATTTGGAAGCCCATAGAGTACTATGGTGAAAAAGGAAATATCCTCAGATGAAATCTGGAAAGAAGCTTTCTGAGAAACTTCTCTGCGATGTGTGACTTCCACTCACAGAGTTACATCTGTATTTCGTGGATCTCTTTGCTATCCTTATTTCTGTGGAATCTGAGAACAGATATTTCGGATCCCTTTGAAGACTATTCGGCCAAAGGAAATATCCTCCGATAACAAAGAGAAAGAAGCTTTCTGAGAAACTTCTTTGGGTTCTGTGAAATCATCTCACAGAGTTACAGCTTTCCCCTCAAGAAGCCTTTCGCTAAGACGGTTCTTGTGGAATTGGCAAAGTGATATTTGGAAGCCCATAGAGGGCTATGGTGAAAAAGGAAATATCCTCAGATGAAATCTGGAAAGAAGCTTTCTGAGAAACTGCTTAGTGTTCTGTTAATTCATCTCACAGAGTTACATCTGTATTTCGTGAATCTCTTTGCTAGCCTTATTTCTGTGGAATGTGAGAACAGATATTTCGGATCCCATTGAAGACTATAGGGCCAAAGGAAATATCCTCCGATAACAAAGAGAAAGAAGCTTTCTAAGAAACTTCTTTGTGTTCTGTGAAATCATCTCACAGAGTTACAGCTTTCCCCTCAAGAAGCCTTTCGCTGAGGCAATTCTTGTGGAATTGGCTTAGTGATATTTGGAAGCCCATAGAGGGCTATGGTGAAAAAGGAAATATCCGCAGATGAAATCTGGAAAGACGCTTTCTGAGAAACTGCTTAGTGTTCTCTTAATTCATCTCACAGAGTTACATCTGTATTTCGTGGATCTCTTTGCTAGCCTTATTTCTGTGGAATCTGAGAACAGATATTTCGGATCTCATTGAAGACTATAGGGCCAAAGGAAATATCCTCCGATAACAAAGAGAAAGAAGCTTTCTGAGAAACTTCTTTGTGTTCTGTGAAATCATCTCACAGAGTTACAGCTTTCCCCTCAAGAAGCCTTTCGCTAAGACAGTTCTTGTGGAATTGGCAAAGTGATATTTGGAAGCCCATAGAGGGCTATGGTGAAAAAGGAAATATCCTCAGATGAAATCTAGAAAGAAGCTTTCTGAGAAACTGCTTAGTGTTCTGTTAATTCATCTCACAGAGTTACATCCGTATTTCGTGGATCTCTTTGCTAGCCTTATTTCTGTGGAATCTGAGAACAGATATTTCGGATCCCTTTGAAGACTATAGGGCCAAAGGAAATATCCTCCGATAACAAAGAGAAAGAAGCTTTCTGAGAAACTTCTTTGTGTTCTGTGAAATCATCTCACAGAGTTACAGCTTTCCCCTCAAGAAGCCTTTCGCTAAGACAGTTCTTGTGGAATTGGCAAAGTGATATTTGGAAGCCCATAGAGGGCTATGGTGAAAAAGGAAATATCCTCAGATGAAATCTGGAAAGAAGCTTTCTGAGAAACTGCTTAGTGTTCTGTTAATTCATCTCACAGAGTTACATCTGTATTTCGTGGATCTCTTTGCTAGCTTTATTTCTGTGGGATCTGAGAACAGATATTTCGGATCCCATTGAAGACTATAGGGCCAAAGGAAATATCCTCCGATAACAAAGAGAAAGAAGCTTTCTGAGAAACTTCTTTGTGTTCTGTGAAATCATCTCACAGAGTTACAGCTTTACCCTCAAGAAGAATTTCGCTAAGACAGTTCTTGTGGAATTGGCAAAGTGATATTCGGAAGCCCATAGAGGGCTATGGTGAAAAAGGAAATATCCTCAGATGAAATCTGGAAAGAAGCTTTCTGAGAAACTTCTTAGTGTTCTGTTAATTCATCTCACAGAGTGACATCTGTATTTCGTGGATCTCTTTGCTAGCCTTATTTCTGTGGAATCTGAGAACAGATATTTGGGATCCCATTGAAGACTATAGGGCCAAAGGAAATATCCTCCGATAACAAAGAGAAAGAAGCTTTCTGAGAAACTTCTTTGTGTTCTGTGAAATCATCTCACAGAGTTACAGCTTTCCCCTCAAGAAGCCTTTCGCTAAGACAGTTCTTGTGGAATTGGCAAAGTGATATTTGGAAGCCCATAGAGGGCTATGGTGAAAAAGGAAATATCCTCAGATGAAATCTGGAAAGAAGCTTTCTGAGAAACTGCTTAGTGTTCTGTTAATTCATCTCACAGAGTTACATCTGTATTTCGTGGATCTCTTTGCTAGCTTTATTTCTGTGGAATCTGAGAACTTATATTTCGGATCCCATTGAAGACTATAGGGCCAAAGGAAATATCCTTCGATAACAAAGAGGAAGAAGCTGTCTGAGAAACTTCTTTGTGTTCTGTAAAATCATCTCACAGAATTACAGCTTTCCCCTCAAGAAGCCTTTCGCTAAGACAGTTCTTGTGGAATTGGCAAAGTGATATTTGGAAGCCCATAGAGGGCTATGGTGAAAAAGGAAATATCCTCAGATGAAATCTGGAAAGAAGCTTTCTGAGAAACTGCTGAGTGTTCTGTTAATTCATCTCACAGAGTTACATCTGTATTTCGTGGATCTCTTTGCTAGCCTTATTTCTGTGGAATCTGAGAACAGATATTTCGGATCCCTTTGAAAACTATAGGGCCAAAGGAAATATCCTCCGATAACAAAGAGAAAGAAGCTTTCTGAGAAACTTCTTTGTGTTCTGTGAAATCATCTCACAGAGTTACAGCTTTCCCCTCAAGAAGCCTTTCGCTGAGACAATTCTTGTGGAATTGGCATAGTGATATTTGGAAGCCCATAGAGGGCTATGGTGAAAAAGGAAATATCCTCAGATGAAATCTGGAAAGAAGCTTTCTGAGAAACTGCTTAGTGTTCTGCTAATTCATCTCACAGAGTTACATCTGTATTTTGTGGATCTCTTTGCTAGCCTTATTTCTGTGGAATCTGAGAACAGATATTTCGGATCCCATTGAAGACTATAGGGCCAAAGGAAATATCCTCCGATAACAAAGTGAAAGAAGCTTTCTGAGAAACTTCTTTGTGTTCTGTGAAATCATCTCAAAGAGTTACAGCTTTCCCCTCAAGAAGCCTTTCGCTAAGACAGTTCTTGTGGAATTGGCAAAGTGATATTTGGAAGCCCTTAGAGGGCTATGGTGAAAAAGGAAATATCCTCAGATGAAATCTGGAAAGAAGCTTTCTGAGAAACTGCTTAGTGTTCTGTTAATTCATCTCACAGAGTTACATCTGTATTTCGTGGATCTCTTTGCTAGCCTTATTTCTGTGGAATCTGAGAACAGATATTTCGGATCCCATTGAAGACTATAGGGCCAAAGGAAATATCCTCCGATAACAAAGAGAAAGAAGCTTTCTGAGAAACTTCTTTGTGTTCTGTAAAATCATCTCACAGAGTTACAGCTTTCCCCTCAAGAAGCCTTTCGCTAAGACAGTTCTTGTGGAATTGGCAAAGTGATATTTGGAAGCCCATAGAGGGCTATGGTGAAAAAGGAAATATCCTCAGATGAAATCTGGAAAGAAGCTTTCTGAGAAACTTCTCTGTGATGTGTGACTTCCACTCACAGAGTTACATCTGTATTTCGTGGATCTCTTTGCTAGCCTTATTTCTGTGGAATCTGAGAACAGATATTTCGGATCCCTTTGAAGACTATACGGCCAAAGGAAATATCCTCCGATAACAAAGAGAAAGAAGCTTTCTGAGAAACTTCTTTGTGTTCTGTGAAATTATTTCACAGAGTTACAGCTTTCCCCTCAAAAAGCCTTTCGCTGAGACAGTTCTTGTGGAATTGGCATAGTGATATTTGGAAGCCCATAGAGGGCTATGGTGAAAAAGGAAATATCCTCAGATGAAATCTGGAAAGAAGCTTTCTGAGAAACTGCTTAGTGTTCTGTTAATTCATCTCACAGAGTTACATCTGTATTTCGTGGATCTCTTTGCTAGCCTTATTTCTGTGGAATCTGAGAACAGATATTTCTGATCCCATTGAAGACTATAGGGCCAAAGGAAATATCCTCCGATAACAAAGAGATAGAAGCTTTCTGAGAAACTTCTTTGTGTTCTCTAAAATCATCTCACAGAGTTACAGCTTTCCCCTCAAGAAGCCTTTCGCTAAGACAGTTCTTGTGGAATTGGCAAAGTGATATTTGGAAGCCCATAGAGGGCTATGGTGAAAAAGGAAATATCCTCAGATGAAATCTGCAAAGAAGCTTTCTGAGAAACTGCTTAGTGTTCTGTTAATTCATCTCACAGAGTTACATCTGTATTTCGTGGATCTCTTTGCTAGCCTTATTTCTGTGGAATCTGAGAACAGATATTTCGGATCCCATTGAAGACTATAGGGCCAAAGGAAATATCCTCCGATAACAAAGAGAAAGAAGCTTTCTGAGAAACTTCTTTGTGTTCTGTGAAATCATCTCACAGAGTTACAGCTTTCCCCTCAAGAAGCCTTTCGCTAAGACAGTTCTTGTGGAATTGGCAAAGTGATATTCGGAAGCCCATAGAGGGCTATGGTGAAAAAGGAAATATCCTCAGATGAAATCTGGAAAGAAGCTTTCTGAGAAACTGCTTAGTGTTCTGTTAATTCATCTCACAGAGTTACATCTGTATTTCGTGGATCTCTTTGCTAGCCTTATTTCTGTGGAATCTGAGAACAGATATTTCGGATCTCATTGAAGACTATAGGGCCAAAGGAAATATCCTCCGATAACAAAGAGAAAGAAGCTTTCTGAGAAACTTCTTTGTGTTCTGTGAAATCATCTCACAGAGTTACAGCTTTCCCCTCAAGAAGCCTTTCGCTAAGACAGTTCTTGTGGAATTGGCAAAGTGATATTTGGAAGCCCATAGAGGGCTATGGTGAAAAAGGAAATATCCTCAGATGAAATCTGGAAAGAAGCTTTCTGAGAAACTGCTGAGTGTTCTGTTAATTCATCTCACAGAGTTACATCTGTATTTCGTGGATCTCTTTGCTAGCCTTATTTCTGTGGAATCTGAGAACAGATATTTCGGATCCCTTTGAAGACTATAGGGCCAAAGGAAATATCCTCCGATAACAAAGAGAAAGAAGCTTTCTGAGAAACTTCTTTGTGTTCTGTGAAATCATCTCACAGAGTTACAGCTTTCCCCTCAAGAAGCCTTTCGCTGAGACAATTCTTGTGGAATTGGCATAGTGATATTTGGAAGCCCATAGAGGGCTATGGTGAAAAAGGAAATATCCTCAGATGAAATCTGGAAAGAAGCTTTCTGAGAAACTGCTTAGTGTTCTGCTAATTCATCTCACAGAGTTACATCTGTATTTTGTGGATCTCTTTGCTAGCCTTATTTCTGTGGAATCTGAGAACAGATATTTCGGATCCCATTGAAGACTATAGGGCCAAAGGAAATATCCTCCGATAACAAAGTGAAAGAAGCTTTCTGAGAAACTTCTTTGTGTTCTGTGAAATCATCTCAAAGAGTTACAGCTTTCCCCTCAAGAAGCCTTTCGCTAAGACAGTTCTTGTGGAATTGGCAAAGTGATATTTGGAAGCCCTTAGAGGGCTATGGTGAAAAAGGAAATATCCTCAGATGAAATCTGGAAAGAAGCTTTCTGAGAAACTGCTTAGTGTTCTGTTAATTCATCTCACAGAGTTACATCTGTATTTCGTGGATCTCTTTGCTAGCCTTATTTCTGTGGAATCTGAGAACAGATATTTCGGATCCCATTGAAGACTATAGGGCCAAAGGAAATATCCTCCGATAACAAAGAGAAAGAAGCTTTCTGAGAAACTTCTTTGTGTTCTGTAAAATCATCTCACAGAGTTACAGCTTTCCCCTCAAGAAGCCTTTCGCTAAGACAGTTCTTGTGGAATTGGCAAAGTGATATTTGGAAGCCCATAGAGGGCTATGGTGAAAAAGGAAATATCCTCAGATGAAATCTGGAAAGAAGCTTTCTGAGAAACTTCTCTGTGATGTGTGACTTCCACTCACAGAGTTACATCTGTGTTTCGTGGATCTCTTTGCTATCCTTATTTCTGTGGAATCTGAGAACAGATATTTCGGATCCCTTTGAAGACTATACGGCCAAAGGAAATATCCTCCGATAACAAAGAGAAAGAAGCTTTCTGAGAAACTTCTTTGTGTTCTGTGAAATTATTTCACAGAGTTACAGCTTTCCCCTCAAAAAGCCTTTCGCTGAGACAGTTCTTGTGGAATTGGCATAGTGATATTTGGAAGCCCATAGAGGGCTATGGTGAAAAAGGAAATATCCTCAGATGAAATCTGGAAAGAAGCTTTCTGAGAAACTGCTTAGTGTTCTGTTAATTCATCTCACAGAGTTACATCTGTATTTCGTGGATCTCTTTGCTAGCCTTATTTCTGTGGAATCTGAGAACAGATATTTCGGATCCCTTTGAAGACTATAGGGCCAAAGGAAATATCCTCCGATAACAAAGAGATAGAAGCTTTCTGAGAAACTTCTTTGTGTTCTCTAAAATCATCTCACAGAGTTACAGCTTTCCCCTCAAGAAGCCTTTCGCTAAGACAGTTCTTGTGGAATTGGCAAAGTGATATTTGGAAGCCCATAGAGGGCTATGGTGAAAAAGGAAATATCCTCAGATGAAATCTGGAAAGAAGCTTTCTGAGAAACTGCTGAGTGTTCTGTTAATTCATCTCACAGAGTTACATCTGTATTTCGTGGATCTCTTTGCTAGCCTTATTTCTGTGGAATCTGAGAACAGATATTTCGGATCCCATTGAAGACTATAGGGCCAAAGGAAATATCCTCCGATAACAAAGAGAAAGAAGCTTTCTGAGAAACTTCTTTGTGTTCTGTGAAATCATCTCACAGAGTTACAGCTTTCCCCTCAAGAAGCCTTTCGCTAAGACAGTTCTTGTGGAATTGGCAAAGTGATATTCGGAAGCCCATAGAGGGCTATGGTGAAAAAGGAAATATCCTCAGATGAAATCTGGAAAGAAGCTTTCTGAGAAACTGCTTAGTGTTCTGTTAATTCATCTCACAGAGTTACATCTGTATTTCGTGGATCTCTTTGCTAGCCTTATTTCTGTGGAATCTGAGAACAGATATTTCGGATCTCATTGAAGACTATAGGGCCAAAGGAAATATCCTCCAATAACAAAGAGAAAGAAGCTTTCTGAGAAACTTCTTTGTGTTCTGTGAAATCATCTCACAGAGTTACAGCTTTCCCCTCAAGAAGCCTTTCGCTAAGACAGTTCTTGTGGAATTGGCAAAGTGATATTTGGAAGCCCATAGAGGGCTATGGTGAAAAAGGAAATATCCTCAGATGAAATCTGGAAAGAAGCTTTCTGAGAAACTGCTTAGTGTTCTGTTAATTCATCTCACAGAGTTACATCCGTATTTCGTGGATCTCTTTGCTAGCCTTATTTCTGTGGAATCTGAGAACAGATATTTCGGATCCCTTTGAAGACTATAGGGCCAAAGGAAATATCCTCCGATAACAAAGAGAAAGAAGCTTTCTGAGAAACTTCTTTGTGTTCTGTGAAATCATCTCACAGAGTTACAGCTTTCCCCTCAAGAAGCCTTTCGCTAAGACAGTTCTTGTGGAATTGTCAAAGTGATATTTGGAAGCCCATAGAGGGCTATGGTGAAAAACGAAATATCCTCAGATGAAATCTGGAAAGAAGCTTTCTGAGAAACTGCTTAGTGTTCTGTTAATTCATCTCACAGAGTTACATCTGTATTTCGTGTATCTCTTTGCTAGCTTTATTTCTGTGGAATCTGAGAACAGATATTTCGGATCCCATTGAAGACTATAGGGCCAAAGGAAATATCCTCCGATAACAAAGAGAAAGAAGCTTTCTGAGAAACTTCTTTGTGTTCTGTGAAATCATCTCACAGAGTTACAGCTTTCCCCTCAAGAAGCCTTTCGCTAAGACAGTTCTTGTGGAATTGGCAAAGTGATATTTGGAAGCCCATAGAGGGCTATGGTGAAAAAGGAAATATCCTCAGATGAAATCTGGAAAGAAGCTTTCTGAGAAACTTCTCTGTGATGTGTGACTTCCACTCACAGAGTTACATCTGTGTTTCGTGGATCTCTTTGCTATCCTTATTTCTGTGGAATCTGAGAACAGATATTTCGGATCCCTTTGAAGACTATACGGCCAAAGGAAATATCCTCCGATAACAAAGAGAAAGAAGCTTTCTGAGAAACTTCTTTGTGTTCTGTGAAATTATTTCACAGAGTTACAGCTTTCCCCTCAAAAAGCCTTTCGCTGAGACAGTTCTTGTGGAATTGGCATAGTGATATTTGGAAGCCCATAGAGGGCTATGGTGAAAAAGGAAATATCCTCAGATGAAATCTGGAAAGAAGCTTTCTGAGAAACTGCTTAGTGTTCTGTTAATTCATCTCACAGAGTTACATCTGTATTTCGTGGATCTCTTTGCTAGCCTTATTTCTGTGGAATCTGAGAACAGATATTTCGGATCCCTTTGAAGACTATAGGGCCAAAGGAAATATCCTCCGATAACAAAGAGATAGAAGCTTTCTGAGAAACTTCTTTGTGTTCTCTAAAATCATCTCACAGAGTTACAGCTTTCCCCTCAAGAAGCCTTTCGCTAAGACAGTTCTTGTGGAATTGGCAAAGTGATATTTGGAAGCCCATAGAGGGCTATGGTGAAAAAGGAAATATCCTCAGATGAAATCTGGAAAGAAGCTTTCTGAGAAACTGCTGAGTGTTCTGTTAATTCATCTCACAGAGTTACATCTGTATTTCGTGGATCTCTTTGCTAGCCTTATTTCTGTGGAATCTGAGAACAGATATTTCGGATCCCATTGAAGACTATAGGGCCAAAGGAAATATCCTCCGATAACAAAGAGAAAGAAGCTTTCTGAGAAACTTCTTTGTGTTCTGTGAAATCATCTCACAGAGTTACAGCTTTCCCCTCAAGAAGCCTTTCGCTAAGACAGTTCTTGTGGAATTGGCAAAGTGATATTCGGAAGCCCATAGAGGGCTATGGTGAAAAAGGAAATATCCTCAGATGAAATCTGGAAAGAAGCTTTCTGAGAAACTGCTTAGTGTTCTGTTAATTCATCTCACAGAGTTACATCTGTATTTCGTGGATCTCTTTGCTAGCCTTATTTCTGTGGAATCTGAGAACAGATATTTCGGATCTCATTGAAGACTATAGGGCCAAAGGAAATATCCTCCGATAACAAAGAGAAAGAAGCTTTCTGAGAAACTTCTTTGTGTTCTGTGAAATCATCTCACAGAGTTACAGCTTTCCCCTCAAGAAGCCTTTCGCTAAGACAGTTCTTGTGGAATTGGCAAAGTGATATTTGGAAGCCCATAGAGGGCTATGGTGAAAAAGGAAATATCCTCAGATGAAATCTGGAAAGAAGCTTTCTGAGAAACTGCTTAGTGTTCTGTTAATTCATCTCACAGAGTTACATCCGTATTTCGTGGATCTCTTTGCTAGCCTTATTTCTGTGGAATCTGAGAACAGATATTTCGGATCCCTTTGAAGACTATAGGGCCAAAGGAAATATCCTCCGATAACAAAGAGAAAGAAGCTTTCTGAGAAACTTCTTTGTGTTCTGTGAAATCATCTCACAGAGTTACAGCTTTCCCCTCAAGAAGCCTTTCGCTAAGACAGTTCTTGTGGAATTGTCAAAGTGATATTTGGAAGCCCATAGAGGGCTATGGTGAAAAACGAAATATCCTCAGATGAAATCTGGAAAGAAGCTTTCTGAGAAACTGCTTAGTGTTCTGTTAATTCATCTCACAGAGTTACATCTGTATTTCGTGGATCTCTTTGCTAGCTTTATTTCTGTGGAATCTGAGAACAGATATTTCGGATCCCATTGAAGACTATAGGGCCAAAGGAAATATCCTCCGATAACAAAGAGAAAGAAGCTTTCTGAGAAACTTCTTTGTGTTCTGTGAAATCATCTCACAGAGTTACAGCTTTCCCCTCAAGAAGCCTTTCGCTAAGACAGTTCTTGTGGAATTGGCAAAGTGATATTTGGAAGCCCATAGAGGGCTATGGTGAAAAAGGAAATATCCTCAGATGAAATCTGGAAAGAAGCTTTCTGAGAAACTGCTTAGTGTTCTGTTAATTCATCTCACAGAGTTACATCTGTATTTCGTGGATCTCTTTGCTAGCTTTATTTCTGTGGAATCTGAGAACTTATATTTCGGATCCCATTGAAGACTATAGGGCCAAAGGAAATATCCTTCGATAACAAAGAGAAAGAAGCTGTCTGAGAAACTTCTTTGTGTTCTGTAAAATCATCTCACAGAATTACAGCTTTCCCCTTAAGAAGCCTTTCGCTAAGACAGTTCTTGTGGAATTGGCAAAGTGATATTTGGAAGCCCATAGAGGGCTATGGTGAAAAAGGAAATATCCTCAGATGAAATCTGGAAAGAAGCTTTCTGAGAAACTTCTCTGTGATGTGTGACTTCCACTCACAGAGTTACATCTGTATTTCGTGGATCTCTTTGCTACCCTTATTTCTGTGGAATCTGAGAACAGATATTTCGGATCCCTTTGAAGACTATATGGCCAAAGGAAATATCCTCCGATAACAAAGAGAAAGAAGCTTTCTGAGAAACTTCTTTGTGTTCTGTGAAATCATCTCACAGAGTTACAGCTTTCCCCTCAAGAAGCCTTTCGCTAAGACAGTTCTTGTGGAATTGGCAAAGTGATATTTGGAAGCCCATAGAGGGCTATGGTGAAAAAGGAAATATCCTCAGATGAAATCTGGAAAGAAGCTTTCTGAGAAACTACTGAGTGTTCTGTTAATTCATCTCACAGAGTTACATCTGTATTTCGTGGATCTCTTTGCTAGCCTTATTTCTGTGGAATCTGAGAACAGATATTTCGGATCCCTTTGAAGACTATAGGGCCAAAGGAAATATCCTCCGATAACAAAGAGAAAGAAGCTTTCTGAGAAACTTCTTTGTGTTCTGTGAAATCATCTCACAGAGTTACAGCTTTCCCCTCAAGAAGCCTTTCGCTGAGACAATTCTTGTGGAGTTGGCATAGTGATATTTGGAAGCCCATAGAGGGCTATGGTGAAAAAGGAAATATCCTCAGATGAAATCTGGAAAGAAGCTTTCTGAGAAACTGCTTAGTGTTCTGCTAATTCATCTCACAGAGTTACATCTGTATTTTGTGGATCTCTTTGCTAGCCTTATTTCTGTGGAATCTGAGAACAGATATTTCGGATCCCATTGAAGACTATAGGGCCAAAGGAAATATCCTCCGATAACAAAGAGAAAGAAGCTTTCTGAGAAACTTCTTTGTGTTCTGTGAAATCATCTCACAGAGTTACAGCTTTCCCCTCAAGAAGCCTTTCGCTAAGACAGTTCTTGTGGAATTGGCAAAGTGATATTTGGAAGCCCATAGAGGGCTATGGTGAAAAAGGAAATATCCTCAGATGAAATCTGGAAAGAAGCTTTCTGAGAAACTGCTGAGTGTTCTGTTAATTCATCTCACAGAGTTACATCTGTATTTCGTGGATCTCTTTGCTAGCCTTATTTCTGTGGAATCTGAGAACAGATATTTCGGATCCCATTGAAGACTATAGGGCCAAAGGAAATATCCTCCGATAACAAAGAGAAAGAAGCTTTCTGAGAAACTTCTTTGTTTTCTGTGAAATCATCTCACAGAGTTACATCTTTCCCCTGAAGAAGCCTTTCGCTAAGACAGTTCTTGTGGAATTGGCAAAGTGATATTCGGAAGCCCATAGAGGGCTATGGTGAAAAAGGAAATATCCTCAGATGAAATCTGGAAAGAAGCTTTCTGAGAAATTGCTTAGTGTTCTGTTAATTCATCTCACAGAGTTACATCTCTATTTCGTGGATCTCTTTGCTAGCCTTATTTCTGTGGATTCTGAGAACAGATATTTCGGATCCCTTTGAAGACTATAGGGCCAAAGGAAATATCCTCCGATAACAAAGAGAAAGAAGCTTTCTGAGAAACTTCTTTGTGTTCTGTGAAATCATCTCACAGAGTTACAGCTTTCCCCTCAAGAAGCCTTTCGCTAAGACAGTTCTTGTGGAATTGGCAAAGTGATATTTGGAAGCCCATAGAGGGCTATGGTGAAAAAGGAAATATCCTCAGATGAAATCTAGAAAGAAGCTTTCTGAGAAACTGCTTAGTGTTCTGTTAATTCATCTCACAGAGTTACATCCGTATTTCGTGGATCTCTTTGCTAGCCTTATTTCTGTGGAATCTGAGAACAGATATTTCGGATCCCTTTGAAGACTATAGGGCCAAAGGAAATATCCTCCGATAACAAAGAGAAAGAAGCTTTCTGAGAAACTTCTTTGTGTTCTGTGAAATCATCTCACAGAGTTACAGCTTTCCCCTCAAGAAGCCTTTCGCTAAGACAGTTCTTGTGGAATTGGCAAAGTGATATTTGGAAGCCCATAGAGGGCTATGGTGAAAAAGGAAATATCCTCAGATGAAATCTGGAAAGAAGCTTTCTGAGAAACTGCTTAGTGTTCTGTTAATTCATCTCACAGAGTTACATCTGTATTTCGTGGATCTCTTTGCTAGCTTTATTTCTGTGGGATCTGAGAACAGATATTTCGGATCCCATTGAAGACTATAGGGCCAAAGGAAATATCCTCCGATAACAAAGAGAAAGAAGCTTTCTGAGAAACTTCTTTGTGTTCTGTGAAATCATCTCACAGAGTTACAGCTTTACCCTCAAGAAGAATTTCGCTAAGACAGTTCTTGTGGAATTGGCAAAGTGATATTCGGAAGCCCATAGAGGGCTATGGTGAAAAAGGAAATATCCTCAGATGAAATCTGGAAAGAAGCTTTCTGAGAAACTTCTTAGTGTTCTGTTAATTCATCTCACAGAGTGACATCTGTATTTCGTGGATCTCTTTGCTAGCCTTATTTCTGTGGAATCTGAGAACAGATATTTGGGATCCCATTGAAGACTATAGGGCCAAAGGAAATATCCTCCGATAACAAAGAGAAAGAAGCTTTCTGAGAAACTTCTTTGTGTTCTGTGAAATCATCTCACAGAGTTACAGCTTTCCCCTCAAGAAGCCTTTCGCTAAGACAGTTCTTGTGGAATTGGCAAAGTGATATTTGGAAGCCCATAGAGGGCTATGGTGAAAAAGGAAATATCCTCAGATGAAATCTGGAAAGAAGCTTTCTGAGAAACTGCTTAGTGTTCTGTTAATTCATCTCACAGAGTTACATCTGTATTTCGTGGATCTCTTTGCTAGCTTTATTTCTGTGGAATCTGAGAACTTATATTTCGGATCCCATTGAAGACTATAGGGCCAAAGGAAATATCCTTCGATAACAAAGAGGAAGAAGCTGTCTGAGAAACTTCTTTGTGTTCTGTAAAATCATCTCACAGAATTACAGCTTTCCCCTCAAGAAGCCTTTCGCTAAGACAGTTCTTGTGGAATTGGCAAAGTGATATTTGGAAGCCCATAGAGGGCTATGGTGAAAAAGGAAATATCCTCAGATGAAATCTGGAAAGAAGCTTTCTGAGAAACTGCTGAGTGTTCTGTTAATTCATCTCACAGAGTTACATCTGTATTTCGTGGATCTCTTTGCTAGCCTTATTTCTGTGGAATCTGAGAACAGATATTTCGGATCCCTTTGAAAACTATAGGGCCAAAGGAAATATCATCCGATAACAAAGAGAAAGAAGCTTTCTGAGAAACTTCTTTGTGTTCTGTGAAATCATCTCACAGAGTTACAGCTTTCCCCTCAAGAAGCCTTTCGCTGAGACAATTCTTGTGGAATTGGCATAGTGATATTTGGAAGCCCATAGAGGGCTATGGTGAAAAAGGAAATATCCTCAGATGAAATCTGGAAAGAAGCTTTCTGAGAAACTGCTTAGTGTTCTGCTAATTCATCTCACAGAGTTACATCTGTATTTTGTGGATCTCTTTGCTAGCCTTATTTCTGTGGAATCTGAGAACAGATATTTCGGATCCCATTGAAGACTATAGGGCCAAAGGAAATATCCTCCGATAACAAAGTGAAAGAAGCTTTCTGAGAAACTTCTTTGTGTTCTGTGAAATCATCTCAAAGAGTTACAGCTTTCCCCTCAAGAAGCCTTTCGCTAAGACAGTTCTTGTGGAATTGGCAAAGTGATATTTGGAAGCCCTTAGAGGGCTATGGTGAAAAAGGAAATATCCTCAGATGAAATCTGGAAAGAAGCTTTCTGAGAAACTGCTTAGTGTTCTGTTAATTCATCTCACAGAGTTACATCTGTATTTCGTGGATCTCTTTGCTAGCCTTATTTCTGTGGAATCTGAGAACAGATATTTCGGATCCCATTGAAGACTATAGGGCCAAAGGAAATATCCTCCGATAACAAAGAGAAAGAAGCTTTCTGAGAAACTTCTTTGTGTTCTGTAAAATCATCTCACAGAGTTACAGCTTTCCCCTCAAGAAGCCTTTCGCTAAGACAGTTCTTGTGGAATTGGCAAAGTGATATTTGGAAGCCCATAGAGGGCTATGGTGAAAAAGGAAATATCCTCAGATGAAATCTGGAAAGAAGCTTTCTGAGAAACTTCTCTGTGATGTGTGACTTCCACTCACAGAGTTACATCTGTATTTCGTGGATCTCTTTGCTAGCCTTATTTCTGTGGAATCTGAGAACAGATATTTCGGATCCCTTTGAAGACTATACGGCCAAAGGAAATATCCTCCGATAACAAAGAGAAAGAAGCTTTCTGAGAAACTTCTTTGTGTTCTGTGAAATTATTTCACAGAGTTACAGCTTTCCCCTCAAAAAGCCTTTCGCTGAGACAGTTCTTGTGGAATTGGCATAGTGATATTTGGAAGCCCATAGAGGGCTATGGTGAAAAAGGAAATATCCTCAGATGAAATCTGGAAAGAAGCTTTCTGAGAAACTGCTTAGTGTTCTGTTAATTCATCTCACAGAGTTACATCTGTATTTCGTGGATCTCTTTGCTAGCCTTATTTCTGTGGAATCTGAGAACAGATATTTCTGATCCCATTGAAGACTATAGGGCCAAAGGAAATATCCTCCGATAACAAAGAGATAGAAGCTTTCTGAGAAACTTCTTTGTGTTCTCTAAAATCATCTCACAGAGTTACAGCTTTCCCCTCAAGAAGCCTTTCGCTAAGAC
Source organism: Macaca nemestrina (assembly GCF_043159975.1). NCBI lineage: Eukaryota > Metazoa > Chordata > Mammalia > Primates > Cercopithecidae > Macaca > Macaca nemestrina. The sequence goes on from NC_092144.1 coordinate 29,911,050, forward strand.
AGTTCTTGTGGAATTGGCAAAGTGATATTTGGAAGCCCATAGAGGGCTATGGTGAAAAAGGAAATATCCTCAGATGAAATCTGCAAAGAAGCTTTCTGAGAAACTGCTTAGTGTTCTGTTAATTCATCTCACAGAGTTACATCTGTATTTCGTGGATCTCTTTGCTAGCCTTATTTCTGTGGAATCTGAGAACAGATATTTCGGATCCCATTGAAGACTATAGGGCCAAAGGAAATATCCTCCGATAACAAAGAGAAAGAAGCTTTCTGAGAAACTTCTTTGTGTTCTGTGAAATCATCTCACAGAGTTACAGCTTTCCCCTCAAGAAGCCTTTCGCTAAGACAGTTCTTGTGGAATTGGCAAAGTGATATTCGGAAGCCCATAGAGGGCTATGGTGAAAAAGGAAATATCCTCAGATGAAATCTGGAAAGAAGCTTTCTGAGAAACTGCTTAGTGTTCTGTTAATTCATCTCACAGAGTTACATCTGTATTTCGTGGATCTCTTTGCTAGCCTTATTTCTGTGGAATCTGAGAACAGATATTTCGGATCTCATTGAAGACTATAGGGCCAAAGGAAATATCCTCCGATAACAAAGAGAAAGAAGCTTTCTGAGAAACTTCTTTGTGTTCTGTGAAATCATCTCACAGAGTTACAGCTTTCCCCTCAAGAAGCCTTTCGCTAAGACAGTTCTTGTGGAATTGGCAAAGTGATATTTGGAAGCCCATAGAGGGCTATGGTGAAAAAGGAAATATCCTCAGATGAAATCTGGAAAGAAGCTTTCTGAGAAACTGCTGAGTGTTCTGTTAATTCATCTCACAGAGTTACATCTGTATTTCGTGGATCTCTTTGCTAGCCTTATTTCTGTGGAATCTGAGAACAGATATTTCGGATCCCTTTGAAGACTATAGGGCCAAAGGAAATATCCTCCGATAACAAAGAGAAAGAAGCTTTCTGAGAAACTTCTTTGTGTTCTGTGAAATCATCTCACAGAGTTACAGCTTTCCCCTCAAGAAGCCTTTCGCTGAGACAATTCTTGTGGAATTGGCATAGTGATATTTGGAAGCCCATAGAGGGCTATGGTGAAAAAGGAAATATCCTCAGATGAAATCTGGAAAGAAGCTTTCTGAGAAACTGCTTAGTGTTCTGCTAATTCATCTCACAGAGTTACATCTGTATTTTGTGGATCTCTTTGCTAGCCTTATTTCTGTGGAATCTGAGAACAGATATTTCGGATCCCATTGAAGACTATAGGGCCAAAGGAAATATCCTCCGATAACAAAGTGAAAGAAGCTTTCTGAGAAACTTCTTTGTGTTCTGTGAAATCATCTCAAAGAGTTACAGCTTTCCCCTCAAGAAGCCTTTCGCTAAGACAGTTCTTGTGGAATTGGCAAAGTGATATTTGGAAGCCCTTAGAGGGCTATGGTGAAAAAGGAAATATCCTCAGATGAAATCTGGAAAGAAGCTTTCTGAGAAACTGCTTAGTGTTCTGTTAATTCATCTCACAGAGTTACATCTGTATTTCGTGGATCTCTTTGCTAGCCTTATTTCTGTGGAATCTGAGAACAGATATTTCGGATCCCATTGAAGACTATAGGGCCAAAGGAAATATCCTCCGATAACAAAGAGAAAGAAGCTTTCTGAGAAACTTCTTTGTGTTCTGTAAAATCATCTCACAGAGTTACAGCTTTCCCCTCAAGAAGCCTTTCGCTAAGACAGTTCTTGTGGAATTGGCAAAGTGATATTTGGAAGCCCATAGAGGGCTATGGTGAAAAAGGAAATATCCTCAGATGAAATCTGGAAAGAAGCTTTCTGAGAAACTTCTCTGTGATGTGTGACTTCCACTCACAGAGTTACATCTGTGTTTCGTGGATCTCTTTGCTATCCTTATTTCTGTGGAATCTGAGAACAGATATTTCGGATCCCTTTGAAGACTATACGGCCAAAGGAAATATCCTCCGATAACAAAGAGAAAGAAGCTTTCTGAGAAACTTCTTTGTGTTCTGTGAAATTATTTCACAGAGTTACAGCTTTCCCCTCAAAAAGCCTTTCGCTGAGACAGTTCTTGTGGAATTGGCATAGTGATATTTGGAAGCCCATAGAGGGCTATGGTGAAAAAGGAAATATCCTCAGATGAAATCTGGAAAGAAGCTTTCTGAGAAACTGCTTAGTGTTCTGTTAATTCATCTCACAGAGTTACATCTGTATTTCGTGGATCTCTTTGCTAGCCTTATTTCTGTGGAATCTGAGAACAGATATTTCGGATCCCTTTGAAGACTATAGGGCCAAAGGAAATATCCTCCGATAACAAAGAGATAGAAGCTTTCTGAGAAACTTCTTTGTGTTCTCTAAAATCATCTCACAGAGTTACAGCTTTCCCCTCAAGAAGCCTTTCGCTAAGACAGTTCTTGTGGAATTGGCAAAGTGATATTTGGAAGCCCATAGAGGGCTATGGTGAAAAAGGAAATATCCTCAGATGAAATCTGGAAAGAAGCTTTCTGAGAAACTGCTGAGTGTTCTGTTAATTCATCTCACAGAGTTACATCTGTATTTCGTGGATCTCTTTGCTAGCCTTATTTCTGTGGAATCTGAGAACAGATATTTCGGATCCCATTGAAGACTATAGGGCCAAAGGAAATATCCTCCGATAACAAAGAGAAAGAAGCTTTCTGAGAAACTTCTTTGTGTTCTGTGAAATCATCTCACAGAGTTACAGCTTTCCCCTCAAGAAGCCTTTCGCTAAGACAGTTCTTGTGGAATTGGCAAAGTGATATTCGGAAGCCCATAGAGGGCTATGGTGAAAAAGGAAATATCCTCAGATGAAATCTGGAAAGAAGCTTTCTGAGAAACTGCTTAGTGTTCTGTTAATTCATCTCACAGAGTTACATCTGTATTTCGTGGATCTCTTTGCTAGCCTTATTTCTGTGGAATCTGAGAACAGATATTTCGGATCTCATTGAAGACTATAGGGCCAAAGGAAATATCCTCCGATAACAAAGAGAAAGAAGCTTTCTGAGAAACTTCTTTGTGTTCTGTGAAATCATCTCACAGAGTTACAGCTTTCCCCTCAAGAAGCCTTTCGCTAAGACAGTTCTTGTGGAATTGGCAAAGTGATATTTGGAAGCCCATAGAGGGCTATGGTGAAAAAGGAAATATCCTCAGATGAAATCTGGAAAGAAGCTTTCTGAGAAACTGCTTAGTGTTCTGTTAATTCATCTCACAGAGTTACATCCGTATTTCGTGGATCTCTTTGCTAGCCTTATTTCTGTGGAATCTGAGAACAGATATTTCGGATCCCTTTGAAGACTATAGGGCCAAAGGAAATATCCTCCGATAACAAAGAGAAAGAAGCTTTCTGAGAAACTTCTTTGTGTTCTGTGAAATCATCTCACAGAGTTACAGCTTTCCCCTCAAGAAGCCTTTCGCTAAGACAGTTCTTGTGGAATTGTCAAAGTGATATTTGGAAGCCCATAGAGGGCTATGGTGAAAAACGAAATATCCTCAGATGAAATCTGGAAAGAAGCTTTCTGAGAAACTGCTTAGTGTTCTGTTAATTCATCTCACAGAGTTACATCTGTATTTCGTGGATCTCTTTGCTAGCTTTATTTCTGTGGAATCTGAGAACAGATATTTCGGATCCCATTGAAGACTATAGGGCCAAAGGAAATATCCTCCGATAACAAAGAGAAAGAAGCTTTCTGAGAAACTTCTTTGTGTTCTGTGAAATCATCTCACAGAGTTACAGCTTTCCCCTCAAGAAGCCTTTCGCTAAGACAGTTCTTGTGGAATTGGCAAAGTGATATTTGGAAGCCCATAGAGGGCTATCGTGAAAAAGGAAATATCCTCAGATGAAATCTGGAAAGAAGCTTTCTGAGAAACTGCTTAGTGTTCTGTTAATTCATCTCACAGAGTTACATCTGTATTTCGTGGATCTCTTTGCTAGCTTTATTTCTGTGGAATCTGAGAACTTATATTTCGGATCCCATTGAAGACTATAGGGCCAAAGGAAATATCCTTCGATAACAAAGAGAAAGAAGCTGTCTGAGAAACTTCTTTGTGTTCTGTAAAATCATCTCACAGAATTACAGCTTTCCCCTCAAGAAGCCTTTCGCTAAGACAGTTCTTGTGGAATTGGCAAAGTGATATTTGGAAGCCCATAGAGGGCTATGGTGAAAAAGGAAATATCCTCAGATGAAATCTGGAAAGAAGCTTTCTGAGAAACTTCTCTGTGATGTGTGACTTCCACTCACAGAGTTACATCTGTATTTCGTGGATCTCTTTGCTACCCTTATTTCTGTGGAATCTGAGAACAGATATTTCGGATCCCTTTGAAGACTATATGGCCAAAGGAAATATCCTCCGATAACAAAGAGAAAGAAGCTTTCTGAGAAACTTCTTTGTGTTCTGTGAAATCATCTCACAGAGTTACAGCTTTCCCCTCAAGAAGCCTTTCGCTAAGACAGTTCTTGTGGAATTGGCAAAGTGATATTTGGAAGCCCATAGAGGGCTATGGTGAAAAAGGAAATATCCTCAGATGAAATCTGGAAAGAAGCTTTCTGAGAAACTACTGAGTGTTCTGTTAATTCATCTCACAGAGTTACATCTGTATTTCGTGGATCTCTTTGCTAGCCTTATTTCTGTGGAATCTGAGAACAGATATTTCGGATCCCTTTGAAGACTATAGGGCCAAAGGAAATATCCTCCGATAACAAAGAGAAAGAAGCTTTCTGAGAAACTTCTTTGTGTTCTGTGAAATCATCTCACAGAGTTACAGCTTTCCCCTCAAGAAGCCTTTCGCTGAGACAATTCTTGTGGAGTTGGCATAGTGATATTTGGAAGCCCATAGAGGGCTATGGTGAAAAAGGAAATATCCTCAGATGAAATCTGGAAAGAAGCTTTCTGAGAAACTGCTTAGTGTTCTGCTAATTCATCTCACAGAGTTACATCTGTATTTTGTGGATCTCTTTGCTAGCCTTATTTCTGTGGAATCTGAGAACAGATATTTCGGATCCCATTGAAGACTATAGGGCCAAAGGAAATATCCTCCGATAACAAAGAGAAAGAAGCTTTCTGAGAAACTTCTTTGTGTTCTGTGAAATCATCTCACAGAGTTACAGCTTTCCCCTCAAGAAGCCTTTCGCTAAGACAGTTCTTGTGGAATTGGCAAAGTGATATTTGGAAGCCCATAGAGGGCTATGGTGAAAAAGGAAATATCCTCAGATGAAATCTGGAAAGAAGCTTTCTGAGAAACTGCTGAGTGTTCTGTTAATTCATCTCACAGAGTTACATCTGTATTTCGTGGATCTCTTTGCTAGCCTTATTTCTGTGGAATCTGAGAACAGATATTTCGGATCCCATTGAAGACTATAGGGCCAAAGGAAATATCCTCCGATAACAAAGAGAAAGAAGCTTTCTGAGAAACTTCTTTGTTTTCTGTGAAATCATCTCACAGAGTTACATCTTTCCCCTGAAGAAGCCTTTCGCTAAGACAGTTCTTGTGGAATTGGCAAAGTGATATTCGGAAGCCCATAGAGGGCTATGGTGAAAAAGGAAATATCCTCAGATGAAATCTGGAAAGAAGCTTTCTGAGAAATTGCTTAGTGTTCTGTTAATTCATCTCACAGAGTTACATCTCTATTTCGTGGATCTCTTTGCTAGCCTTATTTCTGTGGATTCTGAGAACAGATATTTCGGATCCCTTTGAAGACTATAGGGCCAAAGGAAATATCCTCCGATAACAAAGAGAAAGAAGCTTTCTGAGAAACTTCTTTGTGTTCTGTGAAATCATCTCACAGAGTTACAGCTTTCCCCTCAAGAAGCCTTTCGCTAAGACAGTTCTTGTGGAATTGGCAAAGTGATATTTGGAAGCCCATAGAGGGCTATGGTGAAAAAGGAAATATCCTCAGATGAAATCTGGAAAGAAGCTTTCTGAGAAACTTCTCTGTGATGTGTGACTTCCACTCACAGAGTTACATCTGTATTTCGTGGATCTCTTTGCTAGCCTTATTTCTGTGGAATCTGAGAACAGATATTTCGGATCCCTTTGAAGACTATACGGCCAAAGGAAATATCCTCCGATAACAAAGAGAAAGAAGCTTTCTGAGAAACTTCTTTGTGTTCTGTGAAATTATTTCACAGAGTTACAGCTTTCCCCTCAAAAAGCCTTTCGCTGAGACAGTTCTTGTGGAATTGGCATAGTGATATTTGGAAGCCCATAGAGGGCTATGGTGAAAAAGGAAATATCCTCAGATGAAATCTGGAAAGAAGCTTTCTGAGAAACTGCTTAGTGTTCTGTTAATTCATCTCACAGAGTTACATCTGTATTTCGTGGATCTCTTTGCTAGCCTTATTTCTGTGGAATCTGAGAACAGATATTTCTGATCCCATTGAAGACTATAGGGCCAAAGGAAATATCCTCCGATAACAAAGAGATAGAAGCTTTCTGAGAAACTTCTTTGTGTTCTCTAAAATCATCTCACAGAGTTACAGCTTTCCCCTCAAGAAGCCTTTCGCTAAGACAGTTCTTGTGGAATTGGCAAAGTGATATTTGGAAGCCCATAGAGGGCTATGGTGAAAAAGGAAATATCCTCAGATGAAATCTGCAAAGAAGCTTTCTGAGAAACTGCTTAGTGTTCTGTTAATTCATCTCACAGAGTTACATCTGTATTTCGTGGATCTCTTTGCTAGCCTTATTTCTGTGGAATCTGAGAACAGATATTTCGGATCCCATTGAAGACTATAGGGCCAAAGGAAATATCCTCCGATAACAAAGAGAAAGAAGCTTTCTGAGAAACTTCTTTGTGTTCTGTGAAATCATCTCACAGAGTTACAGCTTTCCCCTCAAGAAGCCTTTCGCTAAGACAGTTCTTGTGGAATTGGCAAAGTGATATTCGGAAGCCCATAGAGGGCTATGGTGAAAAAGGAAATATCCTCAGATGAAATCTGGAAAGAAGCTTTCTGAGAAACTGCTTAGTGTTCTGTTAATTCATCTCACAGAGTTACATCTGTATTTCGTGGATCTCTTTGCTAGCCTTATTTCTGTGGAATCTGAGAACAGATATTTCGGATCTCATTGAAGACTATAGGGCCAAAGGAAATATCCTCCGATAACAAAGAGAAAGAAGCTTTCTGAGAAACTTCTTTGTGTTCTGTGAAATCATCTCACAGAGTTACAGCTTTCCCCTCAAGAAGCCTTTCGCTAAGACAGTTCTTGTGGAATTGGCAAAGTGATATTTGGAAGCCCATAGAGGGCTATGGTGAAAAAGGAAATATCCTCAGATGAAATCTGGAAAGAAGCTTTCTGAGAAACTGCTGAGTGTTCTGTTAATTCATCTCACAGAGTTACATCTGTATTTCGTGGATCTCTTTGCTAGCCTTATTTCTGTGGAATCTGAGAACAGATATTTCGGATCCCTTTGAAGACTATAGGGCCAAAGGAAATATCCTCCGATAACAAAGAGAAAGAAGCTTTCTGAGAAACTTCTTTGTGTTCTGTGAAATCATCTCACAGAGTTACAGCTTTCCCCTCAAGAAGCCTTTCGCTGAGACAATTCTTGTGGAATTGGCATAGTGATATTTGGAAGCCCATAGAGGGCTATGGTGAAAAAGGAAATATCCTCAGATGAAATCTGGAAAGAAGCTTTCTGAGAAACTGCTTAGTGTTCTGCTAATTCATCTCACAGAGTTACATCTGTATTTTGTGGATCTCTTTGCTAGCCTTATTTCTGTGGAATCTGAGAACAGATATTTCGGATCCCATTGAAGACTATAGGGCCAAAGGAAATATCCTCCGATAACAAAGTGAAAGAAGCTTTCTGAGAAACTTCTTTGTGTTCTGTGAAATCATCTCAAAGAGTTACAGCTTTCCCCTCAAGAAGCCTTTCGCTAAGACAGTTCTTGTGGAATTGGCAAAGTGATATTTGGAAGCCCTTAGAGGGCTATGGTGAAAAAGGAAATATCCTCAGATGAAATCTGGAAAGAAGCTTTCTGAGAAACTGCTTAGTGTTCTGTTAATTCATCTCACAGAGTTACATCTGTATTTCGTGGATCTCTTTGCTAGCCTTATTTCTGTGGAATCTGAGAACAGATATTTCGGATCCCATTGAAGACTATAGGGCCAAAGGAAATATCCTCCGATAACAAAGAGAAAGAAGCTTTCTGAGAAACTTCTTTGTGTTCTGTAAAATCATCTCACAGAGTTACAGCTTTCCCCTCAAGAAGCCTTTCGCTAAGACAGTTCTTGTGGAATTGGCAAAGTGATATTTGGAAGCCCATAGAGGGCTATGGTGAAAAAGGAAATATCCTCAGATGAAATCTGGAAAGAAGCTTTCTGAGAAACTTCTCTGTGATGTGTGACTTCCACTCACAGAGTTACATCTGTGTTTCGTGGATCTCTTTGCTATCCTTATTTCTGTGGAATCTGAGAACAGATATTTCGGATCCCTTTGAAGACTATACGGCCAAAGGAAATATCCTCCGATAACAAAGAGAAAGAAGCTTTCTGAGAAACTTCTTTGTGTTCTGTGAAATTATTTCACAGAGTTACAGCTTTCCCCTCAAAAAGCCTTTCGCTGAGACAGTTCTTGTGGAATTGGCATAGTGATATTTGGAAGCCCATAGAGGGCTATGGTGAAAAAGGAAATATCCTCAGATGAAATCTGGAAAGAAGCTTTCTGAGAAACTGCTTAGTGTTCTGTTAATTCATCTCACAGAGTTACATCTGTATTTCGTGGATCTCTTTGCTAGCCTTATTTCTGTGGAATCTGAGAACAGATATTTCGGATCCCTTTGAAGACTATAGGGCCAAAGGAAATATCCTCCGATAACAAAGAGATAGAAGCTTTCTGAGAAACTTCTTTGTGTTCTCTAAAATCATCTCACAGAGTTACAGCTTTCCCCTCAAGAAGCCTTTCGCTAAGACAGTTCTTGTGGAATTGGCAAAGTGATATTTGGAAGCCCATAGAGGGCTATGGTGAAAAAGGAAATATCCTCAGATGAAATCTGGAAAGAAGCTTTCTGAGAAACTGCTGAGTGTTCTGTTAATTCATCTCACAGAGTTACATCTGTATTTCGTGGATCTCTTTGCTAGCCTTATTTCTGTGGAATCTGAGAACAGATATTTCGGATCCCATTGAAGACTATAGGGCCAAAGGAAATATCCTCCGATAACAAAGAGAAAGAAGCTTTCTGAGAAACTTCTTTGTGTTCTGTGAAATCATCTCACAGAGTTACAGCTTTCCCCTCAAGAAGCCTTTCGCTAAGACAGTTCTTGTGGAATTGGCAAAGTGATATTCGGAAGCCCATAGAGGGCTATGGTGAAAAAGGAAATATCCTCAGATGAAATCTGGAAAGAAGCTTTCTGAGAAACTGCTTAGTGTTCTGTTAATTCATCTCACAGAGTTACATCTGTATTTCGTGGATCTCTTTGCTAGCCTTATTTCTGTGGAATCTGAGAACAGATATTTCGGATCTCATTGAAGACTATAGGGCCAAAGGAAATATCCTCCGATAACAAAGAGAAAGAAGCTTTCTGAGAAACTTCTTTGTGTTCTGTGAAATCATCTCACAGAGTTACAGCTTTCCCCTCAAGAAGCCTTTCGCTAAGACAGTTCTTGTGGAATTGGCAAAGTGATATTTGGAAGCCCATAGAGGGCTATGGTGAAAAAGGAAATATCCTCAGATGAAATCTGGAAAGAAGCTTTCTGAGAAACTGCTTAGTGTTCTGTTAATTCATCTCACAGAGTTACATCCGTATTTCGTGGATCTCTTTGCTAGCCTTATTTCTGTGGAATCTGAGAACAGATATTTCGGATCCCTTTGAAGACTATAGGGCCAAAGGAAATATCCTCCGATAACAAAGAGAAAGAAGCTTTCTGAGAAACTTCTTTGTGTTCTGTGAAATCATCTCACAGAGTTACAGCTTTCCCCTCAAGAAGCCTTTCGCTAAGACAGTTCTTGTGGAATTGTCAAAGTGATATTTGGAAGCCCATAGAGGGCTATGGTGAAAAACGAAATATCCTCAGATGAAATCTGGAAAGAAGCTTTCTGAGAAACTGCTTAGTGTTCTGTTAATTCATCTCACAGAGTTACATCTGTATTTCGTGGATCTCTTTGCTAGCTTTATTTCTGTGGAATCTGAGAACAGATATTTCGGATCCCATTGAAGACTATAGGGCCAAAGGAAATATCCTCCGATAACAAAGAGAAAGAAGCTTTCTGAGAAACTTCTTTGTGTTCTGTGAAATCATCTCACAGAGTTACAGCTTTCCCCTCAAGAAGCCTTTCGCTAAGACAGTTCTTGTGGAATTGGCAAAGTGATATTTGGAAGCCCATAGAGGGCTATCGTGAAAAAGGAAATATCCTCAGATGAAATCTGGAAAGAAGCTTTCTGAGAAACTGCTTAGTGTTCTGTTAATTCATCTCACAGAGTTACATCTGTATTTCGTGGATCTCTTTGCTAGCTTTATTTCTGTGGAATCTGAGAACTTATATTTCGGATCCCATTGAAGACTATAGGGCCAAAGGAAATATCCTTCGATAACAAAGAGAAAGAAGCTGTCTGAGAAACTTCTTTGTGTTCTGTAAAATCATCTCACAGAATTACAGCTTTCCCCTCAAGAAGCCTTTCGCTAAGACAGTTCTTGTGGAATTGGCAAAGTGATATTTGGAAGCCCATAGAGGGCTATGGTGAAAAAGGAAATATCCTCAGATGAAATCTGGAAAGAAGCTTTCTGAGAAACTTCTCTGTGATGTGTGACTTCCACTCACAGAGTTACATCTGTATTTCGTGGATCTCTTTGCTACCCTTATTTCTGTGGAATCTGAGAACAGATATTTCGGATCCCTTTGAAGACTATATGGCCAAAGGAAATATCCTCCGATAACAAAGAGAAAGAAGCTTTCTGAGAAACTTCTTTGTGTTCTGTGAAATCATCTCACAGAGTTACAGCTTTCCCCTCAAGAAGCCTTTCGCTAAGACAGTTCTTGTGGAATTGGCAAAGTGATATTTGGAAGCCCATAGAGGGCTATGGTGAAAAAGGAAATATCCTCAGATGAAATCTGGAAAGAAGCTTTCTGAGAAACTACTGAGTGTTCTGTTAATTCATCTCACAGAGTTACATCTGTATTTCGTGGATCTCTTTGCTAGCCTTATTTCTGTGGAATCTGAGAACAGATATTTCGGATCCCTTTGAAGACTATAGGGCCAAAGGAAATATCCTCCGATAACAAAGAGAAAGAAGCTTTCTGAGAAACTTCTTTGTGTTCTGTGAAATCATCTCACAGAGTTACAGCTTTCCCCTCAAGAAGCCTTTCGCTGAGACAATTCTTGTGGAGTTGGCATAGTGATATTTGGAAGCCCATAGAGGGCTATGGTGAAAAAGGAAATATCCTCAGATGAAATCTGGAAAGAAGCTTTCTGAGAAACTGCTTAGTGTTCTGCTAATTCATCTCACAGAGTTACATCTGTATTTTGTGGATCTCTTTGCTAGCCTTATTTCTGTGGAATCTGAGAACAGATATTTCGGATCCCATTGAAGACTATAGGGCCAAAGGAAATATCCTCCGATAACAAAGAGAAAGAAGCTTTCTGAGAAACTTCTTTGTGTTCTGTGAAATCATCTCACAGAGTTACAGCTTTCCCCTCAAGAAGCCTTTCGCTAAGACAGTTCTTGTGGAATTGGCAAAGTGATATTTGGAAGCCCATAGAGGGCTATGGTGAAAAAGGAAATATCCTCAGATGAAATCTGGAAAGAAGCTTTCTGAGAAACTGCTGAGTGTTCTGTTAATTCATCTCACAGAGTTACATCTGTATTTCGTGGATCTCTTTGCTAGCCTTATTTCTGTGGAATCTGAGAACAGATATTTCGGATCCCATTGAAGACTATAGGGCCAAAGGAAATATCCTCCGATAACAAAGAGAAAGAAGCTTTCTGAGAAACTTCTTTGTTTTCTGTGAAATCATCTCACAGAGTTACATCTTTCCCCTGAAGAAGCCTTTCGCTAAGACAGTTCTTGTGGAATTGGCAAAGTGATATTCGGAAGCCCATAGAGGGCTATGGTGAAAAAGGAAATATCCTCAGATGAAATCTGGAAAGAAGCTTTCTGAGAAATTGCTTAGTGTTCTGTTAATTCATCTCACAGAGTTACATCTCTATTTCGTGGATCTCTTTGCTAGCCTTATTTCTGTGGATTCTGAGAACAGATATTTCGGATCCCTTTGAAGACTATAGGGCCAAAGGAAATATCCTCCGATAACAAAGAGAAAGAAGCTTTCTGAGAAACTTCTTTGTGTTCTGTGAAATCATCTCACAGAGTTACAGCTTTCCCCTCAAGAAGCCTTTCGCTAAGACAGTTCTTGTGGAATTGGCAAAGTGATATTTGGAAGCCCATAGAGGGCTATGGTGAAAAAGGAAATATCCTCAGATGAAATCTGGAAAGAAGCTTTCTGAGAAACTGCTGAGTGTTCTGTTAATTCATCTCACAGAGTTACATCTGTATTTCGTGGATCTCTTTGCTAGCCTTATTTCTGTGGGATCTGAGAACAGATATTTCGGATCCCATTGAAGACTATAGGGCCAAAGGAAATATCCTTCGATAACAAAGAGAAAGAAACTGTCTGAGAAACTTCTTTGTGTTCTGTAAAATCATCTCACAGAGTTACAGCTTTCTCCTCAAGAAGCCTTTCGCTAAGACAGTTCTTGTGGAATTGGCAAAGTGATATTTGGAAGCCCATAGAGGGCTATGGTGAAAAAGGAAATATCCTCAGATGAAATCTGGAAAGAAGCTTTCTGAGAAACTTCTCTGTGATGTGTGACATCCACTCACAGAGTTACATCTGTATTTCGTGGATCTCTTTGCTATCCTTATTTCTGTGGAATCTGAGAACAGATATTTCGGATCCCTTTGAAGACTATACGGCCAAAGGAAATATCCTCCGATAACAAAGAGAAAGAAGCTTTCTGAGAAACTTCTTTGTGTTCTGTGAAATCATCTCACAGAGTTACAGCTTTCCCCTCAAGAAGCCTTTCGCTAAGACGGTTCTTGTGGAATTGGCAAAGTGATATTTGGAAGCCCATAGAGGGCTACGGTGAAAAAGGAAATATCCTCAGATGAAATCTGGAAAGAAGCTTTCTGAGAAACTGCTTAGTGTTCTGTTAATTCGTCTCACAGAGTTACATCTGTATTTCGTGGATCTCTTTGCTAGCCTTATTTCTGTGGAATCTGAGAACAGATATTTCGGATCCCTTTGAAGACTATAGGGCCAAAGGAAATATCCTCCGATAATAAAGAGAAAGAAGCTTTCTGAGAAACTTCTTTGTGTTCTGTGAAATCATCTCACAGAGTTACAGCTTTCCCCTCAAGAAGCCTTTCGCTAAGACAGTTCTTGTGGAATTGGCAAAGTGATATTTGGAAGCCCATAGAGGGCTATGGTGAAAAAGGAAATATCCTCAGATGAAATCTGGAAGGAAGCTTTCTGAGAAACTGCTTAGTGTTCTGTTAATTCATCTCACAGAGTTACATCCGTATTTCGTGGATCTCTTTGCTAGCCTTATTTCTGTGGAATGTGAGAACAGATATTTCGGATCCCTTTGAAGACTATAGGGCCAAAGGAAATATCCTCCGATAACAAAGAGAAAGAAACTTTCTGAGAAACTTCTTTGTGTTCTGTGAAATCATCTCACAGAGTTACAGCTTTCCCCTCAAGAAGCCTTTCGCTAAGACAGTTCTTTTGGAATTGGCAAAGTGATATTTGGAAGCCCATAGAGGGCTAAGGTGAAAAAGGAAATATCCTCAGATGAAATCTGGAAAGAAGCTTTCTGAGAAACTGCTTAGTGTTCTGTTAATTCATCTCACAGAGTTACATCTGTATTTCGTGGATCTCTTTGCTAGCCTTATTTCTGTGGAATCTGAGAACAGATATTTCGGATCCCATTGAAGACTATAGGGCCAAAGGAAATATCCTCCGATAACAAAGAGAAAGAAGCTTTCTGAGAAACTTCTTTGTGTTCTCTAAAATCATCTCACAGAGTTACAGCTTTCCCCTCAAGAAGCCTTTCGCTAAGACAGTTCTTGTGGAATTGGCAAAGTGATATTTGGAAGCCCATAGAGGGCTATGGTGAAAAAGGAAATATCCTCAGATGAAATCTGGAAAGAAGCTTTCTGAGAAACTTCTTAGTGTTCTGTTAATTCATCTCACAGAGTTACATCTGTATTTCGTGGATCTCTTTGCTAGCCTTATTTCTGTGGAATCTGAGAACAGATATTTCGGATCCCATTGAAGACTATAGGGCCAAAGGAAATATCCTCCGATAACAAAGAGAAAGAAGCTTTCTGAGAAACTTCTTTGTGTTCTGTGAAATCATCTCACAGAGTTACACCTTTCCCCTCAAGAAGCCTTTCGCTAAGACAGTTCTTGTGGAATTGGCAAAGTGATATTCGGAAGCCCTTAGAGGGCTATGGTGAAAAAGGAAATATCCTCAGATGAAATCTGGAAAGAAGCTTTCTGAGAAACTGCTTAGTGTTCTGTTAATTCATCTCACAGAGTTACATCTGTATTTCGTGGATCTCTTTGCTAGCCTTATTTCTGTGGAATCTGAGAACAGATATTTCGGATCCCATTGAAGACTATAGGGCCAAAGGAAATATCCTCCGATAACAAAGAGAAAGAAGCTTTCTGAGAAACTTCTTTGTGTTCTGTGAAATCATCTCACAGAGTTACAGCTTTCCCCTCAAGAAGCCTTTCGCTAAGACAGTTCTTGTGGAATTGGCAAAGTGATATTTGGAAGCCCGTAGAGGGCTATGGTGAAAAAGGAAATATCCTCAGATCAAATCTGGAAAGAAGCTTTCTGAGAAACTTCTCTGTGATGTGTGACTTCCACTCACAGAGTTACATCTGTATTTCGTGGATCTCTTTGCTATCCTTATTTCTGTGGAATCTGAGAACAGATATTTCGGATCCCTTTGAAGACTATACGGCCAAAGGAAATATCCTCCGATAACAAAGAGAAAGAATCTTTCTGAGAAACTTCTTTGTGTTCTGTGAAATCATCTCACAGAGTTTCAGCTTTCCCCTCAAGAAGCCTTTCGCTAAGACGGTTCTTGTGGAATTGGCAAAGTGATATTTGGAAGCCTATAGAGGGCTACGGTGAAAAAGGAAATATCCTCAGATGAAATCTGGAAAGAAGCTTTCTGAGAAACTGCTTAGTGTTCTGTTAATTCATCTCACAGAGTTACATCTGTATTTCGTGGATCTCTTTGCTAGCCTTATTTCTGTGGAATCTGAGAACAGATATTTCGGATCCCTTTGAAGACTATAGGGCCAAAGGAAATATCCTCCGATAACAAAGAGAAAGAAGCTTTCTGAGAAACTTCTTTGTGTTCTGTGAAATCATCTCACAGAGTTACAGCTTTCCCCTCAAGAAGCCTTTCGCTAAGACAGTTCTCGTGGAATTGGCAAAGTGATATTTGGAAGCCCATAGAGGGCTATGGTGAAAAAGGAAATATCCTCAGATGAAATCTGGAAAGAAGCTTTCTGAGAAACTGCTTAGTGTTCTGTTAATTCATCTCACAGAGTTACATCTGTATTTCGTGGATCTCTTTGCTAGCTTTATTTCTGTGGAATCTGAGAACTTATATTTCGGATCCCATTGAAGACTATAGGGCCAAAGGAAATATCCTTCGATAACAAAGAGAAAGAAGCTGTCTGAGAAACTTCTTTGTGTTCTGTAAAATCATCTCACAGAATTACAGCTTTCCCCTCAAGAAGCCTTTCGCTAAGACAGTTCTTGTGGAATTGGCAAAGTGATATTTGGAAGCCCATAGAGGGCTATGGTGAAAAAGGAAATATCCTCAGATGAAATCTGGAAAGAAGCTTTCTGAGAAACTTCTCTGTGATGTGTGACTTCCACTCACAGAGTTACATCTGTATTTCGTGGATCTCTTTGCTACCCTTATTTCTGTGGAATCTGAGAACAGATATTTCGGATCCTTTTGAAGACTATATGGCCAAAGGAAATATCCTCCGATAACAAAGAGAAAGAAGCTTTCTGAGAAACTTCTTTGTGTTCTGTGAAATCATCTCACAGAGTTACAGCTTTCCCCTCAAGAAGCCTTTCGCTAAGACAGTTCTTGTGGAATTGGCAAAGTGATATTTGGAAGCCCATAGAGGGCTATGGTGAAAAAGGAAATATCCTCAGATGAAATCTGGAAAGAAGCTTTCTGAGAAACTACTGAGTGTTCTGTTAATTCATCTCACAGAGTTACATCTGTATTTCGTGGATCTCTTTGCTAGCCTTATTTCTGTGGAATCTGAGAACAGATATTTCGGATCCCTTTGAAGACTATAGGGCCAAAGGAAATATCCTCCGATAACAAAGAGAAAGAAGCTTTCTGAGAAACTTCTTTGTGTTCTGTGAAATCATCTCACAGAGTTACAGCTTTCCCCTCAAGAAGCCTTTCGCTGAGACAATTCTTGTGGAATTGGCATAGTGATATTTGGAAGCCCATAGAGGGCTATGGTGAAAAAGGAAATATCCTCAGATGAAATCTGGAAAGAAGCTTTCTGAGAAACTGCTTAGTGTTCTGCTAATTCATCTCACAGAGTTACATCTGTATTTTGTGGATCTCTTTGCTAGCCTTATTTCTGTGGAATCTGAGAACAGATATTTCGGATCCCATTGAAGACTATAGGGCCAAAGGAAATATCCTCCGATAACAAAGTGAAAGAAGCTTTCTGAGAAACTTCTTTGTGTTCTGTGAAATCATCTCAAAGAGTTACAGCTATCCCCTCAAGAAGCCTTTCGCTAAGACAGTTCTTGTGGAATTGGCAAAGTGATATTTGGAAGCCCTTAGAGGGCTATGGTGAAAAAGGAAATATCCTCAGATGAAATCTGGAAAGAAGCTTTCTGAGAAACTGCTTAGTGTTCTGTTAATTCATCTCACAGAGTTACATCTGTATTTCGTGGATCTCTTTGCTAGCCTTATTTGTGTGGAATCTGAGAACAGATATTTCGGATCCCTTTGAAGACTATAGGGCCAAAGGAAATATCCTCCGATAACAAAGAGAAAGAAGCTTTCTGAGAAACTTCTTTGTGTTCTGTGAAATCATCTCACAGAGTTACAGCTTTCCCCTAAAGAAGCCTTTCGCTAAGACAGTTCTTGTGGAATTGGCAAAGTGATATTTGGAAGCCCATAGAGGGCAAGGGTGAAAAAGGAAATATCCTCAGATGAAATCTGGAAAGAAGCTTTCTGAGAAACTTCTCTGTGATGTGTGACTTCCACTCACAGAGTTACATCTGTATTTCGTGGATCTCTTTGCTAGCCTTATTTCTGTGGAATCTGAGAACAGATAGTTCGGATCCCTTTGAAGACTATACGGCCAAAGGAAATATCCTCCGATAACAAAGAGAAAGAAGCTTTCTGAGAAACTTCTTTGTGTTCTGTGAAATTATCTCACAGAGTTACAGCTTTCCCCTCAAGAAGCCTTTCGCTGAGACAGTTCTTGTGGAATTGGCATAGTGATATTTGGAAGCCCATAGAGGGCTATGGTGAAAAAGGAAATATCCTCAGATGAAATCTGGAAAGAAGCTTTCTGAGAAACTGCTTAGTGTTCTGTTAATTCATCTCACAGAGTTACATCTGTATTTTGTGGATCTCTTTGCTAGCCTTATTTCTGTGGAATCTGAGAACAGATATTTCGGATCCCATTGAAGACTATAGGGCCAAAGGAAATATCCTCCGATAACAAAGAGAAAGAAGCTTTCTGAGAAACTTCTTTGTGTTCTGTGAAATCATCTCACAGAGTTACAGCTTTCCCGTCAAGAAGCCTTTCGCTAAGACAGTTCTTGTGGAATTGGCAAAGTGATATTTGGAAGCCCATAGAGGGCTATGGTGAAAAAGGAAATATCCTCAGATGAAATCTGGAAAGAAGCTTTCTGAGAAACTGCTGAGTGTTCTGTTAATTCATCTCACAGAGTTACATCTGTATTTCGTGGATCTCTTTGCTAGCCTTATTTCTGTGGAATCTGAGAACAGATATTTCGGATCCCATTGAAGACTATAGGGCCAAAGGAAATATCCTCCGATAACAAAGAGAAAGAAGCTTTCTGAGAAACTTCTTTGTTTTCTGTGAAATCATCTCACAGAGTTACATCTTTCCCCTCAAGAAGCCTTTCGCTAAGACAGTTATTGTGGAATTGGCAAAGTGATATTCGGAAGCCCATAGAGGGCTATGGTGAAAAAGGAAATATCCTCAGATGAAATCTGGAAAGAAGCTTTCTGAGAAATTGCTTAGTGTTCTGTTAATTCATCTCACAGAGTTACATCTGTATTTCGTGGATCTCTTTGCTAGCCTTATTTCTGTGGAATCTGAGAACAGATATTTCGGATCCCTTTGAAGACTATAGGGCCAAAGGAAATATCCTCCGATAACAAAGAGAAAGAAGCTTTCTGAGAAACTTCTTTGTGTTCTGTGAAATCATTTCACAGAGTTACAGCTTTCCCCTCAAGAAGCCTTTCGCTAAGACAGTTCTTGTGGAATTGGCAAAGTGATATTTGGAAGCCCATAGAGGGCTATGGTGAAAAAGGAAATATCCTCAGATGAAATCTGGAAAGAAGCTTTCTGAGAAACTGCTGAGTGTTCTGTTAATTCATCTCACAGAGTTACATCTGTATTTCGTGGATCTCTTTGCTAGCCTTATTTCTGTGGAATCTGAGAACAGATATTTCGGATCCCATTGAAGACTATGGGGCCAAAGGAAATATCCTTCGATAACAAAGAGAAAGAAACTGTCTGAGAAACTTCTTTGTGTTCTGTAAAATCATCTCACAGAGTTACAGCTTTCTCCTCAAGAAGCCTTTCGCTAAGACAGTTCTTGTGGAATTGGCAAAGTGATATTTGGAAGCCCATAGAGGGCTATGGTGAAAAAGGAAATATCCTCAGATGAAATCTGGAAAGAAGCTTTCTGAGAAACTTCTCTGTGATGTGTGACATCCACTCACAGAGTTACATCTGTATTTCGTGGATCTCTTTGCTATCCTTATTTCTGTGGAATCTGAGAACAGATATTTCGGATCCCTTTGAAGACTATACGGCCAAAGGAAATATCCTCCGATAACAAAGAGAAAGAAGCTTTCTGAGAAACTTCTTTGTGTTCTGTGAAATCATCTCACAGAGTTACAGCTTTCCCCTCAAGAAGCCTTTCGCTAAGACGGTTCTTGTGGAATTGGCAAAGTGATATTTGGAAGCCCATAGAGGGCTACGGTGAAAAAGGAAATATCCTCAGATGAAATCTGGAAAGAAGCTTTCTGAGAAACTGCTTAGTGTTCTGTTAATTCATCTCACAGAGTTACATCTGTATTTCGTGGATCTCTTTGCTAGCCTTATTTCTGTGGAATCTGAGAACAGATATTTCGGATCCCTTTGAAGACTATAGGGCCAAAGGAAATATCCTCCGATAACAAAGAGAAAGAAGCTTTCTGAGAAACTTCTTTGTGTTCTGTGAAATCATCTCACAGAGTTACAGCTTTCCCCTCAAGAAGCCTTTCGCTAAGACAGTTCTTGTGGAATTGGCAAAGTGATATTTGGAAGCCCATAGAGGGCTATGGTGAAAAAGGAAATATCCTCAGATGAAATCTGGAAGGAAGCTTTCTGAGAAACTGCTTAGTGTTCTGTTAATTCATCTCACAGAGTTACATCCGTATTTCGTGGATCTCTTTGCTAGCCTTATTTCTGTGGAATGTGAGAACAGATATTTCGGATCCCTTTGAAGACTATAGGGCCAAAGGAAATATCCTCCGATAACAAAGAGAAAGAAACTTTCTGAGAAACTTCTTTGTGTTCTCTAAAATCATCTCACAGAGTTACAGCTTTCCCCTCAAGAAGCCTTTCGCTAAGACAGTTCTTGTGGAATTGGCAAAGTGATATTTGGAAGCCCATAGAGGGCTATGGTGAAAAAGGAAATATCCTCAGATGAAATCTGGAAAGAAGCTTTCTGAGAAACTGCTTAGTGTTCTGTTAATTCATCTCACAGAGTTACATCTGTATTTCGTGGATCTCTTTGCTAGCCTTATTTCTGTGGAATCTGAGAACAGATATTTCGGATCCCATTGAAGACTATAGGGCCAAAGGAAATATCCTCCGATAACAAAGAGAAAGAAGCTTTCTGAGAAACTTCTTTGTGTTCTGTGAAATCATCTCACAGAGTTACAGCTTTCCCCTCAAGAAGCCTTTCGCTAAGACAGTTCTTGTGGAATTGGCAAAGTGATATTCGGAAGCCCATAGAGGGCTACGGTGAAAAAGGAAATATCCTCAGATGAAATCTGGAAAGAAGCTTTCTGAGAAACTGCTTAGTGTTCTGTTAATTCATCTCACAGAGTTACATCCGTATTTCGTGGATCTCTTTGCTAGCCTTATTTCTGTGGAATGTGAGAACAGATATTTCGGATCCCTTTGAAGACTATAGGGCCAAAGGAAATATCCTCCGATAACAAAGAGAAAGAAGCTTTCTGAGAAACTTCTTTGTGTTCTCTAAAATCATCTCACAGAGTTACAGCTTTCCCCTCAAGAAGCCTTTCGCTAAGACAGTTCTTGTGGAATTGGCAAAGTGATATTTGGAAGCCCATAGAGGGCTATGGTGAAAAAGGAAATATCCTCAGATGAAATCTGGAAAGAAGCTTTCTGAGAAACTTCTTAGTGTTCTGTTAATTCATCTCACAGAGTTACATCTGTATTTCGTGGATCTCTTTGCTAGCCTTATTTCTGTGGAATCTGAGAACAGATATTTCGGATCCCTTTGAAGACTATAGGGCCAAAGGAAATATCCTCCGATAACAAAGAGAAAGAAGCTTTCTGAGAAACTTCTTTGTGTTCTGTGAAATCATCTCACAGAGTTACACCTTTCCCCTCAAGAAGCCTTTCGCTAAGACAGTTCTTGTGGAATTGGCAAAGTGATATTCGGAAGCCCATAGAGGGCTATGGTGAAAAAGGAAATATCCTCAGATGAAATCTGGAAAGAAGCTTTCTGAGAAACTGCTTAGTGTTCTGTTAATTCATCTCACAGAGTTACATCTGTATTTCGTGGATCTCTTTGCTAGCCTTATTTCTGTGGAATCTGAGAACAGATATTTCGGATCCCATTGAAGACTATAGGGCCAAAGGAAATATCCTCCGATAACAAAGAGAAAGAAGCTTTCTGAGAAACTTCTTTGTGTTCTGTGAAATCATCTCACAGAGTTACAGCTTTCCCCTCAAGAAGCCTTTCGCTAAGACAGTTCTTGTGGAATTGGCAAAGTGATATTTGGAAGCCCGTAGAGGGCTATGGTGAAAAAGGAAATATCCTCAGATCAAATCTGGAAAGAAGCTTTCTGAGAAACTTCTCTGTGATGTGTGACTTCCACTCACAGAGTTACATCTGTATTTCATGGATCTCTTTGCTATCCTTATTTCTGTGGAATCTGAGAACAGATATTTCGGATCCCTTTGAAGACTATACGGCCAAAGGAAATATCCTCCGATAACAAAGAGAAAGAAGCTTTCTGAGAAACTTCTTTGTGTTCTGTGAAATCATCTCACAGAGTTACAGCTTTCCCCTCAAGAAGCCTTTCGCTAAGACGGTTCTTGTGGAATTGGCAAAGTGATATTTGGAAGCCTATAGAGGGCTACGGTGAAAAAGGAAATATCCTCAGATGAAATCTGGAAAGAAGCTTTCTGAGAAACTGCTTAGTGTTCTGTTAATTCATCTCACAGAGTTACATCTGTATTTCGTGGATCTCTTTGCTAGCCTTATTTCTGTGGAATCTGAGAACAGATATTTCGGATCCCATTGAAGACTATAGGGCCAAAGGAAATATCCTCCGATAACAAAGAGAAAGAAGCTTTCTGAGAAACTTCTTTGTGTTCTGTGAAATCATCTCACAGAGTTACAGCTTTCCCCTCAAGAAGCCTTTCGCTGAGACGGTTCTTGTGGAATTGGCAAAGTGATATTTGGAAGCCCATAGAGGGCTACGGTGAAAAGAGAAATATCCTCAGATGAAAACTGGAAAGAAGCTTTCTGAGAAACTGCTTAGTGTTCTGTTAATTCATCTCACAGAGTTACATCCGTATTTCTTGGATTTCTTTGCTAGCCTTATTTCTGTGGAATCTGAGAACAGATATTTCGTATCCCTTTGATGACTATAGGGCCAAAGGAAATATCCTCCGATAACAAAGAGAAAGAAAATTTCTGAGAAACTTCTTTGTGTTTTCTGAAATCATCTCACAGAGTTACATCTTTCCCCTCAAGAAGCCTTTCGCTAAGACAGTTCTTGTGGAATTGGCAAAGTGATATTTGGAAGCCCATAGAGGGCTATGGTGAAAAAGGAAATATCCTCAGATGAAATCTGGAAAGAAGCTTTCTGAGAAACTGCTTAGTGTTCTGTTAATTCATCTCACAGAGTTACATCTGTATTTCGTGGATCTCTTTGCTAGCCTTATTTCTGTGGAATCTGAGAACAGATATTTCGGATCCCATTGAAGACTATATGGCCAAAGGAAATATCCTCCGATAACAAAGAGAAAGAAGCTTTCTGAGAAACTTCTTTGTGTTCTGTGAAATCATCTCACAGAGTTACAGCTTTCCCCTCAAGAAGCCTTTCGCTAAGACAGTTCTTGTGGAATTCGCAAAGTGATATTCGGAAGCCCATAGAAGGCTATGGTGAAAAAGGAAATATCCTCAGATGAAATCTGGAAAGAAGCTTTCTGAGATACTGCTTAGTGTTCTGTTAATTCATCTCACAGAGTTACATCTGTATTTCGTGGATCTCTTTGCTAGCCTTATTTCTGTGGAATCTGAGAACAGATATTTCGGATCCCATTGAAGACTATAGGGCCAAAGGAAATATCCTCCGATAACAAAGAGAAAGAAGCTTTCTGAGAAACTTCTTTGTGTTCTGTGAAATCATCTCACAGAGTTACAGCTTTCCCCTCAAGAAGCCTTTCGCTGAGACGGTTCTTGTGGAATTGGCAAAGTGATATTTGGAAGCCCATAGAGGGCTACGGTGAAAAGAGAAATATCCTCAGATGAAAACTGGAAAGAAGCTTTCTGAGAAACTGCTTAGTGTTCTGTTAATTCATCTCACAGAGTTACATCCGTATTTCGTGGATCTCTTTGCTAGCCTTATTTCTGTGAAATCTGAGAACAGATATTTCGGATCCCTTTGAAGACTATAGGGCCAAAGGAAATATCCTCCGATAACAAAGAGAAAGAAGCTTTCTGAGAAACTTCTTTGTGTTCTGTGAAATCATCTCACAGAGTTACAGCTTTCCCCTCAAGAAGCCTTTCGCTAAGACAGTTCTTGTGGAATTGGCAAAGTGATATTTGGAAGCCCATAGAGGGCTATGGTGAAAAAGGAAATATCCTCAGATGAAATCTGGAAAGAAGCTTTCTGAGAAACTGCTTAGTGTTCTGTTAATTCATCTCACAGAGTTACATCTGTATTTCGTGGATCTCTTTGCTAGCCTTATTTCTGTGGAATGTGAGAACAGATATTTCGGATCCCATTGAAGACTATAGGGCCAAAGGAAATATCCTCCGATAACAAAGAGAAAGAAGCTTTCTGAGAAACTTCTTTGTGTTCTGTGAAATCATCTCACAGAGTTACAGCTTTCCCCTCAAGAAGCCTTTCGCTAAGACAGTTCTTGTGGAATTGGCAAAGTGATAATCGAAGGCCCATAGAGGGCTATGGTGAAAAAGGAAATATCCTCAGATGAAATCTGGAAAGAAGCTTTCTGAGAAACTGCTTAGTGTTCTGTTAATTCATCTCACAGAGTTACATCTGTATTTCGTGGATCTCTTTGCTAGCCTTATTTCTGTGGAATCTGAGAACAGATATTTCGGATCCCTTTGAAGACTATAGGGCCAAAGGAAATATCCTCCGATAACAAAGAGAAAGAAGCTTTCAGAGAAACTTCTTTGTGTTCTGTGAAGTCATCTCACAGAGTTACAGCTTTCCCCTCAAGAAGCCTTTCGCTAAGACGGTTCTTGTGGAATTGGCAAAGTGATATTTGGAAGCCCATAGAGGGCTATGGTGAAAAAGGAAATATCCTCAGATGAAATCTGGAAAGAAGCTTTCTGAGAAACTGCTTAGTGTTCTGTTAATTCATCTCACAGAGTTACATCTGCATTTCGTGGATCCCTTTGCTAGCTTTATTTCTGTGGAATCTGAGAACTGATATTTCGGATCCCATTGAAGACTATAGGGCCAAAGGAAATATCCTTCGGTAACAAAGAGAAAGAAGCTGTCTGAGAAACTTCTTTGTGTTCTGTAAAATCATCTCACAGAGTTACAGCTTTCCCCTCAAGAAGCCTTTCGCTAAGACAGTTCTTGTGGAATTGGCAAAGTGATATTTGGAAGCCTATAGATGGCTATGGTGAAAAAGGAAATATCCTCAGATGAAATCTGGAAAGAAGCTTTCTGAGAAACTTCTCTGTGATGTGTGACTTCCACTCACAGAGTTACATCTGTATTTCGTGGATCTCTTTGCTACCCTTATTTCTGTGGAATCTGAGAACAGATATTTCGGATCCCTTTGAAGACTATAGGGCCAAAGGAAATATCCTCCGATAACAAAGAGAAAGAAGCTTTCTGAGAAACTTCTTTGTGTTCTGTGAAATCATCTCACAGAGTTACACCTTTCCCCTCAAGAAGCCTTTCGCTAAGACAGTTCTTGTGGAATTGGCAAAGTGATATTCGGAAGCCCATAGAGGGCTATGGTGAAAAAGGAAATATCCTCAGATGAAATCTGGAAAGAAGCTTTCTGAGAAAGTGCTTAGTGTTCTGTTAATTCATCTCACAGAGTTACATCTGTATTTCGTGGATCTCTTTGCTAGCCTTATTTCTGTGGAATCTGAGAACAGATATTTCGGATCCCTTTGAAGACTATAGGGCCAAAGGAAATATCCTCCGATAACAAAGAGAAAGAAGCTTTCTGAGAAACTTCTTTGTGTTCTGTGAAATCATCTCACAGAGTTACAGCTTTCCCCTGAAGAAGCCTTTCGCTAAGACAGTTCTTGTGGAATTGGCAAAGTGATATTTGGAAGCCCATAGAGGGCTATGGTGAAAAAGGAAATATCCTCAGATGAAATCTGGAAAGAAGCTTTCTGAGAAACTGCTTAGTGTTCTGTTAATTCATCTCACAGAGTTACATCTGTATTTCGTGGATCTCTTTGCTAGCTTTATTTCTGTGGAATCTGAGAACTTATATTTCGGATCCCATTGAAGACTATAGGGCCAAAGGAAATATCCTTCGATAACAAAGAGAAAGAAGCTGTCTGAGAAACTTCTTTGTGTTCTGTAAAATCATCTCACAGAATTACAGCTTTCCCCTCAAGAAGCCTTTCGCTAAGACAGTTCTTGTGGAATTGGCAAAGTGATATTTGGAAGCCCATAGAGGGCTATGGTGAAAAAGGAAATATCCTCAGATGAAATCTGGAAAGAAGCTTTCTGAGAAACTTCTCTGTGATGTGTGACTTCCACTCACAGAGTTACATCTGTATTTCGTGGATCTCTTTGCTACCCTTATTTCTGTGGAATCTGAGAACAGATATTTCGGATCCCTTTGAAGACTATATGGCCAAAGGAAATATCCTCCGATAGCAAAGAGAAAGAAGCTTTCTGAGAAACTTCTTTGTGTTCTGTGAAATCATCTCACAGAGTTACAGCTTTCCCCTCAAGAAGCCTTTCGCTGAGACGGTTCTTGTGGAATTGGCAAAGTGATATTTGGAAGCCCATAGAGGGCTACGGTGAAAAGAGAAATATCCTCAGATGAAAACTGGAAAGAAGCTTTCTGAGAAACTGCTTAGTGTTCTGTTAATTCATCTCACAGAGTTACATCCGTATTTCGTGGATCTCTTTGCTAGCCTTATTTCTGTGAAATCTGAGAACAGATATTTCGGATCCCTTTGAAGACTATAGGGCCAA
The DNA here is from genome assembly GCF_043159975.1 of Macaca nemestrina. Taxonomy (NCBI): domain Eukaryota; kingdom Metazoa; phylum Chordata; class Mammalia; order Primates; family Cercopithecidae; genus Macaca; species Macaca nemestrina. The sequence continues at coordinate 29,937,004 of NC_092144.1, forward strand.
AGGAAATATCCTCCGATAACAAAGAGAAAGAAGCTTTCTGAGAAACTTCTTTGTGTTCTGTGAAATCATCTCACTGAGTTACAGCTTTCCCCTCAAGAAGCCTTTCGCTAAGACAGTTCTTGTGGAATTGGCAAAGTGATATTTGGAAGCCCATAGAGGGCTATGGTGAAAAAGGAAATATCCTCAGATGAAATCTGGAAAGAAGCTTTCTGAGAAACTGCTTAGTGTTCTGTTAATTCATCTCACAGAGTTACATCTGTATTTCGTGGATCTCTTTGCTAGCCTTATTTCTGTGGAATGTGAGAACAGATATTTCGGATCCCATTGAAGACTATAGGGCCAAAGGAAATATCCTCCGATAACAAAGAGAAAGAAGCTTTCTGAGAAACTTCTTTGTGTTCTGTGAAATCATCTCACAGAGTTACAGCTTTCCCCTCAAGAAGCCTTTCGCTAAGACAGTTCTTGTGGAATTGGCAAAGTGATAATCGAAGGCCCATAGAGGGCTATGGTGAAAAAGGAAATATCCTCAGATGAAATCTGGAAAGAAGCTTTCTGAGAAACTGCTTAGTGTTCTGTTAATTCATCTCACAGAGTTACATCTGTATTTCGTGGATCTCTTTGCTAGCCTTATTTCTGTGGAATCTGAGAACAGATATTTCGGATCCCTTTGAAGACTATAGGGCCAAAGGAAATATCCTCCGATAACAAAGAGAAAGAAGCTTTCAGAGAAACTTCTTTGTGTTCTGTGAAGTCATCTCACAGAGTTACAGCTTTCCCCTCAAGAAGCCTTTCGCTAAGACGGTTCTTGTGGAATTGGCAAAGTGATATTTGGAAGCCCATAGAGGGCTATGGTGAAAAAGGAAATATCCTCAGATGAAATCTGGAAAGAAGCTTTCTGAGAAACTGCTTAGTGTTCTGTTAATTCATCTCACAGAGTTACATCTGTATTTCGTGGATCCCTTTGCTAGCTTTATTTCTGTGGAATCTGAGAACTGATATTTCGGATCCCATTGAAGACTATAGGGCCAAAGGAAATATCCTTCGGTAACAAAGAGAAAGAAGCTGTCTGAGAAACTTCTTTGTGTTCTGTAAAATCATCTCACAGAGTTACAGCTTTCCCCTCAAGAAGCCTTTCGCTAAGACAGTTCTTGTGGAATTGGCAAAGTGATATTTGGAAGCCTATAGAGGGCTATGGTGAAAAAGGAAATATCCTCAGATGAAATCTGGAAAGAAGCTTTCTGAGAAACTTCTCTGTGATGTGTGACTTCCACTCACAGAGTTACATCTGTATTTCGTGTATCTCTTTGCTACCCTTATTTCTGTGGAATCTGAGAACAGATATTTCGGATCCCTTTGAAGACTATAGGGCCAAAGGAAATATCCTCCGATAACAAAGAGAAAGAAGCTTTCTGAGAAACTTCTTTGTGTTCTGTGAAATCATCTCACAGAGTTACACCTTTCCCCTCAAGAAGCCTTTCGCTAAGACAGTTCTTGTGGAATTGGCAAAGTGATATTCGGAAGCCCATAGAGGGCTATGGTGAAAAAGGAAATATCCTCAGATGAAATCTGGAAAGAAGCTTTCTGAGAAAGTGCTTAGTGTTCTGTTAATTCATCTCACAGAGTTACATCTGTATTTCGTGGATCTCTTTGCTAGCCTTATTTCTGTGGAATCTGAGAACAGATATTTCGGATCCCTTTGAAGACTATAGGGCCAAAGGAAATATCCTCCGATAACAAAGAGAAAGAAGCTTTCTGAGAAACTTCTTTGTGTTCTGTGAAATCATCTCACAGAGTTACAGCTTTCCCCTGAAGAAGCCTTTCGCTAAGACAGTTCTTGTGGAATTGGCAAAGTGATATTTGGAAGCCCATAGAGGGCTATGGTGAAAAAGGAAATATCCTCAGATGAAATCTGGAAAGAAGCTTTCTGAGAAACTGCTTAGTGTTCTGTTAATTCATCTCACAGAGTTACATCTGTATTTCGTGGATCTCTTTGCTAGCTTTATTTCTGTGGAATCTGAGAACTTATATTTCGGATCCCATTGAAGACTATAGGGCCAAAGGAAATATCCTTCGATAACAAAGAGAAAGAAGCTGTCTGAGAAACTTCTTTGTGTTCTGTAAAATCATCTCACAGAATTACAGCTTTCCCCTCAAGAAGCCTTTCGCTAAGACAGTTCTTGTGGAATTGGCAAAGTGATATTTGGAAGCCCATAGAGGGCTATGGTGAAAAAGGAAATATCCTCAGATGAAATCTGGAAAGAAGCTTTCTGAGAAACTTCTCTGTGATGTGTGACTTCCACTCACAGAGTTACATCTGTATTTCGTGGATCTCTTTGCTACCCTTATTTCTGTGGAATCTGAGAACAGATATTTCGGATCCCTTTGAAGACTATATGGCCAAAGGAAATATCCTCCGATAACAAAGAGAAAGAAGCTTTCTGAGAAACTTCTTTGTGTTCTGTGAAATCATCTCACAGAGTTACAGCTTTCCCCTCAAGAAGCCTTTCGCTAAGACAGTTCTTGTGGAATTGGCAAAGTGATATTTGGAAGCCCATAGAGGGCTATGGTGAAAAAGGAAATATCCTCAGATGAAATCTGGAAAGAAGCTTTCTGAGAAACTACTGAGTGTTCTGTTAATTCATCTCACAGAGTTACATCTGTATTTCGTGGATCTCTTTGCTAGCCTTATTTCTGTGGAATCTGAGAACAGATATTTCGGATCCCTTTGAAGACTATAGGGCCAAAGGAAATATCCTCCGATAACAAAGAGAAAGAAGCTTTCTGAGAAACTTCTTTGTGTTCTGTGAAATCATCTCACAGAGTTACAGCTTTCCCCTCAAGAAGCCTTTCGCTGAGACAATTCTTGTGGAATTGGCATAGTGATATTTGGAAGCCCATAGAGGGCTATGGTGAAAAAGGAAATATCCTCAGATGAAATCTGGAAAGAAGCTTTCTGAGAAACTGCTTAGTGTTCTGCTAATTCATCTCACAGAGTTACATCTGTATTTTGTGGATCTCTTTGCTAGCCTTATTTCTGTGGAATCTGAGAACAGATATTTCGGATCCCATTGAAGACTATAGGGCCAAAGGAAATATCCTCCGATAACAAAGTGAAAGAAGCTTTCTGAGAAACTTCTTTGTGTTCTGTGAAATCATCTCAAAGAGTTACAGCTATCCCCTCAAGAAGCCTTTCGCTAAGACAGTTCTTGTGGAATTGGCAAAGTGATATTTGGAAGCCCTTAGAGGGCTATGGTGAAAAAGGAAATATCCTCAGATGAAATCTGGAAAGAAGCTTTCTGAGAAACTGCTTAGTGTTCTGTTAATTCATCTCACAGAGTTACATCTGTATTTCGTGGATCTCTTTGCTAGCCTTATTTGTGTGGAATCTGAGAACAGATATTTCGGATCCCATTGAAGACTATAGGGCCAAAGGAAATATCCTCCGATCACAAAGAGAAAGAAGCTTTCTGAGAAACTTCTTTGTGTTCTGTGAAATCATCTCACAGAGTTACAGCTTTCCCCTAAAGAAGCCTTTCGCTAAGACAGTTCTTGTGGAATTGGCAAAGTGATATTTGGAAGCCCATAGAGGGCTATGGTGAAAAAGGAAATATCCTCAGATGAAATCTGGAACGAAGCTTTCTGAGAAACTTCTCTGTGATGTGTGACTTCCACTCACAGAGTTACATCTGTATTTCGTGGATCTCTTTGCTATCCTTCTTTCTGTGGAATCTGAGAACAGATATTTCGGATCCCTTTGAAGACTATACGGCCAAAGGAAATATCCTCCGATAACAAAGAGAAAGAAGCTTTCTGAGAAACTTCTTTGTGTTCTGTGAAATTATCTCACAGAGTTACAGCTTTCCCCTCAAGAAGCCTTTCGCTGAGACAGTTCTTGTGGAATTGGCATAGTGATATTTGGAAGCCCATAGAGGGCTATGGTGAAAAAGGAAATATCCTCAGATGAAATCTGGAAAGAAGCTTTCTGAGAAACTGCTTAGTGTTCTGTTAATTCATCTCACAGAGTTACATCTGTATTTTGTGGATCTCTTTGCTAGCCTTATTTCTGTGGAATCTGAGAACAGATATTTCGGATCCCATTGAAGACTATAGGGCCAAAGGAAATATCCTCCGATAACAAAGAGAAAGAAGCTTTCTGAGAAACTTCTTTGTGTTCTGTGAAATCATCTCACAGAGTTACAGCTATCCCCTCAAGAAGCCTTTCGCTAAGACAGTTCTTGTGGAATTGGCAAAGTGATATTTGGAAGCCCTTAGAGGGCTATGGTGAAAAAGGAAATATCCTCAGATGAAATCTGGAAAGAAGCTTTCTGAGAAACTGCTTAGTGTTCTGTTAATTCATCTCACAGAGTTACATCTGTATTTCGTGGATCTCTTTGCTAGCCTTATTTGTGTGGAATCTGAGAACAGATATTTCGGATCCCATTGAAGACTATAGGGCCAAAGGAAATATCCTCCGATCACAAAGAGAAAGAAGCTTTCTGAGAAACTTCTTTGTGTTCTGTGAAATCATCTCACAGAGTTACAGCTTTCCCCTAAAGAAGCCTTTCGCTAAGACAGTTCTTGTGGAATTGGCAAAGTGATATTTGGAAGCCCATAGAGGGCTATGGTGAAAAAGGAAATATCCTCAGATGAAATCTGGAACGAAGCTTTCTGAGAAACTTCTCTGTGATGTGTGACTTCCACTCACAGAGTTACATCTGTATTTCGTGGATCTCTTTGCTATCCTTCTTTCTGTGGAATCTGAGAACAGATATTTCGGATCCCTTTGAAGACTATACGGCCAAAGGAAATATCCTCCGATAACAAAGAGAAAGAAGCTTTCTGAGAAACTTCTTTGTGTTCTGTGAAATTATCTCACAGAGTTACAGCTTTCCCCTCAAGAAGCCTTTCGCTGAGACAGTTCTTGTGGAATTGGCATAGTGATATTTGGAAGCCCATAGAGGGCTATGGTGAAAAAGGAAATATCCTCAGATGAAATCTGGAAAGAAGCTTTCTGAGAAACTGCTTAGTGTTCTGTTAATTCATCTCACAGAGTTACATCTGTATTTTGTGGATCTCTTTGCTAGCCTTATTTCTGTGGAATCTGAGAACAGATATTTCGGATCCCATTGAAGACTATAGGGCCAAAGGAAATATCCTCCGATAACAAAGAGAAAGAAGCTTTCTGAGAAACTTCTTTGTGTTCTGTGAAATCATCTCACAGAGTTACAGCTTTCCCGTCAAGAAGCCTTTCGCTAAGACAGTTCTTGTGGAATTGGCAAAGTGATATTTGGAAGCCCATAGAGGGCTATGGTGAAAAAGGAAATATCCTCAGATGAAATCTGGAAAGAAGCTTTCTGAGAAACTGCTGAGTGTTCTGTTAATTCATCTCACAGAGTTACATCTGTATTTCGTGGATCTCTTTGCTAGCCTTATTTCTGTGGAATCTGAGAACAGATATTTCGGATCCCATTGAAGACTATAGGGCCAAAGGAAATATCCTCCGATAACAAAGAGAAAGAAGCTTTCTGAGAAACTTCTTTGTTTTCTGTGAAATCATCTCACAGAGTTACATCTTTCCCCTCAAGAAGCCTTTCGCTAAGACAGTTATTGTGGAATTGGCAAAGTGATATTCGGAAGCCCATAGAGGGCTATGGTGAAAAAGGAAATATCCTCAGATGAAATCTGGAAAGAAGCTTTCTGAGAAATTGCTTAGTGTTCTGTTAATTCATCTCACAGAGTTACATCTGTATTTCGTGGATCTCTTTGCTAGCCTTATTTCTGTGGAATCTGAGAACAGATATTTCGGATCCCTTTGAAGACTATAGGGCCAAAGGAAATATCCTCCGATAACAAAGAGAAAGAAGCTTTCTGAGAAACTTCTTTGTGTTCTGTGAAATCATCTCACAGAGTTACAGCTTTCCCCTCAAGAAGCCTTTCGCTAAGACAGTTCTTGTGGAATTGGCAAAGTGATATTTGGAAGCCCATAGAGGGCTATGGTGAAAAAGGAAATATCCTCAGATGAAATCTGGAAAGAAGCTTTCTGAGAAACTGCTGAGTGTTCTGTTAATTCATCTCACAGAGTTACATCTGTATTTCGTGGATCTCTTTGCTAGCCTTATTTCTGTGGAATCTGAGAACAGATATTTCGGATCCCATTGAAGACTATGGGGCCAAAGGAAATATCCTTCGATAACAAAGAGAAAGAAACTGTCTGAGAAACTTCTTTGTGTTCTGTAAAATCATCTCACAGAGTTACAGCTTTCTCCTCAAGAAGCCTTTCGCTAAGACAGTTCTTGTGGAATTGGCAAAGTGATATTTGGAAGCCCATAGAGGGCTATGGTGAAAAAGGAAATATCCTCAGATGAAATCTGGAAAGAAGCTTTCTGAGAAACTTCTCTGTGATGTGTGACATCCACTCACAGAGTTACATCTGTATTTCGTGGATCTCTTTGCTATCCTTATTTCTGTGGAATCTGAGAACAGATATTTCGGATCCCTTTGAAGACTATACGGCCAAAGGAAATATCCTCCGATAACAAAGAGAAAGAAGCTTTCTGAGAAACTTCTTTGTGTTCTGTGAAATCATCTCACAGAGTTACAGCTTTCCCCTCAAGAAGCCTTTCGCTAAGACGGTTCTTGTGGAATTGGCAAAGTGATATTTGGAAGCCCATAGAGGGCTACGGTGAAAAAGGAAATATCCTCAGATGAAATCTGGAAAGAAGCTTTCTGAGAAACTGCTTAGTGTTCTGTTAATTCATCTCACAGAGTTACATCTGTATTTCGTGGATCTCTTTGCTAGCCTTATTTCTGTGGAATCTGAGAACAGATATTTCGGATCCCTTTGAAGACTATAGGGCCAAAGGAAATATCCTCCGATAACAAAGAGAAAGAAGCTTTCTGAGAAACTTCTTTGTGTTCTGTGAAATCATCTCACAGAGTTACAGCTTTCCCCTCAAGAAGCCTTTCGCTAAGACAGTTCTTGTGGAATTGGCAAAGTGATATTTGGAAGCCCATAGAGGGCTATGGTGAAAAAGGAAATATCCTCAGATGAAATCTGGAAGGAAGCTTTCTGAGAAACTGCTTAGTGTTCTGTTAATTCATCTCACAGAGTTACATCCGTATTTCGTGGATCTCTTTGCTAGCCTTATTTCTGTGGAATGTGAGAACAGATATTTCGGATCCCTTTGAAGACTATAGGGCCAAAGGAAATATCCTCCGATAACAAAGAGAAAGAAACTTTCTGAGAAACTTCTTTGTGTTCTCTAAAATCATCTCACAGAGTTACAGCTTTCCCCTCAAGAAGCCTTTCGCTAAGACAGTTCTTGTGGAATTGGCAAAGTGATATTTGGAAGCCCATAGAGGGCTATGGTGAAAAAGGAAATATCCTCAGATGAAATCTGGAAAGAAGCTTTCTGAGAAACTGCTTAGTGTTCTGTTAATTCATCTCACAGAGTTACATCTGTATTTCGTGGATCTCTTTGCTAGCCTTATTTCTGTGGAATCTGAGAACAGATATTTCGGATCCCATTGAAGACTATAGGGCCAAAGGAAATATCCTCCGATAACAAAGAGAAAGAAGCTTTCTGAGAAACTTCTTTGTGTTCTGTGAAATCATCTCACAGAGTTACAGCTTTCCCCTCAAGAAGCCTTTCGCTAAGACAGTTCTTGTGGAATTGGCAAAGTGATATTCGGAAGCCCATAGAGGGCTACGGTGAAAAAGGAAATATCCTCAGATGAAATCTGGAAAGAAGCTTTCTGAGAAACTGCTTAGTGTTCTGTTAATTCATCTCACAGAGTTACATCCGTATTTCGTGGATCTCTTTGCTAGCCTTATTTCTGTGGAATGTGAGAACAGATATTTCGGATCCCTTTGAAGACTATAGGGCCAAAGGAAATATCCTCCGATAACAAAGAGAAAGAAGCTTTCTGAGAAACTTCTTTGTGTTCTCTAAAATCATCTCACAGAGTTACAGCTTTCCCCTCAAGAAGCCTTTCGCTAAGACAGTTCTTGTGGAATTGGCAAAGTGATATTTGGAAGCCCATAGAGGGCTATGGTGAAAAAGGAAATATCCTCAGATGAAATCTGGAAAGAAGCTTTCTGAGAAACTTCTTAGTGTTCTGTTAATTCATCTCACAGAGTTACATCTGTATTTCGTGGATCTCTTTGCTAGCCTTATTTCTGTGGAATCTGAGAACAGATATTTCGGATCCCTTTGAAGACTATAGGGCCAAAGGAAATATCCTCCGATAACAAAGAGAAAGAAGCTTTCTGAGAAACTTCTTTGTGTTCTGTGAAATCATCTCACAGAGTTACACCTTTCCCCTCAAGAAGCCTTTCGCTAAGACAGTTCTTGTGGAATTGGCAAAGTGATATTCGGAAGCCCATAGAGGGCTATGGTGAAAAAGGAAATATCCTCAGATGAAATCTGGAAAGAAGCTTTCTGAGAAACTGCTTAGTGTTCTGTTAATTCATCTCACAGAGTTACATCTGTATTTCGTGGATCTCTTTGCTAGCCTTATTTCTGTGGAATCTGAGAACAGATATTTCGGATCCCATTGAAGACTATAGGGCCAAAGGAAATATCCTCCGATAACAAAGAGAAAGAAGCTTTCTGAGAAACTTCTTTGTGTTCTGTGAAATCATCTCACAGAGTTACAGCTTTCCCCTCAAGAAGCCTTTCGCTAAGACAGTTCTTGTGGAATTGGCAAAGTGATATTTGGAAGCCCGTAGAGGGCTATGGTGAAAAAGGAAATATCCTCAGATCAAATCTGGAAAGAAGCTTTCTGAGAAACTTCTCTGTGATGTGTGACTTCCACTCACAGAGTTACATCTGTATTTCATGGATCTCTTTGCTATCCTTATTTCTGTGGAATCTGAGAACAGATATTTCGGATCCCTTTGAAGACTATACGGCCAAAGGAAATATCCTCCGATAACAAAGAGAAAGAAGCTTTCTGAGAAACTTCTTTGTGTTCTGTGAAATCATCTCACAGAGTTACAGCTTTCCCCTCAAGAAGCCTTTCGCTAAGACGGTTCTTGTGGAATTGGCAAAGTGATATTTGGAAGCCTATAGAGGGCTACGGTGAAAAAGGAAATATCCTCAGATGAAATCTGGAAAGAAGCTTTCTGAGAAACTGCTTAGTGTTCTGTTAATTCATCTCTCAGAGTTACATCTGTATTTCGTGGATCTCTTTGCTAGCCTTATTTCTGTGGAATCTGAGAACAGATATTTCGGATCCCATTGAAGACTATAGGGCCAAAGGAAATATCCTCCGATAACAAAGAGAAAGAAGCTTTCTGAGAAACTTCTTTGTGTTCTGTGAAATCATCTCACAGAGTTACAGCTTTCCCCTCAAGAAGCCTTTCGCTGAGACGGTTCTTGTGGAATTGGCAAAGTGATATTTGGAAGCCCATAGAGGGCTACGGTGAAAAGAGAAATATCCTCAGATGAAAACTGGAAAGAAGCTTTCTGAGAAACTGCTTAGTGTTCTGTTAATTCATCTCACAGAGTTACATCCGTATTTCTTGGATTTCTTTGCTAGCCTTATTTCTGTGGAATCTGAGAACAGATATTTCGTATCCCTTTGATGACTATAGGGCCAAAGGAAATATCCTCCGATAACAAAGAGAAAGAAAATTTCTGAGAAACTTCTTTGTGTTTTCTGAAATCATCTCACAGAGTTACATCTTTCCCCTCAAGAAGCCTTTCGCTAAGACAGTTCTTGTGGAATTGGCAAAGTGATATTTGGAAGCCCATAGAGGGCTATGGTGAAAAAGGAAATATCCTCAGATGAAATCTGGAAAGAAGCTTTCTGAGAAACTGCTTAGTGTTCTGTTAATTCATCTCACAGAGTTACATCTGTATTTCGTGGATCTCTTTGCTAGCCTTATTTCTGTGGAATCTGAGAACAGATATTTCGGATCCCATTGAAGACTATATGGCCAAAGGAAATATCCTCCGATAACAAAGAGAAAGAAGCTTTCTGAGAAACTTCTTTGTGTTCTGTGAAATCATCTCACAGAGTTACAGCTTTCCCCTCAAGAAGCCTTTCGCTAAGACAGTTCTTGTGGAATTCGCAAAGTGATATTCGGAAGCCCATAGAAGGCTATGGTGAAAAAGGAAATATCCTCAGATGAAATCTGGAAAGAAGCTTTCTGAGATACTGCTTAGTGTTCTGTTAATTCATCTCACAGAGTTACATCTGTATTTCGTGGATCTCTTTGCTAGCCTTATTTCTGTGGAATCTGAGAACAGATATTTCGGATCCCATTGAAGACTATAGGGCCAAAGGAAATATCCTCCGATAACAAAGAGAAAGAAGCTTTCTGAGAAACTTCTTTGTGTTCTGTGAAATCATCTCACAGAGTTACAGCTTTCCCCTCAAGAAGCCTTTCGCTGAGACGGTTCTTGTGGAATTGGCAAAGTGATATTTGGAAGCCCATAGAGGGCTACGGTGAAAAGAGAAATATCCTCAGATGAAAACTGGAAAGAAGCTTTCTGAGAAACTGCTTAGTGTTCTGTTAATTCATCTCACAGAGTTACATCCGTATTTCGTGGATCTCTTTGCTAGCCTTATTTCTGTGAAATCTGAGAACAGATATTTCGGATCCCTTTGAAGACTATAGGGCCAAAGGAAATATCCTCCGATAACAAAGAGAAAGAAGCTTTCTGAGAAACTTCTTTGTGTTCTGTGAAATCATCTCACAGAGTTACAGCTTTCCACTCAAGAAGCCTTTCGCTAAGACAGTTCTTGTGGAATTGGCAAAGTGATATTTGGAAGCCCATAGAGGGCTATGGTGAAAAAGGAAATATCCTCAGATGAAATCTGGAAAGAAGCTTTCTGAGAAACTGCTTAGTGTTCTGTTAATTCATCTCACAGAGTTACATCTGTATTTCGTGGATCTCTTTGCTAGCCTTATTTCTGTGGAATGTGAGAACAGATATTTCGGATCCCATTGAAGACTATAGGGCCAAAGGAAATATCCTCCGATAACAAAGAGAAAGAAGCTTTCTGAGAAACTTCTTTGTGTTCTGTGAAATCATCTCACAGAGTTACAGCTTTCCCCTCAAGAAGCCTTTCGCTAAGACAGTTCTTGTGGAATTGGCAAAGTGATAATCGAAGGCCCATAGAGGGCTATGGTGAAAAAGGAAATATCCTCAGATGAAATCTGGAAAGAAGCTTTCTGAGAAACTGCTTAGTGTTCTGTTAATTCATCTCACAGAGTTACATCTGTATTTCGTGGATCTCTTTGCTAGCCTTATTTCTGTGGAATCTGAGAACAGATATTTCGGATCCCATTGAAGACTATAGGGCCAAAGGAAATATCCTCCGATAACAAAGAGAAAGAAGCTTTCAGAGAAACTTCTTTGTGTTCTGTGAAATCATCTCACAGAGTTACAGCTTTCCCCTCAAGAAGCCTTTCGCTAAGACGGTTCTTGTGGAATTGGCAAAGTGATATTTGGAAGCCCATAGAGGGCTATGGTGAAAAAGGAAATATCCTCAGATGAAATCTGGAAAGAAGCTTTCTGAGAAACTGCTTAGTGTTCTGTTAATTCATCTCACAGAGTTACATCTGTATTTCGTGGATCCCTTTGCTAGCTTTATTTCTGTGGAATCTGAGAACTGATATTTCGGATCCCATTGAAGACTATAGGGCCAAAGGAAATATCCTTCGGTAACAAAGAGAAAGAAGCTGTCTGAGAAACTTCTTTGTGTTCTGTAAAATCATCTCACAGAGTTACAGCTTTCCCCTCAAGAAGCCTTTCGCTAAGACAGTTCTTGTGGAATTGGCAAAGTGATATTTGGAAGCCCATAGAGGGCTATGGTGAAAAAGGAAATATCCTCAGATGAAATCTGGAAAGAAGCTTTCTGAGAAACTTCTCTGTGATGTGTGACTTCCACTCACAGAGTTACATCTGTATTTCGTGGATCTCTTTGCTACCCTTATTTCTGTGGAATCTGAGAACAGATATTTCGGATCCCTTTGAAGACTATAGGGCCAAAGGAAATATCCTCCGATAACAAAGAGAAAGAAGCTTTCTGAGAAACTTCTTTGTGTTCTGTGAAATCATCTCACAGAGTTACACCTTTCCCCTCAAGAAGCCTTTCGCTAAGACAGTTCTTGTGGAATTGGCAAAGTGATATTCGGAAGCCCATAGAGGGCTATGGTGAAAAAGGAAATATCCTCAGATGAAATCTGGAAAGAAGCTTTCTGAGAAAGTGCTTAGTGTTCTGTTAATTCATCTCACAGAGTTACATCTGTATTTCGTGGATCTCTTTGCTAGCCTTATTTCTGTGGAATCTGAGAGCAGATATTTCGGATCCCTTTGAAGACTATAGGGCCAAAGGAAATATCCTCCGATAACAAAGAGAAAGAAGCTTTCTGAGAAACTTCTTTGTGTTCTGTGAAATCATCTCACAGAGTTACAGCTTTCCCCTCAAGAAGCCTTTCGCTAAGACAGTTCTTGTGGAATTGGCAAAGTGATATTTGGAAGCCCATAGAGGGCTATGTTGAAAAAGGAAATATCCTCAGATGAAATCTGGAAAGAAGCTTTCTGAGAAACTGCTGAGTGTTCTGTTAATTCATCTCACAGAGTTACATCTGTATTTCGTGGATCTCTTTGCTAGCCTTATTTCTGTGGAATCTGAGAACAGATATTTCGGATCCCATTGAAGACTATAGGGCCAAAGGAAATATCCTCCGATAACAAAGAGAAAGAAGCTTTCTGAGAAACTTCTTTGTTTTCTGTGAAATCATCTCACAGAGTTACATCTTTCCCCTCAAGAAGCCTTTCGCTAAGACAGTTCTTGTGGAATTGGCAAAGTGATATTCGGAAGCCCATAGAGGGCTATGGTGAAAAAGGAAATATCCTCAGATGAAATCTGGAAAGAAGCTTTCTGAGAAATTGCTTAGTGTTCTGTTAATTCATCTCACAGAGTTACATCTGTATTTCGTGGATCTCTTTGCTAGCCTTATTTCTGTGGAATCTGAGAACAGATATTTCGGATCCCTTTGAAGACTATAGGGCCAAAGGAAATATCCTCCGATAACAAAGAGAAAGAAGCTTTCTGAGAAACTTCTTTGTGTTCTGTGAAATCATCTCACAGAGTTACAGCTTTCCCCTCAAGAAGCCTTTCGCTAAGACAGTTCTTGTGGAATTGGCAAAGTGATATTTGGAAGCCCATAGAGGGCTATGGTGAAAAAGGAAATATCCTCAGATGAAATCTGGAAAGAAGCTTTCTGAGAAACTGCTGAGTGTTCTGTTAATTCATCTCACAGAGTTACATCTGTATTTCGTGGATCTCTTTGCTAGCCTTATTTCTGTGGAATCTGAGAACAGATATTTCGGATCCCATTGAAGACTATGGGGCCAAAGGAAATATCCTTCGATAACAAAGAGAAAGAAACTGTCTGAGAAACTTCTTTGTGTTCTGTAAAATCATCTCACAGAGTTACAGCTTTCTCCTCAAGAAGCCTTTCGCTAAGACAGTTCTTGTGGAATTGGCAAAGTGATATTTGGAAGCCCATAGAGGGCTATGGTGAAAAAGGAAATATCCTCAGATGAAATCTGGAAAGAAGCTTTCTGAGAAACTTCTCTGTGATGTGTGACATCCACTCACAGAGTTACATCTGTATTTCGTGGATCTCTTTGCTATCCTTATTTCTGTGGAATCTGAGAACAGATATTTCGGATCCCTTTGAAGACTATACGGCCAAAGGAAATATCCTCCGATAACAAAGAGAAAGAAGCTTTCTGAGAAACTTCTTTGTGTTCTGTGAAATCATCTCACAGAGTTACAGCTTTCCCCTCAAGAAGCCTTTCGCTAAGACGGTTCTTGTGGAATTGGCAAAGTGATATTTGGAAGCCCATAGAGGGCTACGGTGAAAAAGGAAATATCCTCAGATGAAATCTGGAAAGAAGCTTTCTGAGAAACTGCTTAGTGTTCTGTTAATTCATCTCACAGAGTTACATCTGTATTTCGTGGATCTCTTTGCTAGCCTTATTTCTGTGGAATCTGAGAACAGATATTTCGGATCCCTTTGAAGACTATAGGGCCAAAGGAAATATCCTCCGATAACAAAGAGAAAGAAGCTTTCTGAGAAACTTCTTTGTGTTCTGTGAAATCATCTCACAGAGTTACAGCTTTCCCCTCAAGAAGCCTTTCGCTAAGACAGTTCTTGTGGAATTGGCAAAGTGATATTTGGAAGCCCATAGAGGGCTATGGTGAAAAAGGAAATATCCTCAGATGAAATCTGGAAGGAAGCTTTCTGAGAAACTGCTTAGTGTTCTGTTAATTCATCTCACAGAGTTACATCCGTATTTCGTGGATCTCTTTGCTAGCCTTATTTCTGTGGAATGTGAGAACAGATATTTCGGATCCCTTTGAAGACTATAGGGCCAAAGGAAATATCCTCCGATAACAAAGAGAAAGAAACTTTCTGAGAAACTTCTTTGTGTTCTCTAAAATCATCTCACAGAGTTACAGCTTTCCCCTCAAGAAGCCTTTCGCTAAGACAGTTCTTGTGGAATTGGCAAAGTGATATTTGGAAGCCCATAGAGGGCTATGGTGAAAAAGGAAATATCCTCAGATGAAATCTGGAAAGAAGCTTTCTGAGAAACTGCTTAGTGTTCTGTTAATTCATCTCACAGAGTTACATCTGTATTTCGTGGATCTCTTTGCTAGCCTTATTTCTGTGGAATCTGAGAACAGATATTTCGGATCCCATTGAAGACTATAGGGCCAAAGGAAATATCCTCCGATAACAAAGAGAAAGAAGCTTTCTGAGAAACTTCTTTGTGTTCTGTGAAATCATCTCACAGAGTTACAGCTTTCCCCTCAAGAAGCCTTTCGCTAAGACAGTTCTTGTGGAATTGGCAAAGTGATATTCGGAAGCCCATAGAGGGCTACGGTGAAAAAGGAAATATCCTCAGATGAAATCTGGAAAGAAGCTTTCTGAGAAAGTACTTAGTGTTCTGTTAATTCATCTCACAGAGTTACATCCGTATTTCGTGGATCTCTTTGCTAGCCTTATTTCTGTGGAATGTGAGAACAGATATTTCGGATCCCTTTGAAGACTATAGGGCCAAAGGAAATATCCTCCGATAACAAAGAGAAAGAAGCTTTCTGAGAAACTTCTTTGTGTTCTGTAAAATCATCTCACAGAGTTACAGCTTTCCCCTCAAGAAGCCTTTCGCTAAGACAGTTCTTGTGGAATTGGCAAAGTGATATTCGGAAGCCCATAGAGGGCTATGGTGAAAAAGGAAATATCCTCAGATGAAATCTGGAAAGAAGCTTTCTGAGAAACTGCTTAGTGTTCTGTTAATTCATCTCACAGAGTTACATCTGTATTTCGTGGATCTCTTTGCTAGCCTTATTTCTGTGGAATCTGAGAACAGATATTTCGGATCCCATTGAAGACTATAGGGCCAAAGGAAATATCCTCCGATAACAAAGAGAAAGAAGCTTTCTGAGAAACTTCTTTGTGTTCTGTGAAATCATCTCACAGAGTTACAGCTTTCCCCTCAAGAAGCCTTTCGCTAAGACAGTTCTTGTGGAATTGGCAAAGTGATATTTGGAAGCCCGTAGAGGGCTATGGTGAAAAAGGAAATATCCTCAGATCAAATCTGGAAAGAAGCTTTCTGAGAAACTTCTCTGTGATGTGTGACTTCCACTCACAGAGTTACATCTGTATTTCGTGGATCTCTTTGCTATCCTTATTTCTGTGGAATCTGAGAACAGATATTTCGGATCCCTTTGAAGATTATACGGCCAAAGGAAATATCCTCCGATAACAAAGAGAAAGAAGCTTTCTGAGAAACTTCTTTGTGTTCTGTGAAATCATCTCACAGAGTTACAGCTTTCCCCTCAAGAAGCCTTTCGCTAAGACAGTTCTTGTGGAATTGGCAAAGTGATATTTGGAAGCCTATAGAGGGCTACGGTGAAAAAGGAAATATCCTCAGATGAAATCTGGAAAGAAGCTTTCTGAGAAACTGCTTAGTGTTCTGTTAATTCATCTCACAGAGTTACATCTGTATTTCGTGGATCTCTTTGCTAGCCTTATTTCTGTGGAATCTGAGAACAGATATTTCGGATCCCATTGAAGACTATAGGGCCAAAGGAAATATCCTCCGATAACAAAGAGAAAGAAGCTTTCTGAGAAACTTCTTTGTGTTCTGTGAAATCATCTCACAGAGTTACAGCTTTCCCCTCAAGAAGCCTTTCGCTGAGACGGTTCTTGTGGAATTGGCAAAGTGATATTTGGAAGCCCATAGAGGGCTACGGTGAAAAGAGAAATATCCTCAGATGAAAACTGGAAAGAAGCTTTCTGAGAAACTGCTTAGTGTTCTGTTAATTCATCTCACAGAGTTACATCCGTATGTCTTGGATTTCTTTGCTAGCCTTATTTCTGTGGAATCTGAGAACAGATATTTCGTATCCCTTTGATGACTATAGGGCCAAAGGAAATATCCTCCGATAACAAAGAGAAAGAAAATTTCTGAGAAACTTCTTTGTGTTTTCTGAAATCATCTCACAGAGTTACATCTTTCCCCTAAAGAAGCCTTTCGCTAAGACAGTTCTTGTGGAATTGGCAAAGTGATATTTGGAAGCCCATAGAGGGCTATGGTGAAAAAGGAAATATCCTCAGATGAAATCTGGAAAGAAGCTTTCTGAGAAACTGCTTAGTGTTCTGTTAATTCATCTCACAGAGTTACATCTGTATTTCGTGGATCTCTTTGCTAGCCTTATTTCTGTGGAATCTGAGAACAGATATTTCGGATCCCATTGAAGACTATATGGCCAAAGGAAATATCCTCCGATAACAAAGAGAAAGAAGCTTTCTGAGAAACTTCTTTGTGTTCTGTGAAATCATCTCACAGAGTTACAGCTTTCCCCTCAAGAAGCCTTTCGCTAAGACAGTTCTTGTGGAATTCGCAAAGTGATATTCGGAAGCCCATAGAAGGCTATGGTGAAAAAGGAAATATCCTCAGATGAAATCTGGAAAGAAGCTTTCTGAGAAACTGCTTAGTGTTCTGTTAATTCATCTCACAGAGTTACATCTGTATTTCGTGGATCTCTTTGCTAGCCTTATTTCTGTGGAATCTGAGAACAGATATTTCGGATCCCATTGAAGACTATAGGGCCAAAGGAAATATCCTCCGATAACAAAGAGAAAGAAGCTTTCTGAGAAACTTCTTTGTGTTCTGTGAAATCATCTCACAGAGTTACGGCTTTCCCCTCAAGAAGCCTTTCGCTGAGACAATTCTTGTGGAATTGGCATAGTGATATTTGGAAGCCCATAGAGGGCTACGGTGAAAAAGGAAATATCCTCAGATGAAATCTGGAAAGACGCTTTCTGAGAAACTGCTTAGTGTTCTGTTAATTCATCTCACAGAGTTACATCCGTATTTCGTGGATCTCTTTGCTAGCCTTATTTCTGTGAAATCTGAGAACAGATATTTCGGATCCCTTTGAAGACTATAGGGCCAAAGGAAATATCCTCCGATAACAAAGAGAAAGAAGCTTTTTGAGAAACTTCTTTGTGTTCTGTGAAATCATCTCACAGAGTTACAGCTTTCCCCTCAAGAAGCCTTTCGCTAAGACAGTTCTTGTGGAATTGGCAAAGTGATATTTGGAAGCCCATAGAGGGCTACGGTGAAAAAGGAATTATCCTCAGATGAAATCTGGAAAGAAGCTTTCTGAGAAACTGCTTAGTGTTCTGTTAATTCATCTCACAGAGTTACATCTGTATTTCGTGTATCTCTTTGCTAGCCTTATTTCTGTGGAATGTGAGAACAGATATTTCGGATCCCATTGAAGACTATAGGGCCAAAGGAAGTATCCTCCGAAAAGAAAGAGAAAGAAGCTTTCTGAGAAACTTCTTTGTGTTCTGTGAAATCATCTCACAGAGTTACAGCTTTCCCCTCAAGAAGCCTTTCGCTAAGACAGTTCTTGTGGAATTGGCAAAGTGATAATCGAAGGCCCATAGAGGGCTATGGTGAAAAAGGAAATATCCTCAGATGAAATCTGGAAAGAAGCTTTCTGAGAAACTGCTTAGTGTTCTGTTAATTCATCTCACAGAGTTACATCTGTATTTCGTGGATCTCTTTGCTAGCCTTATTTCTGTGGAATCTGAGAACAGATATTTCGGATCCCTTTGAAGACTATAGGGCCAAAGGAAATATCCTCCGATAACAAAGAGAAAGAAGCTTTCTGAGAAACTTCTTTGTGTTCTGTGAAATCATCTCACAGAGTTACAGCTTTCCCCTCAAGAAGCCTTTCGCTAAGACGGTTCTTGTGGAATTGGCAAAGTGATATTTGGAAGCCCATAGAGGGCTAAGGTGAAAAAGGAAATATCCTCAGATGAAATCTGGAAAGAAGCTTTCTGAGAAACTGCTTAGTGTTCTGTTAATTCATCTCACAGAGTTACATCTGTATTTCGTGGATCCCTTTGCTAGCTTTATTTCTGTGGAATCTGAGAACTGATATTTCGGATCCCATTGAAGACTATAGGGCCAAAGGAAATATCCTTCGGTAACAAAGAGAAAGAAGCTGTCTGAGAAACTTCTTTGTGTTCTCTAAAATCATCTCACAGAGTTACAGCTTTCCCCTCAAGAAGCCTTTCGCTAAGACAGTTCTTGTGGAATTGGCAAAGTGATATTTGGAAGCCCGTAGAGGGCTATGGTGAAAAAGGAAATATTCTCAGATGAAATCTGGAAAGAAGCTTTCTGAGAAACTTCTCTGTGATGTGTGACTTCCACTCACAGAGTTACATCTGTATTTCGTGGATCTCTTTGCTACCCTTATTTCTGTGGAATCTGAGAACAGATATTTCGGATCCCTTTGAAGACTATAGGGCCAAAGGAAATATCCTCCGATAACAAAGAGAAAGAAGCTTTCTGAGAAACTTCTTTGTGTTCTGTGAAATCATCTCACAGAGTTACACCTTTCCCCTCAAGAAGCCTTTCGCTAAGACAGTTCTTGTGGAATTGGCAAAGTGATATTCGGAAGCCCATAGAGGGCTATGGTGAAAAAGGAAATATCCTCAGATGAAATCTGGAAAGAAGCTTTCTGAGAAACTGCTTAGTGTTCTGTTAATTCATCTCACAGAGTTACATCTGTATTTCGTGGATCTCTTTGCTAGCCTTATTTCTGTGGAATCTGAGAACAGATATTTCGGATCCCTTTGAAGACTATAGGGCCAAAGGAAATATCCTCCGATAACAAAGAGAAAGAAGCTTTCTGAGAAACTTCTTTGTGTTCTGTGAAATCATCTCACAGAGTTACAGCTTTCCCCTCAAGAAGCCTTTCGCTAAGACAGTTCTTGTGGAATTGGCAAAGTGATATTTGGAAGCCTATAGAGGGCTATGGTGAAAAAGGAAATATCCTCAGATGAAATCTGGAAAGAAGCTTTCTGAGAAACTGCTTAGTGTTCTGTTAATTCATCTCACAGAGTTACATCTGTATTTCGTGGATCTCTTTGCTAGCCTTATTTCTGTGGAATCTGAGAACAGATATTTCGGATCCCATTGAAGACTATATGGCCAAAGGAAATATCCTTCGATAACAAAGAGAAAGAAGCTGTCTGAGAAACTTCTTTGTGTTCTGTAAAATCATCTCACAGAGTTACAGCTTTCCCGTCAAGAAGCCTTTCGCTAAGACAGTTCTTGTGGAATTCGCAAAGTGATATTTGGAAGCCCGTAGAGGGCTATGGTGAAAAAGGAAATATCCTCAGATGAAATCTGGAAAGAAGCTTTCTGAGAAACTTCTCTGTGATGTGTGACTTCCACTCACAGAGTTACATCTGTATTTCGTGGATCTCTTTGCTATCCTTATTTCTGTGGAATCTGAGAACAGATATTTCGGATCCCTTTGAAGACTATACGGCCAAAGGAAATATCCTCCGATAACAAAGAGAAAGAAGCTTTCTGAGAAACTTCTTTGTGTTCTGTGAAATCATCTCACAGAGTTACAGCTTTCCCCTCAAGAAGCCTTTCGCTAAGACAGTTTTTGTGGAATTGGCAAAGTGATATTTGGAAGCCCTTAGAGGGCTATGGTGAAAAAGGAAATATCCTCAGATGAAATCTGGAAAGAAGCTTTCTGAGAAACTGCTTAGTGTTCTGTTAATTCATCTCACAGAGTTACATCTGTGTTTCGTGGATCTCTTTGCTAGCCTTATTTCTGTGGAATCTGAGAACAGATATTTGGGATCCCTTTGATGACTATAGGGCCAAAGGAAATATCCTCCTATAACAAAGAGAAAGAAAATTTCTGAGAAACTTCTTTGTGTTTTCTGAAATCATCTCACAGAGTTACAGCTTTCCCCTCAAGAAGCCTTTCGCTAAGACAGTTCTTGTGGAATTGGCAAAGTGATATTTGGAAGCCCATAGAGGGCTATGGTGAAAAAGGAAATATCCTCAGATGAAATCTGGAAAGAAGCTTTCTGAGAAACTGCTTAGTGTTCTGTTAATTCATCTCACAGAGTTACATCTGTATTTCGTGGATCTCTTTGCTAGCCTTATTTCTGTGGAATCTGAGAACAGATATTTCGGATCCCATTGAAGACTATATGGCCAAAGGAAATATCCTCCGATAACAAAGAGAAAGAAGCTTTCTGAGAAACTTCTTTGTGTTCTGTGAAATCATCTCACAGAGTTACAGCTTTCCCCTCAAGAAGCCTTTCGCTAAGACAGTTCTTGTGGAATTGGCAAAGTGATATTCGGAAGCCCATAGAGGGCTATGGTGAAAAAGGAAATATCCTCAGATGAAAGCTGGAAAGAAGCTTTCTGAGAAACTTCTCTGTGATGTGTGACTTCCACTCACAGAGTTACATCTGTATTTCGTGGATCTCTTTGCTATCCTTATTTCTGTGGAATCTGAGAACAGATATTTCGAATCTCTTTGAAGACTATACGGCCAAAGGAAATATCCTCCGATAACAAAGAGAAAGAAGCTTTCTGAGAAACTTCTTTGTGTTCTGTGAAATCATCTCACAGAGTTACAGTTTTCCCCTCAAGAAGCCTTTCGCTAAGTCGGTTCTTGTGGAATTGGCAAAGTGATATTTGGAATCCTATACAGGGCTACGGTGAAAAAGGAAATATCCTCAGATGAAATCTGGAAAGAAGCTTTCTGAGAAACTGCTTAGTGTTCTGTTAATTCATCTCACAGAGTTACATCTGTATTTTGTGGATCTCTTTGCTAGCCTTATTTCTGTGGAATCTGAGAACAGATATTTCGGATCCCTTTGAAGACTATTCGGCCAAAGGAAATATCCTCCGATAACAAAGAGAAAGAAGCTTTCTGAGAAACTTCTTTGTGTTCTGCGAAATCATCTCACAGAGTTACAACTTTCCCCTCAAGAAGGCGTTCGCTAAGACGGTTCTTATGGAATTGGCAAAGTGATATTTGGAAGCCCATAGAGGGCTATGGTGAAAAAGGAAATATCCTCAGATGATATCTTGAAAGAAGGTTTCTGAGAAACTGCTTAGTGTTCTGTTAATTCATCTCACAGAGTTACATCTGTATTTCGTGGATCTCTTTGCTAGCCTTATTTCTGTGGAATGTGAGAACAGATATTTCGGATCCCATTGAAGACTATACGGCCAAAGGAAATATCCTCCGATAACAAAGAGAAAGAAGCTTTCTAAGAAACTTCTTTGTGTTCTGTGAAATCATCTCACAGAGTTACAGCTTTCCCCTCAAGAAGCCTTTCGCTAAGACAATTCTTGTGGAATTGGCATAGTGATATTTGGAAGCCCATAGAGGGCTATGGTGAAAAAGGAAATATCCTCAGATGAAATCTGGAAAGAAGCTTTCTGAGAAAATGCTTAGTGTTCTGTTAATTCATCTCACAGAGTTACATCTGTATTTTGTGGATCTCCTTGCTAGCCTTATTTCTGTGGAATCTGAGAACAGATATTTCGGATCCCATTGAAGACTATAGGGCCAAAGGAAATATCCTCCGATAACAAAGAGAAAGAAGCTTTCTGAGAAACTTCTTTGTGTTCTGTGAAATCATCTCACAGAGTTACAGCTTTCCCCTCAAGAAGCCTTTCGCTAAGACAGTTCTTGTGGAATTGGCAAAGTGATATTTGGAAGCCCATAGAGGGCTATGGTGAAAAAGGAAATATCCTCAGATGAAATCTGGAAAGAAGCTTTCTGAGAAACTGCTTAGTGTTCTGTTAATTCATCTCACAGAGTTACATCTGTATTTCGTGGATCTCTTTGCTAGCCTTATTTCTGTGGAATCTGAGAACAGATATTTCGGATCTCATTGAAGACTATAGGGCCAAAGGCAATATCATCCGATAACAAAGAGAAAGAAGCTTTCTGAGAAACTTCTTTTTGTTCTGTGAAATCATCTCACAGAGTTACAGCTTTCCCCTCAAGAAGCCTTTCGCTAAGACAGTTCTTGTGGAATTGGCAAAGTGATATTTGGAAGCCCATAGAGGGCTACGGTGAAAAAGGAAATATCCTCAGATGAAATCTGGAAAGAAGCTTTCTGAGAAACTGCTTAGTGTTCTGTTAATTCATCTCACAGAGTTACATCCGTATTTCGTGGATCTCTTTGCTATCCTTATTTCTGTGGAATCTGAGAACAGATATTTCGGATCCCTTTGAAGACTAAAGGGCCAAAGGAAATATCCTCCGATAACAAAGAGAAAGAAGCTTTCTGAGAAACTTCTTTGTGTTCTGTGAAATCATCTCACAGAGTTACAGCTTTCCCCTCAAGAAGCCTTTCGCTAAGACAGTTCTTGTGGAATTGGCAAAGTGATATTTGGAAGCCCATAGAGGGCTATGGTGAAAAAGGAAATATCCTCAGATGAAATCTGGAAAGAAGCTTTCTGAGAAACTGCTTAGTGTTCTGTTAATTCATCTCACAGAGTTACATCTGTATTTCGT
Organism: Macaca nemestrina; assembly: GCF_043159975.1. Lineage (NCBI taxonomy): Eukaryota > Metazoa > Chordata > Mammalia > Primates > Cercopithecidae > Macaca > Macaca nemestrina. The sequence continues at coordinate 29,959,909 of NC_092144.1, forward strand.
GGATCTCTTTGCTAGCCTTATTTCTGTGGAATCTGAGAACAGATATTTCGGATCCCATTGAAGACTATAGGGCCAAAGGAAATATCCTCCGATAACAAAGAGAAAGAAGCTTTCTGAGAAACTTGTTTGTGTTCTGTGAAATCATCTCACAGAGTTACAGCTTTCCCCTCAAGAAGTATTTCGCTAAGACAGTTCTTGTGGAATTGGCAAAGTGATATTCGGAAGCCCATAGAGGGCTATGGTGAAAAAGGAAATATCCTCAGATGAAATCTGGAAAGAAGCTTTCTGAGAAACTGCTTAGTGTTCTGTTAATTCATCTCACAGAGTTACATCTGTATTTCGTGGATCTCTTTGCTAGCCTTATTTCTGTGGAATCTGAGAACAGATATTTCGGATCCCATTGAAGACTATAGGGCCAAAGGAAATATCCTCCGATAACAAAGAGAAAGAAGCTTTCTGAGAAACTTCTTTGTGTTCTGTGAAATCATCTCACAGAGTTACAGCTTTCCCCTCAAGAAGCCTTTCGCTAAGACAGTTCTTGTGGAATTGGCAAAGTGATATTTGGAAGCCCATAGAGGGCTATGGTGAAAAAGGAAATATCCTCAGATGAAATCTGGAAAGAAGCTTTCTAAGAAACTGCTTAGTGTTCTGTCAATTCATCTCACAGAGTTACATCTGTATTTCGTGGATCTCTTTGCTAGCTTTATTTCTGTGGAATCTGAGAACTGATATTTCGGATCCCATTGAAGAATATAGGGCCAAAGGAAATATCCTTCGATAACAAAGAGAAAGAAGCTGTCTGAGAAACTTCTTTGTGTTCTGTGAAA